>NC_082706.1:100792757-101129617 GCF_030144855.1 Hypanus sabinus
CTTTCAACCTTAAATGTAACAGAAAGAAAACAAAGTGTGATGTAATTATAAAAGTATGCATAGCAGAAGAATTATACAACATGCAAACTACATTAACCAACAAAGAAAATAGAAATTAAGATGAAATGATTGTTTTATAAATGGGGTAAATTCATTTCTGAGGCACAAAAATAACAGTTGGCATTATGTTGTTGTTCCTCTCACAGAAAACTAGCTTTAAATCACTGCACCATATTTTTAATAGTGGATGTGTGATCAAAAGAAAAATACTAATGCACCATAGTAGAAAATGACAATAAATGGGCTCCACTGTGTATCTTTTTGCTCATGAGTGTCTTCATTTATAGTGCAATAGTGTGTAATTATTGCAAAGTATATAATTGTTAAATTCTGAAGTAAAAAATTATGGGTTGTCAAAAGATTCAAAAAAGGAATCCAACTGAAGAGAGCAGGATACTCCATGGCTACCTATATAATACAATATTTATACAAGTTATCCCAAGTGCTTTGCTGTGAAGATGCCCTGTATAAAGCACCTATGCAATTAATAGACAGTGTGGCATCAGCCTCTCCTTTAGCAAGAGATGATAAATATTCTACAAAAACACCAGACGGAATATGTGAGTTGAGTAAATTAGGTCATTCAAGTCAACATTAAACATTTCAGATAGTCATGGTTTGTATTCAAGAAGCTTCTCATTGGCAAGAGTTAACAGCTGTGAAAAGTTAAGTGTGGAAAGTTAGCAGAGGAATTTCACACATTCACACAAGCAGAGACTGGAAATTTCTGGTCACACTTAAAACCAGGGTAGTTTGTGAGGAATGATGCAGGAACCATTTTGTTTCCAAAATGGACAGAGCTATACTATTTTCTTAGAAAAGCAGCCCAATATGATAAATGTAGTGATAGTGAGCCCAGTGGTTAAAACAGCTGGCATTTAGGACTATGTCTTCAAACATTGCAGGTAAGAACATTGTATGTGTTCCTATAGCTGAATCAAAGGATCTGTCAGTAATTAATTTCAAATACAACCAGTGCAGCAGGTGTAGCATTTGTCCCACTTACAGGGATAAGTGTCGGGAGGGAAATCAGTGGGGAGGAATGAGTGCCCCCACACCTCCTCCCTCACCACCATTTAAGGCCCCAAACAGCCCTTTCAGGTGAGGCAGCACTTCACCTGAGTGTCTGTCAGGGTTATCTATTGTATCCGGTATTCCTGGTGCAGCCTCCTCTACATCGATGAGACCATTGATCAGGAGACCATTTCATCCAGCACCTTTGCTCCGTTGCCACAAAAGGCATGATTTTCTGGTGGCCACCCATTTCAATTTGACTTCCCTTTCACATTCTAGCATGCCAAGTTCAAGGTCATTTTATTGTCAATTGACTATACATATATACAACCAAACAAAATTCCTTCAGACCACAGTGCACCCACAAAACATACATCACACAGCACAGAAAACATTACCAATGATAAGTTAATAAAATATATTTCAAAGTGCATATTGTGCACAGTGCATGTAAACAGGTTAGTCCATGGCCTCCACTCAATGAGGTCACCCTCAGGTTAGAGGAGCAACATCTCATATTTCGTTTGGGTAGCCTCTGCCTGATGGTATGCACTTTGATCTCTCTGACTTACAATAATTTCTCCACTGTTCTCCTTCCTCTTTTCCATTCCAAATTCTGGCTCCCCTCTTACCCCTTCGCTTCTCCTCACCTGCCCATCACCTCCCTCGGAGTCTCCCCCTCCTTCCCATTCTTCCATAGTCCATTTTCCTCTCCTATCAGATCCCTGCTTCTTCAGCTTTTAAGTCTTCTACCTATCACTTCCATGATCCCTATTTTATCTCCCCTCCTCTACCGACCCACCTGATTTTTCACCTATCACATGCCAGCTTGTACCCCTTCCCCTCCCCCCACATTCTTATCCCGGCTTCTGGCTCCTTCCTTTCCAGTCCTGATGAGGGTCTTACCCTGAAACATTGACTGTCTATTCCTCTCCATAGATGCTGCTTGGTTCAGCATTTAGTATGTGTTGCCTTGGAAGTCCAGCATCAGCAGAATCTCTTCAGTTTATGATCCAATTCCAGAGGATTGTGCAGTTACTTGGAACACTCAACATGTTTTAGATAAATTGGACTAAAGATTGAAACTACACTTAATTACTTTTCCGATAAACATAACTAATAGACAAAACTGAAAGCCTTGTTCTTGGTAAAATTGCCATTAGTTACTTCTGCTTACTGGTTATGTAGGACCTTAGGGAAAACAGGCACCCAATTCTCAAGAAGGCTACCAGGATGTTCACCTTACAAGAGGGACAAATTTAAGAGCAGGGAAGCTATGCTGCAATTGTACAAGGTATTGGTGAGGCTGTACCTGGAGTACTGCATGCAGTTCTGGTCTCTTTATCTGAGGAAAGATATACTGGCTTTGGAGTCAGTGCAGAGGAGGTTCACCAGATTGATTCCAGATATGGGTTGTTAACCTATGAGGAGGGACTGAGTCGCCTGGGACTACACTTGTTGGAATTCAGAAGAATGAGAGGATCTTATAGAAACATACATTAATGAAAGTAATAGATAATAGAGTCAGGATTGTTATTTCCATTGGTAATTGACACTAGAACTAAGGGACATACATTTACGATTCAAGAAAATAGATTTAGGACAGATGAGGAGAAACTGCTTTTCCCAGAGAGTAGTGAATCTGTGCAATTCTCATGCCAAAGCAGCATAGGCTACCTCACTAAATACATTTAAGATATAGTTAGATATATTTTTACATAAGGGTAATGGGGAAAGACACGCAGGTGGAGTCGAGTCCACAGATCGGCCATGATCTTACTGAATGTCAGAGTAAGGTCAAGCAGGCCTAATGGCCAACTTCTACCTCTATTTCTTCTGTTCAATTCAAAGACTTAAATCTGCTTTTACAAAAAGAAATTCTGCCACCCCATCCTTACATCTTTACTACCATTTCAAAGTCAATTCTGAATGCTTGGAAGATAAAAGGGCCCCACACCAAAATCAGCATGCCAAGTTAAATGGGAAATGGGTTCTTATGTGACACTCTCACTGTATATGTTCACAATGCTCGAAGTCCTGTCACTAATAAAGTCTCCTAGAACATTGCTTTTTACATTTCAAAAACAAAATATGTTTATTCTTTTATAATATGTATAATTTTTGTTACGTGGTCAGAATATTCAATACTTTTTTTTTAAAGCCAGAGATCTGCTGCCACTCATGTAACCCCTGGGGTCTCCATCAGCTGTAGTGGAAGGCTCTGTGGACAGTGTTGTGGTCCTTTTCAGAGCCTTTGCATTGGCTGCACAAAGCTTCATTGCATCTCTCAGCATGTACTCCTGCAACCTACAATGTGCCAGATGGCAGCATTTCCTTATGGACCTCCTAGAACATCAAAACAGGGAATCTTTCCAGAACACATAAAGCAGTAATGATCTCTCTAGTACCTCTTAAAAGAACAGAGATTCTCATGACTGTCACGGTGAACTGAGCATTGCATTTGTGTACACATGTGTGGTAAGGAAAGAATGTGGGGAAATATTATCATAACATTGCTATGATTAAATCACATCATATCCACATCAAGCTTCACACAACAGAAGTCTTCTTCCTACAGATAAAGGTTAAAAATTAATGGATGCTATGATTAGTATTCATCTTTCAATTTGACAAGGTTTTAACAATTTGGAAATATCAGAAGCAGCTTACATTATATTATTTAATGAATGGATTCATCAAACAAAGCAAGTTGGATGGACGGAGATAGCGGGCATCAATCATATGTAAAGGTTACATCTATATAAATAAAAAAAGCATAATTATTACATGAATGTTGTGATGTTGTCTGAACAATACATAAGAGAGGAAACCCACAAAGGTACACTAAACCTAATTCAGTATTTTTAAAAAAATGTCACCTCCACAATCACCAGGTCCCAATATCAAATCCATTGGCCATTGCAACGCTTGTTTCATTAGCACCTATATTGAAAAGCATGAAAATTCTGTATTAAAACAACACACACAAAATGCTGGTGGAACACAGCAGGCCAGGCAGCATCTATAGGGAGAAGCGCTGTCGACATTTCGGGACGAGGCCCTTCATCAGGACTAACTGAAAGAGAAGTGGACGTCCCATTCCCATTCTGATATGTCTATCCATGGCCTCTACTGTCAGGATGAAGCCACACTCAGGTTGAAGGAACAACACCTTATATACCGGCTGGGTAGCCTCCAACCTGATGGCATGAACGTTGACATCTCTAATTTCCACTAATGCCCCTCCTCCCCTTCTTACCCCATCCCTGACATATTTAGTTGTTTGTTTTTTTCCCCTCTCTCTCTGCCCATCACTCTGCCTGTTCTCCATCTCCCTATAGTGCTCCCCTCCCCCTTTCTTTCTCCCTAAGCCTCCCATCCCATGATCCTTTCCCTTCTCCAGGTCTGTATCACTTTTGCCAATCACCTTTCCAGCTGTTAGCTTCATCCCACCCCCTCCAGTCTTCTCCTATCATTTCGCATTTCCCCCTCCCCCTCCTACTTTCAAATCTCTTAGTATCTTTCCTTTCAGTTAGTCCTGACGAAGGGTCTCAGCCCGAAATTTCAATAGCACTTCTCCCTGTAGATGCTGCCTGGCCTGCTGTGTTCCACCAGCATTTTGTGTGTGTTGTTTGAATTTCCAGCATCTGCAGATTTCCTCGTGTTTGCTCTTAAAATTCAGTATTAACACATTTCTGACCAGCAAGTGACTTAATTCTCAAGAGGTCCGTGCTTCGATTGTGGAATGACTCAGGAGAGGAGGATATTTAGTCCGTCTCATCTGCACCAAGAACAAGATGAGCAAAGATAGTTTTTGATGTCTGGTGAAGAGCCTATTTTTCCACACTGTATGAGTATGTAATAATTCTGTGATTTAACAAAAGAGTCAATCAATGCCTTCAAACAGGGAACTAGAGAGGCATGAGATTAATTCAGAGTACTGCGGGGGAAAAGCCAGGAAAACAGCATTACTGGGTTTTCCCTACTTCAACTCGAGCTCAGCAGTCCAAGTGTTATTTATTCACCCAAATGATAAAAGATTGCCCAAGCCCAATAGTGCTCAACTGATAAGTGACAACCACATCAGTTGACTGGGAATCACAAGCTGGCCAGACAAGGCAAAGAAGAACTTAACTAACCTCAATTTAAATACATCTACACTATTCCTTTCAATCATTCTCTGATTGAGCACAATCTCACCATGGTTTAGCTACAAGTACAAGGTTCAAGACACAAGAAATGCTAATTAACTGAAAGTGGTCAGCAGAATGGAGGTCATGAGGACACTTACAGTGTGGTCATGATCTCCATTCTGCTACTGGAAATAACTGCAGTGCAATTTGGCAAAGAGGAAAACCACCAAGGTCTTCACTCCACTTACTCCACCTCACAGTCAGACACTGATGGAAGGAATGAACCCAGACAAAGTTACAACAAAACAGCTCGTTGCTACCACTTCAAAGCTCTTAAAAGTGTGGTTAACTCATGGTTTGATAAGAAATACCATTTTGTAGATCAAGATGGTATAGACTAAGATGCAGTTAGCACTCAGTCAACATTTGACAAAATGTCCCCTATTCTTCACTTTCAAACAAGGGAAAGAAAAATAGAATCTCCTGGTATGAAAAGACTTTAGAAAACAAACAGGGAATATGAGGCAGCTCTGCTTTTCCTCAAAAAGAATGGAAGATAATTGGACACACTGGTGTGCACTGCCCACCATACAGACCATTGTCCATACAGTCTATTTTACCACACAGAAAGAAGCCATTCTGCTCCTTGCAATGGCAAAAAGAGAGAGAAATGTTTCCATTCTGAATGTACCTTTCTCAACCACAGGATATCCTGAAGGTTTTTTTTTGAACAAAATAGTACTTTTAAAACTACGTTAATTACTGTACTAATGCAGAAAGTGTGACAGCCAATTTATGCATAGTAAGTTCCTGCAGTGATAATGATCAGATAACTTTATTCTTTAAAATAATGGGATTAAAGGACAGATTTTGGAGAGCTCCCCCGCACTTTTTTCAAAGTAAGACTTTACATTTATCATTCATTCACATTTACATTCTTTCACATTTATCCAAGGAGTGCAGTCTGGATCTCATTCTATCGTTCAATCTGAAAACTGACATTTCTACCTCACTCAGTATTGCACCAACACACCAGCCAAAATGTACGTGCTCAAACCTCTGGATTGGGACTTGATTCCCACCGTTCAGCCCTGGGCCAGCTTCAAGCAGTCCTTTTACAACTGTCTCTTTCATGATTCCTTCAAATACATTTCCTTCAAGAGCTTATCCAACTTAACATTCCTAATAAATCTGCTCCTGCTATCTTTTGAAAGTGGAGGGTTCCAGGTCTGTAATACAACATCTCCCCGTATCACAAGACCTGATAGAAATTCATAAAATTATGAAAGGCATAGATTGATTAAATAGAATAGTCTTCCAAGGGTAGAAATATCAAATACATTTAAGGTTAGAGGGGAAAATTTAAAGAACTGAAGGCAAGGATTTATTTGACTGGGTGCCTGTTACAGCCTTCCAGGGAGAATGGTAGTAGAAGATATGGTAGTAGCAGTCAAGAGGTTTTCGGAATGAGCAGGCAATAGAGTGATATAGATCATGTGCAAACAGAAGGGGTTAGTTAAATTTGGCATCGAGTTCAGCACAGATATCACAGAGCAAGTGCAAGTCCCTGTGCTGTATTGTTTTATGTTCCATAAGTTCTACCTTACCTCAGGTTCTTTTGCCAGTCATCTTGAACATGTCACTTTCAGCCCTACACTGAAATCTCAGGCTATTTTCTGGTGCTCGCTTCTCTAGACTGCCTTAACCCACAACCTGCTGAATCAGTGCTGAGAATGTAACCAAACTACAGCTAACACCATAACCAAAAGAATCAGGTTTAATATCACAGGTGTATGTTGTGAAATCTGTTGTTTTTCAGCATTGCAGTACATTGCAATACATAATAATAAAAACTAATAATTACAATAAGTGTGTATGTATATATATATATATGTATGTATGTATGTATGTATAAGCATGTCCTTAATGATGGATGCTGCCTTTCTGAGGCATTGCCTTTTAAAAGTGTCCTGGATACTGGACAAGCTGGAGCCTATGATAGAGGTGGCAGAGTTTACAAACTTCCGCAGCTTTTCCCATTTATACCAGACAGTAATACAACCAGTTATAATGCTCTGCATGGCGCATCTGTAGAAATTTACAAGTGTCTTCGGTCACATACCAATTCTTCTCAAATTTCTAATGAACTATAGCCACTGTTGTGCCATCTTTGTACCTGCATCCATGCATCGCATCAATACATGTTCAGTCCAGGATAAATTGTCAGTGACATTACCACCCGAGAACTTGAAACTGCTCACCCTTTTCACTCCTGATCCACTGGTGTATATTCCCCTGTATTCCCCTTCCTGAAGTCCATAATCAATTCCTTGGTCTTACTGACATTGAGCGTAAGGTGTCAGTTGTGATACCACTCAACCAGCTAATCTATTTCACAACTGTATGCCTCTTCATCACCATTTGAAATTCTGCCAACAATAGTTCTGTCATGGGCAAATTTATAAATGGTGTTAGATCTGTGCCTAGCCACACAATCGTGGATGTAAAGAAAGTAGAGCAGTGGGCTAAACACATCCCTGAGGTGCGCCAATGTTGACTGTCAGCAAAAGGACAAACGTGGATTATCCTGGTGAACATGCTTCAGTTAACACTGTAGAACAGAAGGTTTTCCTGAAGAGACTCGATGCTATTAGCTTATTTTATAACCAAGAACTCAACAGATGTTCCTTACTGAACCCAACAAAGTTTCAAGGAATTGCTCCAACTGATCTGCCAAGCAATGCCATCAGTCAAAATTATACATAACTGCTCAGTCCTTCCTTGGAAATGAACTAAATATTACTTATAAAATACATAATACATTGATCTAATATGCAGCAAATACTCAGTAATGAATTAACTAAGTGTTTTAACTCATAGGAGAGATGTGTGCTCTGAACCACAGTTGGTGAGACAGAGATTAAGTTATGTGTCCTTTGGCATATTAGTATTTATATTGCAAATTGCTAAGTCAGTGGAAAATATAATTGATGATTCCTTAAAACTGAGTGTCTTAGAGTAAAACTCGCTGAGTACAAAATAATGAAGAGGAAGGGAAGCAACGGAAAGCTATAAATTTGTTGTTAGGCAAGGCTATTACAGATAAAAGGCAAGGCAGATGGGATAAAGACTGACCACTAGATCAAGTGGCAGTACAGGATCAGAGAGCTGAATGGCCCTCTCCTATCCTATCTTCCTAATGTAACCCTTCATTTAATGTTACATTGTTGATTTAATTAGCCCTGAAGGAAGCCACGAAGTGTGCAAACTGCAGATGGAGATTTGTTATGGAATCTAAGAGCACCCCTGGGGAATTAGCATGAAATACGCATAATGGCTGCCTGCCAGGCTGGTGTACTGAGGTACAGGCATTCATAGATTACTTCGTACATTGAAAGATGGGGTACTGGACCAAAATCCTGCAGGGGCTTTGTATTCAGATCCTCTGCAAATGAGCTCCTGCAAAGATGTTCTCTGAGGGTTCCTGAAGGCATCCAATAGCAGCTGGGTGCTACATATCCTGACAGTGGCTTTTTACTCCACAGAACATAGAACAGCACTGCACCATTACAGACCCTTCAGCCCACATTTGTGACAAATGCAGTGTAGAATTAAGCTAATCCGTCCACCTGCACATGATCTATATCCCTCCATTCCCCGCATATTCATGTACTTTTCTAAAAACCTTCAAGATATGCCTTCTTGTATCCACCATTGAAAAGAGTAAAATGATTGTGGCTATCTGCCCTATTTATGCCTCTCAATTATATAATATTCCATCAGATCTCTGCTCAGCCTCTGACACTCCAGAGAAAACAATCTAAACTTTCCCAACCTCTCCTTAAAACTCATACCGTCTAATCCAGGTGGCATCCTGGGTAACTTCCTCTGCACCCTTTCCAAAGCTTCCACATCCATCCTGTAATGGGGAAACCAGAACTTCATGCAAGACCCCAGCTGCAGTCCAACCACAGGTTTAAGTAGCTACGATATGACTTCCTAACTCTAATACTCTATGCCCTTTGCAATGAAGGCAAGCATGCCATATGCTTTCTTTGCCAGTACATAGCAGTGCTAGCAATTATCCTGAACCACTGGCACCAAATCTAAGGATAACCTTCTGCATAACATGTGCAGAATCATCAGTGCCCAACACTAAATAATGCACAAAATGCTGGCCTCCATCTTATAAAAAGAATAGTAAACTATTCCTTTACCGTTTTACTAAATAGTAAAATAGTAAAAGATTCCCGGGAACAATCCAATCACCAAACTGCAGAGAATAGAGGACACAGCTCATCGCATCTCAGAAACCAGCCTCCCTTCCCAGGACTCCACCGGCACTTCTCACCGTCCCAGTAAAGCAGCCAGCATAATCAAAGACCCCACCCACCCCAGACCTTTGCTCTTCTCCCCCGCCCCCGATGGGCAACAGTTATAAGACTGAAAGCATATACTACCATGTTCAAGGACAGCTTGTTGTTCTTTTCCACACCTTGTGGTGCATTGGGCAGCAACTTTGCCATTTCTGTAGCATTCTTGTTTGTTTTAAGAGGCTGAGGAGCTAGCTGACACTCAGCCCAGCACAGGTGGAAAGCGTGCAAGGAGCCAACCAGATTTGAACCTGGAACCACTCGCCTCAAAAGTCCAGTGCAGATGCCACTACACCACCGGCCAGCTTATCCTGTTGTTATTATACTACTTACTGAATGGTAACCTTGTGCAATAAAATCAGAATCTGGTTTAAAATCACCAGCATATGTTGTGAAATTTGTTAACTTTTACAGCAGCAGTACAATGTCTAGAGAACCAAAAAACCCGAGTTAAGTTTATGCATGTCTATTAAATTGTTAACTTAAAATAAGTAATGCAAAAAACAGAAATCAAAAAGTAGTGAGGTCGTGTTCATGGGTTCAACGTCCATTCAGAAGTCAAATGGCAGAGGGGAAGGAGCTGTTCCTGAATCGCTGAGTATGTGGCTTTAAGCACCTCCTTCCTGATGGTCACAGTGTAAAGAGGGCATGTCCTTGGTAGTGGGCATCCTAAGGCAGCACTCTTTGAAGACATCTTGGATACTACGGAGGCTCATACCCATGATGGAGCAGATACACTATTGATATCACAATTTATTGCGTTATGTCCCTGAACCTTATCGTTGACCTGTACTGCACTTTCTCTGCCAGTGCAACACGTCATTCTGTATTCTGTTATTGATTTCCTTTGCACTACCACAGTACACTGTTGTAATGAAATGATCTGTATGGATGGGATGCAAAACAAAATTTTTTTTACTGTACCTCACTCAGTACATGTGACAATAATAAACCAATTTCCCAGTAACAAACCAATTTAGTTTACCAAACCACAAATTTATAACTGTCAGGCTCCTCCCTCCGTAAAAGAGAAAGTTGAAGGATGCCTAATAGAAATACTTAAACTGTTGTCGGTGTGATTGCACAGGTATGTCTTCATTGTTGAAAAGATCACACAAGTTTCCCATTAATCCAATTGGAAACTCAGGAGGATATTCTTTACCCAAGTGATGAAATGTGGAACTTATTCCCAATTTTTGAATAGAAGAATTGCATGCAAGGTTAATCTGAATCAATGCAGAAGTAAAAAGGTATAGTAATTGTGAAAGAGCAGGGTTGAACACTGTCAGAGGGAAACTAAGGTGACTGCCCTGTTTCTGAGCTGCAAGTGCCATGTGAAAATGGAGTACTCTTTAATGATAAAGAGGAGAAAATCTGCAGATGCTGGAAATCTGAGCAACACACACACAAATTACTGGAGGAATTCAGCAGGCCAGGCAGTATCTAGGGAAAAAAGTACAGTTGACATTTCAGGCCAAAACCTGACATATAGGCACAGAGGACAACCAAAAAATAGTTAATCAAATCATAAATTTAGCTGAGTAACAAGTTACTTCACAACTTTACAACTCTCCCACCCTTCACATCCTCAATTTCTATGCTCTTACAATTCTGCCCATTTATGAATTTCAAATTCAATCACACCATCATAGCAGGCATACCCTCAGTATCAAGATGTCATGCTCTGATATCCTCTCCCTGAACAACTCTACATCTCTATCACTCTTGCCTTTCACAGTGAATTATTTTTCCCCAAGGTATTGGCCAGATAGACTTGTTAAGTGATTGCACGTCAGATGTACAGTGTCTGGGGAAGTTTTATTTCTTTAAAGGCACCATTTAAATTCTAGTTCCTCAAGTATGTGTGGTATGAGTTTTATGAAGACTGATAAACAACCAAAATGAAAAAGGCAAATTGTGTGAATAAAAGTAATACTGAGAACACGAGTCTGTAGGTTGTAAAATCAATTCAGAGTGGTGGTGATAGTAGTTCAGGAACGCTAAGGCTTCAGAGCATCCTGCCCATGGTAGTAGTGAGAAGAACTATATGGCCTAGATCAGTGGTCTCCAACCACCGGGCCACGGACCAGTACCGGGCCGCAAAGCGTGTGCTAGCAGGCCGCGAGGAAATGATATGATTTGGCGGTATGAAGCAACACGAGTCAGCTGCAGTGCTGACCCTGCTGCCCACCCTCACTGGACCCCCTGCAGTTCACGTATCGTCCCAACCATTCAACAGACGATGCCATCGTCACCACCCTCCACCTGGCCCTCACCCACATGGACAAAAAAAGACACGTACGTTCGAATGCTGCTCACAGACTTCAGTTCAGCATTCAACACAATCATTCCTCAGAGCCTGACTGGAAAGCTGAAACTGCTAGGCCTGAACACCTCCCTCTGCAACTGGATCCTAGACTTCCTGACTGGGAGACCTCAGTCAGTCTGGATCGGGAGCAGCATCTCCAACACTATCACACTGAACATGGGGGCCCCCCAGGGCTGTGTGCTCAGTCCACTGCTGTTCACTCTGCTGACCCATGACTGCGCAGCAATACACAGCTCGAACCACATCAGCAAGTTTGCTGATGACACGACCAAGATGGGTCTCATCAGCAAGAATGATACAGAAAAGAGGTGCAGTGGCTAGCAGACTGGTGCAGAGCCAACAACTTGTCTCTGAATGTGAACAAAACAAAAGAGATGGTTGTTGACTTCAGGAGAGCACGGAGCGACCACTCTCCGCTGAACATCAACAGCTCCTCCATTGAGATCATTAAGAGCACCAAATTTCTTGGTGTTCATCTGGCAGAGAATCTCAACTGGTCCCTCAACACCAGCTCCATAGCCAAGTAAGCCCAGCAGCATCTCTACTTTCTGTGAAGGCTGAGAAAAGTCTATCTTCCAGCCCTCATCCTCACCACATTCTACAGAGGATGTATTGAGAGCATCCTGAGCAGCTACATCACTGCCTGGTTCAGGAACTGCACCACCTCAGATTGCAAGACCCTGCAGCAGATAGCGAGGTCAGCTGAGAAGGTCATCAGGGTCTCTCTTCCCGCCATTAAAGACATTTACACCACACACTGCACCCACAAAGCTAACGGTATTGTAAAAGACCCCACACACCCCTCACACAAACTCTTCTCCCTCCTGCCATCTGGCAAAAGGTACCAAAGTATTCGGGCTCACAACCAGACTGTGCAACAGTTTCTTCCACCAAGAAGCTAGACTGACATCTACATCATTTATCATTATACTGTAATTGGTCCCCTACTGTGCCTATTGTCTTGTTTATAAATTATTGTACTGCCCTGCACTGTTTCGTGCACTTCATGTAGATCCGTGCAGGTCTGTAATCCAATGCAGTTTTTATGTTGTTTTACATAGTCTAGTGTAGCCTTGTGTTGTCTCACATAGTCTAGTGTAGTTTTATGTTGTTTTGTGTAGCACCAGGGTCATGGAGGAACGCTGTTTCATTTTTACGGTGTACTGTACCAGCAGTTTATGATCGAAATGACAATAAACTTGACTTGACCATTATCAAAGGCCCCACCAATCCCAAACATTCTACCTTCAATGCCTTCTCATTGGGCAAAAGAAAGCACATACCACCAAGCTCAAGGAAAGATTCTACTCCACCTTTATAAAAATATTGAATGGTCCCCAGTACAATGAGATGAACTTTTGACTTCATAATGTACCTCATTATGGTGTTGCACCTTATTGCCTGCCTGTACTTTAACTGTAAAACTTTATTCTGCTTTCTGTTATTGTTTTCCATTGTATTACCTCAATGCTCTAAAGAGATCAAATTATCTGTATGGATGGCATGCAGTTTTTCCCCACCGTACCTCAGCGCATAAGACAATAATAAACCAATTAATTTAAATTTAAAATTACATTGACGTGTCTCATGTTGATCATGGCCAAATACAATTAAGTATGATTTTAACTAATCAAGAACACAAACAAATTAACCTGCCTTTTTAATTAATCTAATTGCCATTTGTGAGAATTTCCTAATGCAACTGGCTGCCACATTTTTGATACTGTAAAACACTTGTCTAAATGACAATTTGCAAGTTGCAATATGCATGCAAGTTCTTTCGCTTGGAAACAAAAATCAAAAAGGACTGCATGTGCTGGAAATCCAAAATAAAAACAATAAAATGCTGTAAAATATTCAACAGTTCAGGTTCCATCAGAGGGAAAGAAAAACAGAATTAACTTCTCAGCCCCGAACAAGGGGTACGCAACTTATTGACAAGAAATGGTAGGCTAGGTACTGATTGACTATTTCCTGTAGCTACAGGGTCTAGAACTGGGAGCAATACTTCAGGACAAATATTGTAATAAGGAGACATTAGTTTAACATGGTTGTGATGCTTCATTCCAGAGGACTATGTACAGTCAGTGGCCACTATATTAAGTATTTCCTGTAAGTAATAAAGTGGCCACTGAGTGCATGTTTGTGGTCTTCTGCTGCTGTACCCCATCCACTTCAAGGTTCGACATGTGTGTCCAGAGCTGCTCTTATGCACACCGCCATTGTAACGCATGGTTATCTGAGTTACTATCACCTCCTATCAACTTGAACTAGTTTGACCATTCCCCTCTGATCTCTTGCACTTTGCCCACAGAACTGCTACTCACTAAATATTTTGTGTTTTTGCACCATTCTCTGTAAACTCTAGACTGTTGTGTGAAAAAATCCTAGGAGATTAGCAGTTTCTGAGATACTCCATATGGCACCAACAATCATTCCACAATCGAAGTCACTGAAAAAAAAAAATCACATTTCCTCTCCATTCTGATGTTTGGTCTAAACAACAGCTGAACCTCTTGACCATGGCTGCATGCTTTTATACACTGAGTTACTGAAAAATAATTGACTGTTTAGATACTTGCATTAACAAGCGGGTACACCAAGTAAGTGGCCATTGAGTGTACATGAGTGCATTCAAAACAGAAATCAATGGGTTTCTGATATTAGAGCATTCAGGGATATGGGGATTAAACAGAACAAGGGGCTTTAGGTATATGATGAGCCATGATCTTATTGAATGGCAGATTAGGTTTCAGGAGATATATGGCCTCCGCCAACTATTTCTTTTGATCTTAACATTGTCAAAAGTTATGTGCTTGGTCATTTGGCTTCAAAACAAAGCTGCAAGTGAAATCCTAGCAAAACAATTGGGCATAAAAATCTGGGTTGTCACTCCAAGGCTGTACTGAGAGACGCACACTGTTAGAGCAGTTGTGGACCTTGACTGAACACAGAAGGTCCTGTGCCATCACTCAAAAAAATGATGACCTACTTTCCCAGGAAAGGGGAACTAAAACCTAGAGGGCATAGGTGAGTTGATTTATTGTCATATGTACCAAGGTACAGTGAAAAAAAAATCTTACATACCATCCATAAGATCAATTCATTACAATGATACATTGAGTTAGTACAAAATTAAGTGTGTGGAATAAAGTGTCAAAGTATATAAGTGTAGTGCAGGTAGATAGTAAGGTGCAAGGTCACAAATAGGTCGATTGCGAAGTCTAGTCCATTTTATCGTTCTAGAGAAACCAGCCTGGTATCAGCTGCCCAATAGGAGTGGGAAAAGAGGCATTTCTGGGGTGGGTGAGATCTTTAATTACACTTGCTGCTTTAACGATGCAGACAGAGTTCATGGAAGTGAGGCTAGTTTCCATGATGTGCTGAGTTGGAACCGCAACTGTCTTTGGTTTCTTGAAATAAAGGGCAGAGCTATAATGCATTGAATGTGGATTTGATTTATTATTATCACATGTACTAAGATACTGTGAAAAGCTTGTCTTGCATACTGTTTATACAGATCACATAATTGCATTGAAGCAGAATAAGGTAAAACAATAACAGAAAGCAGAATAAGTCATAGCAGCTAGAGAAAGTGCAGTGGAGACTGACAGCAAGGTGCAAGGTCACAACGAGGAAGATTGTGAGGTCAAGAGTCCACCTTACCTTACTAGAAAACTACTTAAATAGCCTTGTAACAGCAGGGTAGGTGCCCTTGATAATTGTGGTGTTTGTTTTCAGGCATTTCTATCTTCTGGTCAATGGAAGAGGGGAGACAAGAGAATGTTTAGGGTGCGTGAGGTTTTTGATTACCTTACTGAGCCAGCTAGAAGTCTAGAGAAAGTCACAGAGGGGAGGCTGGCTTTCATGATGTTCTAAACCGGAAGGGAGTTGTGGACAAGAAGAGCAATAGTCACATCGTGAACAACATGAATCCAGATATGATGTTTTCTTTGGTGCATAGATAAAACTTGAAGGTCAAAGGGAAGATTCAAAATTCCTTTAGCCTCCTGAAGCAGAGGCACCAGTGCACTATCTTAGCTATGGCAAATACATAATTGGATCAGGACAGGTTGTTAGTGATGTTCCCTTCCAGGAACTTTAAACACTCAACCTCAGCACCACTGATGTAAACAAGAGCATGTGCACCTCCCTCTGCTCCCCCACCCACACCATACACACATATTTCTTGAAGTCAATGATGAGCTCTTTGACTGACATTGAGTGAAGGGCTGTTTTCATGACACCTCAGCTTCTTCTCCTCCTTCCTGTACTCTAACTTGTCATTAGGGTTATGGAGAGCTGTGGTCCCAGTGCAGGTTGATGGGGGTAGGCAGTTTAAATGGTTTGGCATGGACTAAATGGGCCAAAGGGCCCATTTCTGTGCTGTTCTTTTCTAGGACTCTATTTGAGATACAGCTCATTACAGTGGCATTATCTGCTGATGAAGTTCGATAAGAAATTTGCCACACTATCGTGAATGTGCAGGCGTTAGAGTAGGGGGGCTGAAGGCACAGCATAGTGGGGCACTAGTGTCAAGAATTATCATGGAAGAGGTGTCTATGCTTACTGATTGTAGTTTACTGGTCAGGAGGTTACAGATCCAGTGGCAAAGGAAGGTGCTGAGTCGCAGATTTAGGAATTTAGAGACGAGTTTGCTTGGAAGTCTAGAACTGTAGATGAAGCTGTAGTCAATAAACAGGAGTCTAATTGGTGTCTTTAGTTAGTTCAAATAGTTCCATTTATTATCAGAGAATGTATAGTTTATAACCTGAAATTCTTACTCTTTACAGATACCATGAAAAACAGAACCCCCCCAAACAAAACAGACAGAAAAACATTAGAACCCCAAAGCCCACTCTCCCCCTACCCCCATTTCAGCAGAAAGTGTCAGCGCCATCCATCCACCAAGCAATGGTAAAGCTCCTAAAGAGAGATCATGATCTGCAGTTAAAAAAAACTATAGTTTACCTGACTGCTTGGCGTGCATCTTTCTCTTTCTCACACAGGACAGAAAGATTTCACCCATTTCACACCGAAAATGGAGACCAACAGTACCTTTTACTATGTTAGTCTGCCGCAATGTTTTTTATTCCAAGATTCTCCAACTCGAGAATTAGCAACAAACTCTCACCACCAGAGAGAGCGAGCAATCACTCAACTTCAGAGACCTCTGTTCAGATGCTCCACAGATGAGATGAGTGGCAGAGAGATGGTGTCAGCCATGAACCTAGTTTGGTGGTAGGTAAACTGCAGTGTATTGGAAGTTTAAGATGAGAGGTAAAAGATTTTAAAGGGGACCTGAAGAGCAACTTGTTCAAGCAGAGATTAATGAATGTATAGAATGAGGTGCCCAAGGACGTGCTTTGGGCATATAGAATAAATAAAACTCTTAAAAGACACCAGGAACATGCATGGTTTGGACTCAAAACATTGACAATTACTTTCTTCCCACAGATGCCGATTGACCCACTGAATTCCTACAGCAGATTGTTTGTTGCTTAAAGTTTTTTTAAAAAATCTGTTTAAATACATGAATAACAGGGTTTTAGAGGGATATGGGTCAAACACTGACAAATGTGACCAACTATCATTGGTCGAATTTTGAAATAGTGACAAGGATGCATACAGGAGTGCGAAAGATCAGCTGGTTGAGTGGTGTCACAACAACCTTACATTCACTGTCAGTATGACCAAGAACCGATCATGGAGTTCAGGAAGGTGAAGTCAAGAGAATACACACGAGTCCTTATCGATATCAGCAGTGTAAAGGATGAGCAGTTTCAGGTTCCTGGGTGTCAACATCTAAGGATCTATCCTGGGCCCAACATATCAATTCAATTCCAAAGGACCCGAAACAATGGCTACATTTCATTAACAGTTGGAGGAACTTGATATGTCACCAAAAACTCACGCAGATTTCTACAATCATTCTAACTGGTTGCATCACCGTCTGGTTTAGAGAAGCCACAGCACAAGGGTTGGAAAAAGCCGCAAATTCAGTCAGCTCCATCACAGGCACCTGCCTTCCCAGCACTGAGGACATCTTCAAAAGGCAATGCCTCAGAAACGTGGTACCCATCACTAAAGTTCCCCATTACCGAGAACATGCCTTCTTCTCACTGCTACCATCAAGGAGATGGTGAAGCTACACACTCAACGTTTTAGGAACAGCTTCTTCCCCTCCACTATCAGATTTCTCAATAGAATATGAACCCATGTACACTACCTCAGTATACTTTCTCTTTTGGCCTTACTCACCAATTAAGATACATTTCTTATTGTAATTTTGGGGGTTTTTTTGCATTATGTATTACAATATACTGCTGCTGCAAAAGAACAAATTTCACAACTCTGCTGCAGATATGAAACCCGATTTTGGTGCTGATTCTGACCATGGTCAATATGGATGAATTGGGTGAAAGGGCCTATTCCCATCTTGTACGACTGTGACTCTACGCATAGGGAAGTTATCATTAGCACCCTGGCTCATTGGCTGCCAGACATTATGGTGATATCCTGAGAGGTAAAAAAATTACCATGTAATTGCAAGTTGTTCTTTCAAATACACACATTTATGATGTTCAGGCTCCCCACATGCCCTGTTGTGCTTATTTTCCTTTTCAAATTCTTGATTTGAAAACTCTTACGGAATCAGCTTTCACTATCATTCTACGTTATAGCAACTTGCTGCATTAAAAAAAAAATCTCATCTCCCCTCATGTTCTTCTGACAGTTAATTACAAAAATGCTTTAATGTATATAGTGTCTCATTATATCAGGATGCCTCATAGGTTTGCACAGCATGAACTACTCTTGAAGGACACTGCTAGTCACTCTGCATGACCAACATTGCAGCAAGGATGAACTGACTGGTTAATCTATCATTTTAGCAGTATTAGTTTCAGAAAAGAATAATTGAACAGTAATGCAAAGCCAATGGTACAACTTACAAATGTCTCCCTGGAAAGCAGGTCACCTGCACACTCCCAGGTTCAGCCATGCTTAAGAATATCAACACATCAGGTCAGAGAGTAAAATGGTACTGAAGTAAGCCCACGTAATCTTAAATTTCAATGAGCCGGAAGAGCAAGGCCATTCAGTTCACTTCGACACTAAAGAAAAACCTGGAAAACTAACTTGGAAAATATCTTGTGTTACGACCCATGGCATTAGTAGTGCGCAAATCAAGCAGCGAGTTTGGGGAATGAAGATACGGATTGTGAGTTAGGATTGCTCAGGACCTGCTGTTGATTTATGCTGTTCTGCAGTTGGCTTCATATAAACTGCATCTTGCCTGGGCCTCTGTTGTAGGGGTAAGAACAGGGAGAGCTAATAACTAGTAAATAGAGATGTGCATTGCGATAACGTAGTAACGGAACTACAGACAAAAGTAGAGACACGGAATGCAGCCTCAATGACACCCATGTTTCAAGAAATTATGTTAGAGCATGCATCCATTGTTCTAATAGAAAACTGGACTTGATGATATTCATTTTATTCTGTAATCAGGACAAACTCTGTTAATTAAGACTTCCTCTAGCCACCATTCTGTTATCAAAGTGTAGTTTTAATCTCAGCAACTAATAATATAAAAGCTGTACCAAATTAATGCTCAGGCAGATCATCTTTGGCTGGTCTGCCAATGTGCACCAGTTTTTAATAAATCACCCATTATTTCAAACACCAGCTCTGGGTGATCTTTTAGCTTACTCCTACTGCTTCACAGATTTTTCTGAGAATTTTCTGGATTTGCAGAGCAATTACGCATTTGTTGAGGCTAGAACTTAACAGAAGCACCTTTCCAACAAATGTGATTGTTGTCAGAACAGGTTGTTGTCAGAATATCTCTCATATTTGTCATGGAATTTGTTATTTTGTGGCAGCAGTACAATATGTTAAAAAAAATCACTATAGATTACTAAAGTAAATAGTGCAAAAGACAAATAACGAGGTCATGTTCATGGACCATTCAGATACTTGATGATGGAAGGGAACAAACTGTGCTTAAAACATTGAGTGTGGGTCTTCAGGCTCCTGTACCTTCTCCCTGATGGTAGAAATACAAAGAGACCTTGTTCCTGATGGTGGCTGTGTTCAATAGTGATGCTCTCTTCTTGAGCACCACTTCTCGAAGATGTCCTCAATGGCAGAAAGGGTTGCGTCCATGATGGAGCCGGCTGACTCTGCGATACAGCATCTTCAGATCCTGTGCATTGGGAGCTCTATACCAGGCTGTGATGCAACCAGTTAAAATGCTCTCCATCATACACCTGTAGAAATTTGCAAGTCTTTGGTAACACACCAAATTTCTTCAAACTTCTAATGAAGTAGAACCACTGGTATGCCTTCTTCATGATTACATCAACGTGTTGGGCCCAGGATAGATTCCCTGAGAAGTTGACGCCCAGGAGCCTGAAGTTGCTTACCCTTTCCACCAGTGGCCTGTCAAATGAGGACTTCAGTCATCAAAAAATGAAAAGAATTGAAACTTTTGCTCTTATTCTTACATGCAGTCAATGCTTGTTACATGTTTACAAGTTGCAAATTTTACACTTTTTTAATCTTTCCCCCACTTTATAATGCTTTCTATACATAGTCCAAGGTACACCATTTTGTCTTCTGATATTCCTTTATCTTCCCAAAGTGCCTCAAATCTAACCTGCAGGTTCGTTTATTCAATATGGTCCCATTTGTCACTAAGCCAAAGAACCACAGAAGTTAGGAATTGAAAATAGGTCATCCAGCCCTTTGAGTGCTCTGCAACAAAATATGATCACAGCAGATCACCCAGATTACACTCCCTCTGCCTGCCTTCTCCTCATACTCTTTGATCACTAACCACTAGAACAGTCTATTCTAAGAATTGGACACCAACATGATTTGAAATACATTCTGTAAAAGTGAATGCTGGAGATTCATCACTCTCTGGACGTGGAAGCATGTTCTGGTACCAAAACAATGAAGCAATACAAAAGATAAGGAGTAAAGTTTAATGGGTGTCTTAGGTTTTATTGTAATTTTTAGTTCTCCATGACAAACATCTTATGAGCAAAATATTTCCTTCCATCTTAGTGTTATGGATTTCTTATTCATATTTTTCTTCTTTTTTTTAAATTGAAGTACCACACGGAGTTAAAAGCTCAAAGTTCCAAGTTCCAAGCTCAAAAAAAACAGCACTATGTTTCCTAACCAAGCACACAACAGCACCCCTCAAAATGTCAATTAATAATTCTGCTACACCCATCAACACATCCTGGACTCCAATTTGTCCCTATACATCTCACTGCACCATCACCCCATTCACCTCTCCTTGCTTCCAGCCTGTCACAAACTTCTATCTTGTTCTCCTTTTCTACTTTCCTCAACCATCCTCAAACATTTCCCTGCACTTTACAACACTGGATCTCAAATACTGTACCTTGGAATAGGATGAAAAGTTCATCAACATAAAACACAGATCTCTCTACAGCTGCAGTTCACCAGGTAAGTTGGTCAAGCTCTGCGCTTTTAATTAGGATTTCCTGTATCCACAGTGTGGTTTTGTGTGCAAAATCCTTATTGTTTAAATAATATATTGCCCAACTTTTCTAGCAACAGCTTTGAAATCCAGCATCACATTATATTGTTCCATTCCACACCTCATGGTACATCGAGCAGTAACCTTGCCATTTCTTTAGCAGTTTTTATGACTGCTTTTTTTAGGTCAAGATACGACCTCAATGCTCAACCCAGCATGGATGGAAAGTGTGCAGGGCGCTGGCTGGATTCGAACCAGGGATCACTTACCTCACAGTCCAGTGCAGGCCAGCTATCACATTATATAGCACAGGACACTTACTCTGAACTGTTCTCCTTGATAACATTCCTACTGCTTTCAAAGTATATACCTTTTGAAATAACGGCACCCGGGAAGTGAAATAGTGACAGAGAGAGGTTAGCAGTTTGCTTCTGATGGCCAGGTACAAGCTAACATTCCCCATCTTGTGCTTTTAAAAAGAAAATTACTCTGGCTTCAAGTAAAAGAAATCATTTAAGATTTGTTTGACTTACACTTAAGGTAGTTTGCATTCACTGACAGATGGTGTTAATAAAACAGTTTCCTCCCACACCCCCCCCCCCCCCAAACACATTGAGCAGTGAAATTCTGAAATGGAAGCTGCATTGAAAATGCATACAGCCATAAGGTGATAAATGAAAACTTCCAAATTCGTTTGGGCTACCATTGCAACGTGTAAACTTGCCAAACCTCAGAGTGATTTTAATAATTCAGACAGACATCTACAACAGATGCATGAATACTGCACAAACAATCCCATTATCAGGAAGCAAAAGCCCATTAACGAGTGGGAATGGTACATGCATGCATTGAACCTGCCAGTGTCACAGAGTCAGCCTGACTTGACACAGCAACTGAGACTCCCAGCAGACAGTGATCCATTCACCAGCCTGTACTTGTTAAACAGAAACAGAAATTCAAGCTCCAGCAGATTTCCTACAGTAGCTAGGCATTGTGTATGCTTCCAAATTTGGAGCATGCCTGACACCTAGTGGCCACTGATCAGATGTAAAGTGACTAATAGCCAAACGAAAATAAACAGAATACATATAGAACCATAGAGTATACGGTTATTTGGTTCATCAAAGCTGGACTGACTCACTTGGAAAACTCCAGTTAATCCCATTCCCCCGCTCTCTCACCAAATCACTTCAGCCGTTTTCTCCTTGAGGTGTTTATCCAATTCCATTTTGTATTTACAACTGCCACAGTCAAGCAGCGGTTTGAACAGAACTGAAGCAGAGCAGGGTTATGCAATAAAAAAAATGCTCAAACCAGGTTAGACGGTGACTCAGTACACATGGACTAAACTTTCCTCCTCGCAAGCCTGCTGTTCATATAGGACCTGGATTCAGAAATTAATCTCAAGATGTATCAGCACCTGGTTTATTGGCAGACATGTTAGGTAATTTATTACTCATGGCAGCAGTACAGTGCAAGATTTAAATATTACTGCATAAATAAATAGTGCAAAAGACAAGTTAGGTTTAAGCAGAGCAGCTATTGGTGAGTGGACAGTGTTGGTGGAGAGTTTGAGGCTTTGACTACAGTATGTTTCTGCTAAGTTTCTTTCTTTACGTCCAATTAGAGCAGTGGGATTGCCAAGCAGAACAGCGGAATGCTCCTCTGTGGGGATGTGGATCCTGATGACTACGCCCACATGGAGCGCATCCAGTTGCAGCTCCGTGCAGATCACATTAGGGAACTAGAGCTGGAGCTGGATGTATTTTAGAACGCTCAGTGGGCAGAAGGGTTGACCGACAGGAGATACAGGGAGGTTGTTACACCTAAGGTGGTGCAAGACACAAGTTTCAGGAGAGGGGAAAGAGATAGGCAGCCAGAGCAGGGTACCCCTGTAGCTGTTCCCCTCCACAACTAATATATTGCTTTGTTTGTGGGTGGGGGGGGGGGAAACTGACCTAGTAGAGGAAAGCCACAGCAGTCAGGACTGGCACCGAGTCTAGCTCTGAGACTCAGAAGGGAAGGGGGGGAGAAGAGACGAGCAGTAGTGATAGGGGACTCATTGATTAGGGGAAGCAGCAGGAGATGCTGTGGACAAGAATGAGATTTACAGATGATACATTGCACCCTGGTACCAGAGTCAGGGACATCTCAGATCGTCCATAGCATATTTAAGGAGAGTGAGCAGCTATAGGTCATGGTCAACATCAGAGAGTTAGCTGCTCAGTTAAAGGACAGAACCTCCAAGGTTGTGATCTCAGGATTGCTACCCATGCCACATACTGGTAAGGCCTTCAGATTTTTGGATCATTCAGCTCTCTTCTAGGGAAGATGGAAGCTATACAGAATGGACAGTTTGCACCTGAACTAGAGGACAAATATCCTTGCAAGAAGGTTTGCTAGTGCTGCACAGGGGGTGGTGGGGGTTAAAATTGAGTTGTAAAAGGATGGGAACCAGAGTGCCATCTATGAATATCGAGATGGTGTTCATAGGTTTATGGACAAGTAGAAGGTTGTTTCCCCAACACCACAAACAATTCAAGTCTCAGTATCCTTCCTAGTGTTGGTGAATCAAGAACTGGAGCGCACATGCTTAAGAGGAGGGAAAAGATTTAATAGGAACTTGAGAGGCAACCTCTTTTTTCTAAAAAGGGAGGCATACATTTGGAATGATCTGCCAGTGAAAGTACCTCAGGCAGGTACATTAATTTTAAAATACATTTAAACAGGTACATGGATAGGGAAGATTCAGAAGGTTATCAGCCAAAGGCTGGGACAAGGTTGTATGGGGTATCTTGGTCAACATGTACCAGATGGTCCCAAGGGTCTGTTTCCATATGCTTAATTCCACGTTCAGTCTATAACAGAAATTGCAAATCAAAAACTGCAGATGGTTGAAATCTGAAATAAAAACAGAAAATGCTGGAAACATTCAACAAGTTATGCAACAACTGTGGGAAAAGAAACAGTTAATGTTTCTCTTGTTTCCTGGATCCATCATGAGGACTGGGAAAGTGAGAAAATAAAATAGTCTTAAGCTAAAGAGAGGATGAAGGGAGGCTGGAGGGAGCTGAAAAGTTATTTCGACTGAGATGTTTCCCAGCACTGCTGACCTGCATTTCACATTCTTTCATGACTCTGCTTATTTTCTCCTCCTTCAACTTCCCTCATTGATCTATCAACCAGACAGCCCCATAAAACTTGGATTCCATAGAAAACCTGATATTCCTTTTGTCTACCATGCTCTCTCTGCAACTTAAGTTAACTTATTTTCAGAGTTCAGATCAAGGGTCCCGGATCTGAAGTGTTAATTGTGCTTCCCTGTCCACAATTACTCCTTACCACCTGAGGGTTTCCAGAACTTTGTTTTTCTTTCACTTTTCCTGCAGAGCCAGCATGAGAAATAGATAATTGGAAGTTACCAGAGTAATGATCTTGACACAGATTGGAGTACTTTCCTGCACAATCCTTCATTTCAGCCAAATGCATCCTTTCCAACTCCTGTGACAGCTCATGTCTATTTTCCCAGCCTGGTTCTCTTCCAGCTCTCAGAAAATGTTCCTTCCCCCCAGTCATAGTCCTACTTTGCTGGCTTAGGCAGTTCGGTCATCCTTATCAATACAATATAGTTATTAGAGAAGTTCTTACAGTTGCAGAATCTAAATGCATTTATTTTTAAACTAATCACCAGCAATTAAGTTGCAAGAAATGCAAAAGAGGGCTGGTCTGGTTTAAATGAAATAAAGCTCATCTGTAAGAAATAGCCTCCTTTAAAAGTGCTGATACATGCACCAGGGAAGTTTTCGAATTTGAACTTGGTTGCTGACACTGAATTTTCCCCGGCACAAAGTGACGCCTACCCTTGGAAGGCAGAGCAAGCCAGAAGAAAGCTGCACTTAAAATAACTGATTAGATTTCTTTCCTCTCCTTTCCTTCATTCTTTATTGCCCATTGAACACATGCTCCTCCCATGGAAAATCCTGGACTATTCTTTGCCTGTCTATCCTCCCTCACCTCATTCCACCAACTGGGCTGCACTACTTCTACCTAAACTGTTAGTTGCTACATAGAAAAATGCTACCCTCACACAATAAGGGACCTTAAATAAAACACTCTTAATAAAGCCTTACAACCTCGCTCATCTTCTGAACTCAACCAAGAGATGAATATAAGATGAAGCTGGACAAACACAATGGAGGACCAATGGGTGAAATGAAGAGTGGGAGGAAGCATACATGCAAAATAATAGTCTTGATTCACAATGACTTCTACAAGCATTCAAGAGACACAATGAACTCAAAAGCTTATGATCAGGCTAGAAAAACTATCTAGGCTTTAAAAAAAGCTCCGCTTCTCAAAAATCACATTTTGCATCTGTGATAAGGTACCTGTAAATTAAACACCTGGAGATGAGATAACCCCATTTTATATTATGTTCCAACTGATCAACAAAAGACATGTGAAAGATTAAGCAGTCACTTATATTTAAAAAGGTGCCTTATGTTGTTCGAGAGCCATCTTGTTAATTATGTGAGATTTCTTGTTAATATAAACATTTTTCCCCCATTTAATGCTGATCTTGCCACTTCTCATCAATCCACATTAGAATCACTGCTAAAATAAAACATTCTAACCCACTTTATACTCTAGTAATCAAGTACAATTTCTTGGCTGTAAGAGAAGTAACTCAAGATGTTGACAGTCCTAAACTCTAGGCTCAATGGTTTGGGTTGACTTAAAGCTGCCGGCCAATATGATGCACTTGTTTAAATTGGACAGCCTTCACACTTCTCAGGTGTGAGCACAGATGGAATGAGACACAAAAGCTAAATGATCTATCCCAGGGGGTCAGAGGGTAGGGATATGCAAGCTGACCTCATAACATCAACATTCATCACAGTCAAAACTAAGAGGCTGGAAACTGCATTGGTAAAATTTAACTTATTGATGCACAAAACACTGATGCTAATTTCACATGAAGTTTGCATCAATGTTTTGTACATCAACGAGTTGATAATGCTATGATCATTCACAGAGAGGAAAAAGGGCAATCGACATATTTATCACAACGTGATCCCCCTTGGATCACTGGGTAGCACTCTTGCCTAAATCAGAACAACTTGGCTTTAGTTAGTCTTGAGTGGCTCCAAGACATTTGTGAATGGTAGTCACTCAATAAGTTCCCAGCAAGCACCTGCAACCCATGACTTAAATCTGTTTAGTTCATTCCATTTGTCAATGGAGCAGAGTACTCAGAAGGCAGATACAACTTGACCTACTCCAACACTCTATAGTATAGTACTCCTGGCTTTGGAGACCCAAGACTAATTCCGTCCATTATTTTAGTAATATTGCACAAGGTTGACCAGTGTACTGGGAGAACTGCATTACTCTTCCTCGCATAGTGCCATGGGATTCCCTCAATATCTTCCTGGAAGTCAGAAAACAAACATTCTTGCTCAAAGTAAATAGTCTTAAGAACACAAGAACTAAAAAAAAGAGGCAGGAATAGGCCACTTGCCTACTCTGCTGTTTAATAATATCATGGATGATCTTTCACCTAATCACCACTCTCACAAACAACCTAGTAATCTTCAATATTCTGAAGGCTAATCATCTCTGCCTCAAATCCACCAGCAACCAACACTTCACAGCATTCCTGTGCTATAGCCCTCTGAGTGAAGGAATCTCCTATCTTTACTGAATCGCCAACCAATTATATTTGAGACTGTGGTTCTGGGTTCTAGACACCTTAGCCAAGTGAATCTCATTCCTGCAAAAACCCTTTCAAGTCCAATAAGAATTCAGTAACGTGCCCAATGAGATAGCTCATTACTCTAAACTCTGGGGAGTACAGGCTCATTCTGATAAAGGAGACATTAAAAGGATGGATTTAAGGAAGCACAACATTTATACTTACAAAGAATGAACAAATTTTGTGTCTGTGTTTGTGATGTTGTAACAAGCAAGTTTTACAATGATCCTGAGCTTTAAAATACTTGTGCACATGACAATAAAATCGACTATTGACAGTAGTTATTCATTAAAAGTTCACTAACTGAAGATGACCTTTCTCCCATGTGTGCATTTTAACACACTAACCAGGATTCAGCCCCTCTCCCCAGCTATATCCATGTCCATAATTAACCACGTCATACAGAGGGACTACCATGTGAGCCTTCAGAAACCTGAAGCTCAGTGCTATAGCCCAGATGGTAACTATGGTTCAGGTGAGGACCAGCTCCAAATTACCACTCACAGTCAGCAAAGCTGGGTGTGGGGTATAACATCCATGAAACCTAGGAGTCAAGTTACGTCTTAAAACCTCTTTGCCACTGAGGAATTGCAAGAGTGGTAAAGTCAAAGTAAACAAATGCTTTTTAAAAAATTAGCAGAACAAAAAGACAAAGTCATTAAATTCAAGTAAACAAATTTTAAAAATCTCATCCCTTCTTTTGCTTCCAAATATGTAAACATACAACAATAACTGAAGATAAAGGATGTCAACCTATCTTAGTGGCTCACATGTGTCACACCCAACACCACAACTAACTACCATCCGTCACCCATGTGGACAGGAAATAAAAATCACGAGGAAAAGCAGGTAAAGGAACGAGAACAGTCCACAAAAATAACTACATTTTTCTTTCTCTTCACCAAAAATGCCTACCCAAGAGTCAGCATTGTTTCCCAAAAAGCAATCAAATTGCTTCTACAATTGCCTCATCCTATTTTTGCTCCTGTTCTTCTTCTGGTTCATATACTGTCACATCATTTTGTTTCCAGCTGCAGAGACAGTTATACAATTCCAAAGAAAACAAAGGAATATTTTTAGTGGGCATTTTCTGTATTCAACACCCCCCTAACATCCAGGAAGATGAAATTATGTTAATTTGCAATACATCAGCAGAGGGTTTGTCTGTTTGCATACCCAACTGGATGCACAACTGAACAGCTGGACCAAACAAAAGTAAATTTGAAATTCAAAATATTTCATAGTAGATTTCAAAACACATTTTGGCAAATCTATATAGCATGGGCAAAACCACTTCTTCGCATGAGCTGCTTCCTGGTACTAACCCTGTGATTTAAACCTTATGTCAATGCCTCCATTCATACAAAAAGAAATCAGAATTTTCAAATCATGACAAAGTTACACTGGAAAGAACTTACACCAATGGATCAGAAGGTAATGGTTCAAGACCTGTTCTAGGGATTCAAGCTCTCAATCCAGGCTAATGCTCATGAGCAGTACTAGAAGTGTGCAGACTACCAAAGATATTTTCTTTCAGATTAAAAGCAATGTTCTCCAATGTGGACACAATAGATTCTTTCTTCTACTTTTGTAGAGTGGCGCAATGCACCTGCACCATAAAGATTACTGAGTTATCCTACATTTCATCAGTATCTATACATAAGAATGTATCTCTCACTCAATGTCAATAAGACCAAGGAACTGATATTAGACTTCAGGAGAGGGAAACCAGAGGTCCATGAGCCAGTAATTACTGGATCAGAGGTGGAGAGGGTCAGTAACTTTAAATTCCTGCGTGTCACTATCTCAGAGGACCGGTCCTGGACCCATCATATAAATATGATTGCAAAGAAAACACAACAGAGCCTCTACTTCCTCAGGAGTCTGCGGAGATTCAGCATATCATCAAAAACCTTGCCAAAATTTCTATAGATGTGTGGTGCAAAGTGTGCTGACTGGCTGGATTACAGCCTGGTATGGGAACACTGAAACCCTTGCGTGGCAAATCCTACAAAAAGTACTGGTTTCAGCCCAGTACTTTACAGGTAAAACTGTTCTGACCTTTGAGTACATCTACATGAAATGCTGCTGTAGAAAAGGAGCATCAATTATCAGAGATCCTCACCACCCAGGCCATGCTCTTTTCTGACTGCTGCCATCAGGTAGAAGGTACATGTGCCTCAGGACTCACACCAGCAAGTCTAAGAACAGTTACTACCCTTAATCATCAGGCTCTTGAACAAAAGGAGATACAGGAGTCCCCCGCTTTACAAATGTTCGCTTTATGCCACTTTGCTTTTACAAAAGACCTACATAGTAACCTGGTTTTGCATTACAAAGAGGATTTTCACTTTTACAAAAAATTTTCCCCATATAAGTTAATGGTTCTTTGCTTTACATCATTTTGGCTAAAGAAAGGTTTCATAGGAATGCTCTGCCTTTGTAAAGGGGGGGAACGGGACACCAGTAACTACACTCATTTAAAGACTTCTTTAAACTTGCTATTTCACACTCGTTATTTATTTACTATCTGCATTTGCAATTTTCTTACAGTTTAGATTGTTTACTGTTACTGTTCTATAGATTTGCTAAGTATGCCGACAGAAAAAGAATCTCAGGCTGTATGTGGTGACACGTATGTACGCTGATAATAAATTTTACTTTGATCTTTGAACTTTGTCTGTCTTAGATCACAGCTTCTGTAATTTTTATATACAATCTTAAATAGCATATCAAAATGTGGGTTTGTTTTTTAAACTATAGACTTATCTAGATAGCATACAAATATCTTATTTATTCACCATTATAAAGCTATCTAAGATCTGAAGGTTCTTTGCATCCTTATTGTAGCTTGCTTTCCCAAAATGCTTTGGGTGGAGGTAAACAATGTGGAAACATTATATTTGGTCTTTTTATCTATGTAAAGAATATAGCATGTAAGGAGTTGAGGTTCCAACAGAAATCATTTAAGCACCACCTAATCTGGCAATCTGAAGAATAATCATATGTATTCAACACAATGGAACACAATAAAACATAAGAACGTGAGTCAAACTACACCATGACCCCAGACAGCCTGATTTAGCTGAACTGAAGCAAGAGTCTGATCAGCCATGATCTTATTGACTGATGGTGCAGGCTCAATGGGCCAGATGGCCTATTCCTGCTCTTAGTTCCTAAATTCTTACATACACATATGCAGATATTGGAGATAAATCCCAAAGTCAATCTCCTGTGTCACATGAGTGAGCAACTGTATGAAAGAAAGCCTTGGATATAGATTATTAGAGGCAGTAAAATTGGCTTTCATGAAATAAATACAAACTAACATTTAAGAAAGCAGTTAATCTGGAACACTAGTGGCCATGGAAAAGCAGAGATGGATTCCAAACTAGTGAGAAATAAGTAACAGACACATATTGATCATTATGAATCTTTCAATAAGTAGAAACCGCCAAGAAAGCAAATTGCTTGGAATTATTTTGATGATACAAAGTTTCTTGGATGAACAACTTAACATGATATAGTCGTCTTAAGTTATTTGTATTTTGTAGAACAGTGATGATGTTGCTGAACTAGTTATTACTTAATACTTGGACTATTGATGCAGAGGCATGTCCAAATCCAGCTACAGCTGCTGAAGAATTTAACTTTAGTTAATTAAAACTGAAATGTCATGCAAGCACCGGTGATGGTGACAGAATTGTTTAAAAATCCATTGAGTTCACTGATGTCCTTCAGCAAAAGAAATGTGTTATCAGTCTGCACTAAATGCAGCTTCTGATTCACCAACATGGTTGATCCTGAATTGCCCTCAGAGAGCCTTACTTATGGGATTTATATATTTTTTCCTCATTCCAAGTTCTACTTTAGAAATCTACATTACAAGAGCACGTACCTCAAGTTCCCATAGAGCACTGAAGTGCACTGTACTGAAAAGGCTTTTTTTTTCTACAAGAATTTCAGAAAGCATCATTTTTCTTAAGATGCATGACAGTGAACACATTACAAGGTATAAGCAGTAATTCAATGTTCAGGATCTTCAGAATCTCAAGTTTGAATTTCATATTTGCTCTCTAGCTTATTTTTCCTTCATGCCAGATGCAAGTTAGTTAAGAGGGTGAAGCATTTCTGATTTAGATTTTCACTTTATAAAGTGGGCTCTTGGGCTCCATTTTACTCTCTTGTAGTTACTGAAATGGTCAATGTTCTACAACAGAAAGAAAGGCAGGCCAACAACCTCTTAGACAATTCCTTACAACTGAGGATTATTTGCTTCCACTGCAGATGTGTGGGTTCTCAGATGACTGATGAAGCCAGTGTGGAAATCTCTTTCACAGACAGGACAGGAGGCGGCTGATGGGGACTTGCACTGGTGCTCTGTGTGCTCTTAGTTGGTGGATCCAAGGCTCTTAGTACCATCCCAGATGTTTCATCCCTAGTTTTGAGTGGAGATGGACATGGGTTCTCAGCAATCAGTGGGAATGTTGCATTTCAAGGAGCATTCAGTACATTATTGAATCTTTTACCTTGTCTACAAGGTAATCGACTTCAAAGTCAGAGTTCAAGATGGATGGATGGATGGTCTGATTTGGGGCAGCTGGTGCTGGGCAGGCAATGGAGTGGCCTGCATGTAAAGCAAGCTCCCACAAACAATGTAATAATGACCATATGCTGATGTCAGTTGCAAAACAGCAGTCAGGGCAATTACAACATTTACTTAGCGTCGGCTGAAAGACAGCACCATGGACAGTGCAACACTCCCTCATCTGATGCAGGGTGTCCCAAATTCTTATTTTTTGATGTCTTTGCTTAGTCTTTGGGCTTGGTTCGACGCAGAGCCTTTTTCATGGGCTAAGTTAATGGGAAATCAACAGTCTGGCGTTGCAAAATGCCAGAAATGTCACTGCAGATAACTGCAGCATTTGGAGTTTTTGCAAAGCTTTGTGTCCTCAACATATTTCAAATTAGAGATCAGAGCACCCATGGACATCTCTGTACCAGTCAGTGAGTTGGAAGGTGGGAATACACTTCAAAATTCATGTTAAAGCTGAGAATGTTTACTCAGCAAAGCAAACTGCCTATGGTCTATTGAAAGAGGAACAAAGCGCATTTTAGCAACTGGAACGCATTATCCAAACTTCAGATCCTGAAGGAAGCAATATTATTCGTCCAGCAGAACACTGTTAGTATGATGCAAATGATGTGCAGATAGTCAATTCTAGTATCTTACTTTACAGCAAGTTCCCCTTGAGCATTTTTCATGCAAAATTAAATGATTTTTCAAGTTCCTTCAAACCCTTACAAATGACTCCAGTCAAATAACTCAATATTCCAGCTTCCAGGTATGGAGATGTACATGCGTACAAAATTGAGTCAAGACCTGGATCTTAATTGAGGGTGGCCAACTTGAACCCAACTCAAACCCCACTTCTTTCCTAACTCGCTCCTGGGCTCTCAATATGCTGATTGCTGCTGTTTTCTGCATGCACAGATTCCTGAACTCAACACAAACAGAAATGGTTCACAAATGCATTCAATGACAACACATACACAATCACCTCTCGTCAGACCTGGGATACTGGAGTGACAATGCTGGCATCTAACGGTACCAAACTGTTGATTTCCCACCAATTTAGCTCATGATACAAAAAAAAACTCTGCATTGATACAAGCCTGAAGGTTAAAGGAGGTCATGAAAATTTGAGGCCAGGTACAGTGAGGGAGGGCTACAATGTCCATGGCTCTTTCAGATAACTCATTCAGCACAAGTTCTAACTGTGCACGTAGCGGGCTGTAAAAAATCCCAAGCTGAAATTTTGTTTCAGAGCTGGGTTCCTTTGGCTGATGTCTCTGCACTGACATCAAGAGCTGGTCATTATTATATTGTAGCTACGCTCCTAAGTTTCACAGATTTTAATGGCTCACTTCTGGCAGCTGTACTAATCCTCTAACTTCTTATCCCTCATTCAGACACACCTTAAAACCTCCCAAACCTCTTTTGAGCAAGCTTTTGGTCATCTTTTCTAAATATCTCCTTATCTGACATTTTGGTACATATTCTTAAAGGACTTCAGGCACTTTACAAATAAAAACAGAAATGCTGGAAGAGCTCAGCTAGTCAGGCAACGTCTGTGGAAAGAGAAACCAGTTAATGTGGCATATTAAATGAGAAACAGTAAAACATTGACTGCTTTCACTGACAACAGATGCTGCTTAACTGGCAGGATTCTTCAATATTTCCTGTTTTCGATTCAGATTCCAGCATCTGCAGTTTTATTCATTTTCCACTGGAATGTTTCATAATGTGCACAAAGGATGGACATTGAATCTTTCGATACTACCTCACTTTTTAAAAAAATATATACAGTATTTGTTTTTGCACATTTTAATCTATTCAATATACATAACTGATTTACTTGTTTATTTATTATTCTTATTTTTTCTCTCTGCTAGATTATGTATTGCATTGAACTGCTGCTAAGTTAACAAATTTCACGTCACATGCCGGTGATAATAAACCTGATTCTGATTCGCAGATCTATGATTCTGTTGTTAGAGTTGGAAGTAATTGTAATAAATAGGCAAGCTAGTTCATCATTTATCAAAGTACAGTGAAATATTTTGTTTTGTCTGCCATCCACACAGATCAGTTCATTACAACAGTGCACTGAGATAGTACAAGTGAAAACAATAACTGAACACAAAGCGTCACAAGTTACAGAGAAAGAGCAGTGAATGCAAACAATGTTTTACAAAATGACTAGGAATTGGTTAAAAGATTTAGAAGAGACTTGAGACCAACACCAAATGATGTTGCAAGTTTATTTTATTTCTGTATCTAGTGCTAGTGTGAAGGAAGTGCCTGTCAGGAAGCAAGTGCTGAAGATTATGCACTCTTAAAATTGACAGTAACTGCAACACCTAGGATAGCTTTGTAACGGATTGTGCTAAAAATTAAGATTTCAGCTCTTGTCAGTTTGATGTTTCGCCGAACATACAAGAGTGCAAAACAAAGTTTGGAACATAGAAGAGTACAGCACTGACAGACCATTCAGTCCAAAATGTTGCTCCGATCTCGATGCCAAGTTACATTAAATGTCTTCTTCTTGTGTATCATCCATACTCATCCAGTTCCCTCATATTCATGTGTCTATGCAAAAGCCTCTTGGATCCAAGAACACCACAAAACTGCACGCTTCTGATAATCCATTCCAGGCACCTACCACTTTCAGCACACAAAAAACTGGCCCCTCATGTCACTTAAAAACTATTCTCCCACCAACTTAGCTCTCGTGTGGTCTTTAACATTTCCACCCTGGGAAAAGTTTCTATTTACCACACCTATGCCTCTCATAATTGAAAAAAAATTATCAGGTTACTCCTCATCCTCGGACACTCGACTGTCAGACAACTCAAGTTTGTCCAATCTTTCTGTAGAGTTCATACACTCTATCCCTTATTGGGAAGGAAAATGCTGGCAATAGTCTTTATCGAAAGGTTATAGTAAAATACACCAGTATCCCGATTGGTGTTAACCATCAAAGCAGATATTAGTTACAGTCCTTTTGATCTACTAATCAAAACGTGAACAGAGTATGACCCCAATGTACATTAAACAAAAATTACTTTGGGCTGTTTACTGAGCACTCCTCGCTATTAAGATGTGGGGCTCTGTGCTGTACGGGGAACATGGGCCATCGACGAGGACTGCAAGCTGCTGCTCTTGTTCCATAGACGGCAGACTGCACAGATCTGCTGCCCCACTCATCACTTCTGCTGGGTGGGATGGAAAGTGCCATCCTTTCCTCCTCTGTTTACACAGCCTACCCCTTCTCTATAATTCATCCTGAGCCCAGCACACAGCCGCAACTACAAAGGTGGCACACCAGCATCTCCACCTTCTTAGAAGGTCAAGGAAATTAGACATGTCATTGAAGACTGACAAACTTCGATTGATGTAATCAAAAGGATTATGACTGGCTGCGGTACAGCCTGGTATGGAAACTCGAATACACAGAAATGCACGAGTCTACAGAGAGCAGAGAACTTAGTCAGTTCCATCGCTGGTACAAATCCGAATCAGAATCAGCTTTATTATCACCGGCATGTGACATGAAATTTGTTAACTTGGCAGCAGCAGTTCAATGCAATACATAATCGTGCAGAGAAAAAAATACAATTAAAATAATAATAAATAAACAAGTAAATCAATTACAATATACGTATATCAAACAGATTTTCAAAAACGTGCAAAAACTGAAATACTGTATATTAAAAAAGTAAGGTAGTGTCCAAAGATGCAATGTCCGTTTAGGAATCGGCAGAGGGGAAGAAGCTGTTCCTGAATCATTAAGTGTGTGCCTTCAGGGTTCTGTACCTCCTACCTGATAGTAACAGTGAGAAAACGGCATGCCCTGGGTGCTGGAGGTCCTTAATAATGGACACCCCCTTTCTGAGACACCATTCCCTGAAGATGTCCTGGGTACTTTGTAGGTACTAGTACCCAAGATGGAACTGACTAGATTTACAACCCTCTGCAGCTTCTTTCAGTCTTGTGCAGTAGCCCCCCAATACCAGATGATGCACCCTGTCAGAATGCTCTCCACGGTACAACTATAGAAGTTTTGGAGTCTATTTGTTGACATGCCTAATCTCTTCGAACTCCTAATGAAGTATAGTCACTGTCTTGCCTTCTTTATAACCACATCGCTATGTTGGGACCAGGTTAGATCCTCAGAGATCTTGACACTCAGGAACTTGAAACTGCTTACTCTCTCCACTTCTGATCCCTCTATGAGGATTGGTATGTGTTACTTCGTCATACGCTTCCTGAAGTTCACAATCAGCTCTTACATCTTACTGACACTGAGTGCCAGTTTGTTGCTGCGACACCACTCCACTAGTTGGCATATCTCACTCCTGTAAGCCCTCTCGTCACCACCTGAGATTCTACCAACAATGGTTGTATCGTCAGCAAATTTATGAATGTTATTTGAGCTATGCCTAGCCACACAGTCTTGGGTATATAGAGAGTAGAGCAATGGGATAAGCACACACCCCTGAGGTGCGCCAGTGTTGATCATCAGCAAGAAGGATATGTTATCACCAATCTACACAGATTTTGGTCTTCCAGTTAGGAAGTCGAGGACCCTATTGCAGAGGTACAGAGGCTCAGGTTCTGCAACTGCTCAATCAGGAGCCACCTCCCAATCATCAAGAACACCTACAAGTACCAATACCTCGAAGAGGCAAAATCCATCATTAAAGGTCGCCCATCATCTGGGCAATATCTTAATTGCATTGCTGTTATCAGACAGGAGGTACAGGAGTCTGAAGGCCCACACCTTATGAAGGCCCACAGATTCTTCCCCACTCCTCTCTGTTTCTTGAACCAACCTGAATAACCCTAATTTGGACAATATTTTTCTCAACTTCCACTAATGATGCTGTGTAGGTAATATATATAAATGTTAATTTTTTTAATTTATATTCTGCTGCAAGATGCTAATTTTCATAGAATTTAAGCCTTGGGTATGCATGCCCATGACAATGTACTCAAACAAACTCAAAAGCAGTCACTTACAATCATTACTCATAATCTGACAGCAATTTTAATATCCACCATGCACACTTTAATGTACAGGCTCACTCAACATTTGTGCACTATGCTTGGTCTGTTAGGGAGTCTACCAGCCCACAAAACAAAGCTTTTCCAGAGGGAATAACTGATCGAAAATAAGAATTCTTGACCTTTTTCATCTCTAAAGTTCAAAGTAAATTTTATTATCAAAATACATTTATGCTACCATGTACAATCCCAAGATTCATTTTTCTGCAGGCATACTCAGCAAATCTACAGAATAGTAACTGTAACAGGATCAATGAAATATCAGTCAGAGTTCAGAAGACAACAAAATGTGCAAATGCAAATATAAATAAATAGCAATAAATGATGAGATAATGAGATAAAGAGTAGTTAAAGTGAAATAACGGATGGTTGGAACATCTCAATAGATGGGAAAGTGAGTGTAGTTATCCTCTTTTGTTCAAGAGCTTGATGGCTGTTCTTGAACCTGGTGGTTTGAGTCCAAAGGCTCTTGCACCTTCTATCTGATGGCAGCAAGAAAATAGCATGGCCTGGGTGATGGTGATCTCTGATGATGGATGCTCTTCATGTAGATGTCCTCAATGGTTGGGAGGACTTTACCCATGATGTCAATGTTATACAGTACTAGACAGATCCTTTGACCTGACTCAAAGACAAAGGTGCCAATTTCAGCCACTCCCAATTGCCCACGTTTGGCCTATATCCTTCTCTGCTCTCAATGGACCCATCCAAATGTCTTTAAAATGCTCTAATAGTATTTTCACCTCCAAACAATTATCTTTAATGGGGTTTAGCAGACAGTATTCTTGATTCTGAGTGAGAACATTGTACCAGCTAAGAAGAGAGCATAAAATTTAGCTTGCTACTCCAACTGCAGTAGTTTAGCTGTGAGGGACTGCTGCACTGTTTGAATGCAACAGGATAAGCTGAAACCTGCCTGCTCCATCGGGGTTTTGTTTAATTTTCTGGACAATATTTTTCTTTCTACTGATGTTGTAGGAACAAATTACCTGCTTATCAATATTTTCTGGGGCATTCCTGTATTAAAATTCACTGCCTATAACATTACAGGCACTAAGGCTGCTGTTGCACTCAGTGAGCTCTGCTAGGCAAACCACCTTGCTCACCCAGCATCACCCACTTCCTGCCCTGCCTCAGGAAGAGATGATCAGGTGGAGACAGAAAAGGTTTTAAAGATGTGGCAAAGCCTCCTTTGAAGAATGCATTATCCCGATCCATTCATGGAACCCTCTGCCGCGCAACTACTCACAGGAGCACTTGGGAAGTTATTGAAAACATTGAGTTCATGTATTGGAAGTACACAGTGGTCCCGCATAAATGACAGAAGTACAGTACCTCTGAAACCACCTCTATCTTACCCAGCCAGGCACCTCCTAACCTATCCGCAGAGGAATCTGAAATTTCAGCTTTGGTCACCTCACAACAGAAGAACCATCTCAAAAGAAGGGCCAAGATTATGACTGGCACACAAGATGAAGCTAGCTTCGGTTTCTTTTCTAAGAGACATATTATTAACTTACTAGATCATTTCAAAATTGCAATGCTAATGCAATATTAGATTTCTACATGAACCCATTGTATACTAACCCTGATACAACCAGTCAACTAAAATTTTCATTTTCAGTGCCAACCTGTCTTTACATGGCTTGATGGTAAATATTAACTGAATTACAGCTCACTGAAGCTCCACAGCACTCCAATTTCTTCATTAAATATACACTACCTCCTGTACCTAATGAAGTGGCCAAAGAGTGCATGTTTGTGGCCTTCTATTGTTGAAGCCCATCCACCTCAAGGTTCGACATGCTGCTCGGAGATGCTCTTCTCCACACCACTGTTGTAACGTGTGGTTATTTGAGTTACTGTCGCCTTCCTGTCAGCTTGACCCAGTCTGGCCATTCTCCACTGACCACTCTCATTAACAAGGTGCTTTCACTCACAGAACTGCTGCTCATGGGAATTTTTTTTGTTTTTCCCCAACACCATTCTCCGTAAATTCTAGTGACTGTTATGCATGAAAATCCCAGGTCAGCAATTTCTGGGCTACTCAAAACACACTGTCAGGCATCAACACACATTCCACATCGAAGTCACTTAGACCATGTCTGCATACTTTTACGCATTCAGTTGCTGCCATATGATTGGCTGATTAGATATTTACATTTAATGAGTAGAAGTATACTTAATAATAGGGCCACTAAGTATAGATGTTACTTCACTAACACAAGAAATTCTGCAGATGCTGGAAATCCAAAGCAACACACAGAAAATGCTGGAAGAACCCAGCAGGCCAGAGAGCATCGATGGAAAAGAATAAACAGTTGACATTTCAGGCCGAGACCCTTCATCAGGACTGGAAAGGAAGCAGAGAAGTCAGAGTGAGAAGGTGAGAGGAGGGGAGGAAGAAGTACAAGGAGGCAGGTTATAGGTGGAACTGGGAGGGATGAAGTAAAGATCTGGGAAGTAGATTGCTGAAAGAGATAAAGGGCTGGAGAAGAGGAAATATGATAGGGAAGGATAGAAGACCATGGAAAAAAGGGAGGAGGAGGAGGAGGAATAGCGCCACCCAGAGGGAGGTCATGGGCAGGTAAGGAGATAAGATGAGAGGGGGAAACAGGAATGGGGAATGAAGAGGAGGGGGCAAATACCACAAGTTCAAGAAACCAATGTTCATGTGACCAGGTTGAACCCGAACAAAAAGTAGCTTCAAAGTCTTTGAAGAAAAATCAAGAGTGTGAAGTATCACAGATGTAGATAAGAAGGGACTGAACCAAGGGGAATAAAACAGAATCGAGGCATGCAGACACAAGTTCAGCAGGGCAGGAACAAGCAGAATCAATGGGACTAACTGGACAGGCAGGTTTGTGGATCTTGGGTAGGAGGTAGAAATGGGAAGTGCAGGATATACCCAAACTCGCTAAGTTCGGTGATAGTATGGGAGGCAATGGCCTGGTCCTATTCGAGGGGTAAGTAAGAGGTGTCTGAGAGTTGTCACCTGGCCTCAGCCAGATAGAGATCAGTCCCTCAGACTACTACAGCACCCCAACTTATCTGCAGTTTTGATGGTGAGGTTAGGATTAGTGCACTTGATGAGAGGCCTTAGAGAAGTTCTTTCCCCAACATCAGTAAAGGTTTCACATTTATCTTCACACTTCATCCCCTTCCCCCTCACTATCACCTGCCATTTTGTACTCTTTCCCCTCCCCCACCTTATTCTGCCTTTAACATTCCTTCCTAGTCCTGATGAAGGGTCTTGGCCCAAAATGTTTATTCCCCTCCAAAGATACTGCCTGACTTGCTGCATTCCTGTGTTGCTCAAGACTTCCAGCATGTGCAGAATCTCGTGTTAGAATAAGCTAGTCACTCAGAATCCAAATGGGGGGGGGGGGGGGGGGGGACACTTCTTCTGAATACCCTATAGAGATTAGAACGTGAAACTTGCTACCACAAAATGTGATTGAGATAAGTAGTATTGATACACTGTAACAGAGGCTGGAAAAAGCACAAGGAGAAGATAAGGTAATTTGTACTATCAGATGCACTGAGGAAATGGAGAAGACTCAGATGGAGCACAACTGATGGTTGAGCTGTGCATTTTATGTAATATAGTAAAGAATTCCTCAGCCACAAAGATAAAATTCTCCTCCCGCTGCTCTGTCGCTCAGATATAGTTACCCAATAAACAACAGAACACATGAAATAATGGTTCTAATAAAATAAGGTAACTAAAAGACAAAATACCAAATGTTATTATAAATATAATGATCAGTTATTAAGATATTAGCTTAACTTTGCATGAACCTCTTGAAAAGTGGTAAGATTAAAGTAATCCAAACCTCTAACAAGATCATTCTTATCAATACAGAGAAGGCAGGTTTCAAGATAAAATAAAATCGAAAGACAAAACTTTTGAAGGTTAAAAAACAATTATTTTTTTAAAACTTGTTCAAAATTTAATGAATGCAACATTTCCACCAAAGCAAATCCAAGAAACAGCAAATATGCAAGGTAGCTACTTGACCCATTACTGATACCTATGTCAGCTACTCAAAAAAGTTACCCACACCAGGATAGAAATATTTACAAAAGCAGGCATTCATCTCACTCTTTTTCTGAAATGTTTTCCAGAATTTGCATTCACAATGCCTTAAGGCCAGGGGTTCCCTGCAACCTGAGGTCCATAGGCCCCTCAGTTAATGGCAGGGCTCCATGTTATTAAAGCGTTCGGGAAGCCCTGCTTCAGGCAGCATGTCACATACCATAAAAATCATTCTTCTTTTGCCAGTTACGTCTGGTTACTGCCTCTCCTGCCAATGGAATCAGTTTCTGTGTATTGAAATTGCTAAAAACACTAAACTGTTCAATTAGATTTCCTTATTGGCTCAAGGAGAGCAATAGTGGTTTCTCCAATGGTATATCTTCAGTCCCTCTACTCCAGTAACTTTAAACATTGTGTGTACAAGAAATATTTTGAAATATAGAACATGCTGTGCATAAAAATATTGCTTTTCCAAAAATGCTGGAAATCTGAAACATAAACAGAAAATGCAGTAAACACTCAGGTTAGACAGCTTGTGGAAATAGAGTGTTAACTTCTTCAGGTTGAAGACTTACAAATCACAATTTCTAAAAATCTAGCTGAGATAGATGTTCATTTTTGCTATTTTACTTTACATTATATACAGTACTGTCCAAAAGTCATATATACACATAGACTTCTGCACAGTACTGTAGCAGCTTTATGTATTTTACTGCTGCAACAACAAAAAAACAAATTTCATGCCATATGTGAGTGATGATAAACCTGATTCTGATATGTGTCTCTATTGTGGATTAAGAGTGGGAAGGGGGCAGGGAGAGAGTAATCATTGTTGGGAAAAGGGGTAGAGAGAGAGAGGAGGGATTGGGAAGCACCAGAGACACATTCTGTAACGATCAATAAATCAATTGTTAGGAATCAAATGACCTTGCCTGGTGTCTCAGGGCTGGGTGTGTCTGTTCCCATGCCACCCCCTGCCCATGGCACTCCTTCTCTGCCACCTGTCCCACACCCCTCCACCCTTGCCATTCCCGACATTCTTTGCTCCCGCCAGATTTTAAAAACTCGCTCTCCACTTTAAATACAGTCTTGGGGTTCCAAAGACTTTTGCACAGTTACTGTAAAATTGTCCCATATTCCAATTCCAACACTTCAGATGCTGTTTCATTTCCAGCCATGGGTTCTCTCAACCAACCCAATCCGCACATACTTGTAATAGGGACCAGGGTACAATCGAGGTGCGAGAGCAAGTGGTGACTATAATAACTTTTCATAAAATTAGAAGGCATATCTTAACCATCAGTATTAAAAGATGTTTTATGTATACTTCCAATTCCCAAATCAAAACACTTTGTGAAACCTATTAATAATTCTACATATCTGCTATTTTTTTTAAATATGAAGAATATCAGGTCAAACCTGTGTCAATTTAATTCAAACAATTCCATCCAAGAGAGGATATCTTTAAAAGTATTACAAATGCTAATACACAGTTGCATCTAGATACTCCAATATTTATAGGATTAGAGTCACAGCACCTACGGCAACTGCATTCTCCACTGCTTCAGCAAGTTATGGGTTCAAGTCCTTGAGCACTAACACTGAGATGACAGCTGCACTGAATGGAAGCTGCACCATCAGAGGCACAATATATATAGACCAATGCTGATCCTTCACTCACTGCTTGGCTTTGCTGTGCACAGGTAAAGGAAGTGGTGAAGAAAATGTACGTCACATTTGCCGTCATCAAATGGGATAATGAATGAATACGAAAGTTGGAATATTGTGCTAACTGCTTTAAGGACATTGGTGAGCCCACACGTGGACCATTTTATGCAGCTCCAGCTGCCATTCAACAGGAAGGGTGTGGTTAGCTGCAGGAAAGATTCACCAGCATGTTGCTGGAAATGGAAGGCCTGAGTTAAAAGAATTCATTTATTTAGCGCTACAGTGCAGAGTAGCACTAAAGGCCTTTTCAGACCTTCGAACCATTCTGCCTCAGCAACCCAACAACTCTGATCAACCCAACCTCATCACGGGACAATCTACAATGACCAATTAACCTACACGTTACATCTTTGGACTGTGGGAGGAAACAGAAGGACCTGGTGAAACCCCACACATTCCATGGGGAGGACGTACAGAGCCTCCTTACAGAATGCCGATGGAAATGACTCCAAATTCCAGAACACCCTGAGTTGTAAGAGTCATGATAACACTAAGCTACTGTGGTGCCCAGGATAGGTGGGACTGTTTTCCCTAGAGTGTAAGAAGCTAAATAATGACTTTAAAGAGGTTTATAAAATCATGAGGGGCAGATATCAGATATCTCCAGGATATCTGTTTTCCTTGCAGTACAAGAAGCTGAATAATGACTTCCCAGAGTAGGACAGTATCTCAACTAGAGGGTTTAGATTTAAGGTGAGAGTGGAAAGACTGAAAGGGGACCTGATGGGCAAGTGTTCTGCACACCATGTGGCACAAATTGCAAGAGGAAATGGAAAAGCAGATATACGATGTCCAAAAGTCTTTGGACAAATACGTGAATAGAGATGGGGAGATGTGGGGCAAATGAAGGTCTATGTAACAAGAGCCATGGATAAATTGGGTTAAAGGACCTACTTCTGTGCAGTATAACTATGACTCTTCCCGACATGATAACATGGACTATGCTGCCCTGGGGGTATCTGATGGATCGGAAGGGGTGCTGATAGCAATACCTTACAAATAATAAAACACATAATTTGTTTAGGTTTCTGGAAAATGAAGGGCAAGATTGATGCAGTTTTTGAATGTGGGAAACACTGATGGCATGGGTTAGAGAGCTACCTTCTGTGCCACAAAACAATAAGAATGTGAAGTTGTTTGAATTAATCCCTCCTTGTGTATCAAAGGAGGGAACTTTTGGCTTAATCTAAGCTAAGTAGCAGGAGTTATTCTGAATCAATATCCCCCATGTCTGTTCCCATTTCCAACCATTCTAATGACAATAGGAAGCCACCAATTCCATCACATCTCTATCAGCTCAGTGTAATCCCATTTCCCCCACTTTAATCTGCAGCAGCCAGCTCCATCACTGGCAGGACCTTCCCCACTAGTGAAGGCATTCTTAAGAGGCAATGCTTCGTGAAGGCAGTATCCATCTCCAAAGAACCTCACCATCCAGCACAGGCTCTCTTCTCGCTACTATTCTGAGAGGAGGCGCAGGAACCTGAAGACCGACAACTCAGTGATTCAGGAACAAGTCCTTCCCCTCTGCCACCACTATTATACACTATTTATTATTTTTTGTAGTCTATAGTAAATATGTCGGTACTGGTACCGCCAGGGAAAAACAGGCTTCACGCCATATCTCACTGAAAATAGATCCCATTCTGACTCAGAAGCCGAGTGCAGCACTCACTTCCTGGTATTCTTCCCTCTTCCTACTTCTGCCGAGCTAGAGGCGGAGCAGATAAACGTAATTTAAAGTGACAGGCAAAGCGGCCAACCGGAAGGCAGCGCTGCCAAGGCGTGGCCCCACCTCCTTCCCACCCCACGGTAACGGCCGCTGACTGGCGGTTGGAATGACGGCAACGCAGAGGCCCAAAAAGCCTCGGACGGAGCGATCTCGGCCGTCTGCCCTCCGCAGCAGCTGAGAACAGGTAACGCGGAAGCCGCTGTGCCCGCGCTGCAGCGCAGAAGTTTAGGGGAGCAAAGAAAAATGAAACTGCACCGTTATTAGCACGTACCTGCACGCGAAGAGATTACGTCCGCTCACCGTGTACTTAGTCACAAGTGGCCTGCCGTAGCCCAGAGTTGATGTCACCGAAAACGAGGTTGAGCGTGCGCAGAGCTGAAAAGAGCACGTGATTCACGTCCCCACGTGATCTGGAGCACGTGCTGCCGTTAACAGCAGGGTTTTAAGTTAACAGTTGAAAAAGGCTGATAGGTGATCATTTGGGTAGAGTTTCTATTGCACTCTCAGCTGGATGCTTAATAATTCACATTTATGGCCACACCCTGTGTACCTATTGTTCAATAACCCACAGAAAATATGTTATCTCAAAGCTTTGACCAGAGGATCCAAAGACCCAGCGTAAATTGTCCAGTCAAAATGTAGACATGCCAATGCAGAAGCACATAAAGCCACTGGGCAGGCCACTTTCAAAGTTCAACGTAGATTTATTATCTAACTGCACATACGTCCCCATATAGAACCCTGAGATTCATCTCAGAATCAGGATTATTACCACTGGCATGTGTCCTGAAATTTGTTAATGTAGCAGCAGCAGTTCAATGCAATACATAATACTGAAGAAGTGGAAAAATAAAAATAACTAAGTAAATCAATTATGGTATATGTATATTGAATAGATTCAAAATCATGCAAAAAACAAATATATTTAAAAAGTGAGGTGGTGTTCACAGGTTCAATGTCCATTTAGGAATCGGATGGCAGAGGGGAAGAAGCTGTTCTGAATCGCTGAGTGTGTGCTTTCAGGCTTCTGTATCCCCTACCTGATGGTAACAGTGAGAAACGGGCATGCCCTGGGTGCTGGAGGTCCTTACTAATGGACACTGCCTTTCTGAGACACCACTCCCTGAAGATGTCCTGGGTACTTTGTAGGTTAGTACCCAAGATGGAGCTGACTAGATTTACAACCTTCTGCAGCTTCTTTCGGTCCTGTGCAGTAGCCCCTCCATGTCAGATATTGATTCAGCCTGTCAGAATGCTCTCCACGGTACATATATAGAAGTTTTGAATGTATTTGTTGACATGCCAAAACTCTTCAAACTCATAATGAAGTATAGTCACTGTCTTGCCTTCTTTATAACTACATCGATATGTTGGGACCGGGTTAGGTCCTCAGAGATCTTGACACCCAGGAACTTGAACCTGTTCACTCTCCCCACTTCTGGTCCCCCTATGAAGATTGGTATGTGTTCCTTCATCTTACCCTTTCTGAAGTCCATAATCAACTCTTTCGTCTTACTGACTTTGAGTGCCAGGCTGTTGCTGTGACACCACTCCACTAGTTGGCATATCTTGCTCCTGTACACCCTCTCGTCTCCATCTGAGATTCTACCAACAATGGTTGTATCATCAGCAAATTTGTAGATGGTATTTGAGCTATGCCTAGCCACACAGTCATGGGTATAGAGAAAAGTAGAGCAGTGGGCTAAGCACATACCATGAGCTGCAGAAATATTGATCGTCAGCGAGGAGGAAATGTTATCACCAATCCACATAGATTGTGGCCTTCCAGTTAGGAAATCAAGAATCCAATTGCAGAAGTTGGTAGAGAGGCCCTGTAACTTCTCAGTCAGGTTTGTGGGAATGATGGTATTTTATGCTGAGCTATAGTCAATGAACAGCATCCTGGCATAGGTGTTTGTGTTGTCCAGGTGGTCTAAAGCCATGTGGAGAGCCATTGAAATGTTAGGCTGTCAACTGCCATTGACCTAATGTGGCAATAGGCAAATTGCAATGGGTCCAGGTCCTTGCTAAGGCAGGAATTCAGTCTAGTCATGACCACCCTCTCAAAGCATTTCATCACTGTCGATGTGAGTGCTACCGGGCAATAGTCATTGAAAATGTCCTTGAATACTGCCGCCAGTTGGTTACAGAAATCTTCAGAGCCTTACCAGGTAGTTCATCAGGACCTTCCACCTTGTGAAGGTTCAGCATCTTTAAAAACAGCCTAACTTTGGCCTCTGACACAAAAATCACAGGGTCACTGGGTGCAGCAGGGATCTTAACAGCTGTAGTTATATTCTCCCTTTCAAAGCATGCATAGAAGGCGTTGAGTTCATCCAGTAGTGAAGCATCGCTGCCATTCATGCTATTAGGTTTTGCTTTGTAGGAAATAATGTCTTGCAAACCCTGCCAGAGTTGTCGTACATCCGATGTCGCCTCCAACCTTGTTCAAAAATGGTCTCTTTGCCCTTCAAATAGCCATCTGCAAATCATACCTGGTTTTCTGCTACAGACCTAGGTCAGCAGACTTGAATGCCACAGACCTAGTCTTCAGCAGGCAACGTACCACCTGGTTCATCCACGGCTTTTGGTTTAGAAATATACAGTGCTGTATACTGTATATTTACTGTAATATACTGTATACATTATACAGTGTATACAGTGGAATAGCATGGTAGGCATTCTTGATGGTGGTCCAGTGTGTTGTTTCCTCTGGTATTGCAAGTGATCTGCTGATGGTAATTGCTTAATGATTTTTTTAGACTTGTGGGCATACTCAATAAATCTGGAGAATAACTGCCATAACAGAATCAATCAAAGACTGCCCAACTTGGGCATTCAAACTGTTGCAAATACAAAAAGCATGAAAGAATAATAATAATTAATAAATAAGCAAATAATATTGAGAACATGAGATGAAGAGTACTTGAAAGTGAGTCCATGGTTGTGGGAACATTTCAATGATGGGGCAAGAGAAGTTGAGTGAAGTTATCCCCTTTGGTTCAAGACATGATTGTTGAGTAATAACTCTTCCTGAACCTGGTGGTGCGAGCCCTAAGGCTCCATACCTTCTTCCTGATGGCAGCAGAGAGAAGAGAGCATGTCCTGGATGTTAGGGGTTTCTAATGATGGATACTGCTTTCCTGTGACATTTCATGCAGATGTGCTCAACAGTGGGGAAGGCTTTACCCGTGATGGACTGGGCAATATCTAAATGCTGCCGTGCTTTCTTCGTAATTATGTCGGGTAACATAATTGGTAGAAACATACATAATTCACAATCACTGTCATGATGACATATAACGGAGTGTTCTTCATCACGCTTTTTGTGTTCAGTGTTTGGAGTACAATAAACGGGTTGTTATGGCTTTTCTTAAACATAAAATGTCTCATTTTATTTGCAAAGACCTACATTGGTGATGCTGATGCTCTAGGACGATTCTAGAATTATTGAACATGTCAGCCAATGCAGTCGCTTTGAAACCGTCTGAGATTTGGGAGCAAAATGCCATTCCTTGGTTTGTACAAGCTGAGGCCCAATTGATGCTGCGAGAAATCTCTGCTAACAACATCAAATGTTTCTATGTGGTTAGCGTCGCTCAGCAGCTCCACGGCTGCAACTGTGGTGAGTCTATTTGAGCACCCACCTCAACACGATAAATACTGATTACAGACTTTTGGGCAATCGGAATCTGGGCGTGCCAAATAGTTCCTCTCTCTGCCCGGCCTTAGCGATGCTAAGCCATTGGAGCTTATGGACCACATGCTGTCTCTCCTGGGAAATCACCATCTTCTTTTATTAAAGAACTTTTCATGCAGCAAATGTACTCGCTAATGCACCCATGAATGACTATATGGAGCTCGACATAATGGCTGATAGCCAGGCAGCAGTGAATAATTCTATTTTCCCTGCCTCAGTAACCCCGGTCAACAAGGCCTCCAACATAAGCACATGAAAAAGACTACCCTGGGTCTATGTTTTACCATGCTGTCTTTGGTATGAACACTAGGAGGTGCTGACTGCCTTGCATTGGGACATCAGAGGTCTGTGAACACCAAGGGTTCCAGCTGCCAGGGTCGTCTATTGTTCACTATGTTCACCCTTTCAATGTGACGTTTCCTGTGTGATGGAGGTGCTCAAGTGAGTGTGCCGCCAGCATTGCCTATTGATGAGAAGGCAAAGAGCGATGAAACTTAGGAGACCACCAATGTCAGCAGGATCCAGACGTACAGGACATCATAGGTGACAGTCTGCTCCAGTGGGTGACATTACACATGGGACATTGTCCTGGCGAAAGTGGCTAGACTTCTCCTCAGTGCAGTTTTCCCATGTGCACAAGGACCATCAGTTGGCCTTAAGAACTGCTGGCTTGTGGATGCCAAGGACTTTGGGCTGTTGCCTGCTGCCCAAGTGAGTTCCCCTAAACAACTCCGTCAAGTGCATGCACCACTGCTGTGAGCTTATTCAACTACTGGGCGAATTCCCAAACCTCAGCAAGCCCATGTTCCGCCCACATTGTGCACCGGTCGAACGGCCCCTGGGCTTCACCCCTGCCTGTGGTCCCTATGTCCGATGGTGTTTGGCACCCATGTGGCAATCACTGACAAGGTCAGCACACCCAATCATTAATCAGTCTCACACATCCAAGACTTTCCCGCATGCTTAGCCGGAGAGTTAATTTTTTCCAAAGTCGATTTAGTTATGGGCTATTATCAGGTGCCTGTGTGCTCGGAGGACATTCCCAAAATGGCTGTGATAGCCCCGTTTGGCCTTTGAGTTTCTATGCTTGTTGTTAGGGCTGAAAAATGCAGCACAGACTTTCCAAAGCCTTATGGACTCTGCATTAAAAGACTTGCAGTAGATTTTCTTCTTGTTTACCTGGATGACGTACTCATCACCAGTGCATCCAAATCCAAACATGTATCCCATTCCGCACGCTTTTCCAGGGCTTAAGCCAACACGGGTTGATCATTAACCCTGCTCAATGTCAGTCTGGGTTGTCAACCATTCACTTTGTCAGCTATCACATTTCTGCAGAAGGGACAAAGCCTTTCCCATCAGAAGTAGCTGCTATATGGATTTCCCACTGCTCCGCACTACTACGGGAGTTTTCAGGGGTGGTGAATTTCTATCACCGCTTCATTCTGTGAGCTGTCGAACTTTTATTCCCCCCATATAGAGCGCTTAAGGGCAGTACCCCTAATCAAGTGCTTGACTGGTCAGTGGAAATGACCAGGGCATTTGATGATACCAAACGAGCTCTTTCCAATGCCACCCTACTACCAGACCCGCTCCCCAACACATCTAGAGCCATCACTACTGACACGTCAGCCAATGCTGTGGGTGCCGTGCACAAAGAGTTGGTAGCAGGTGCGGGGTAGTTGCTCGCCTTCTGCACCCCCCCCCCCACCCGAAAGGGAGTACAGCACGTCTAACTGTGAGCTTCTTGGTTTCTACCTGGCTGTTCACCATTTTTGTCATCTTTTGGAGGGTCGCCATTTCACAGTGTTTATTGACCACAAAACCCTCGTGCACGCGATGGCCAAAATATCAGAGCCTTGGTCTGTACAGCAGCAATGCCGACTGGCCTACATGTCTGAGTTCACAAGTGATATACAACATATCAAGGGGAAAGATAATGCCGTGGCTGATCGTCTCTAATGGCTAGCCGTTGAGGCCATACACATAGAGGTTAGCTATGTTGTCATGGCAGCCAACCATGCTACTGACGCAGAGGTCCAGGATTACAGAATGGCAAACACGGCCCTGCAGTTGGCTGACGTTAAGTTTGGGGAAACTGGGGTTTCTCTCCTGTGTGATGTCTCAACCGGTCTTCCTCACCCTCTAGCGCCCGCAAACTGGAAGCAGACTGTTCTTAACTCTGTATATGGCCTTTCACATGCCTCACGTAAACTGATTACACTAGAGTCTGTGTGCCAGGGCTTAGAAAGGATGTGCGTGATTAGACTGCAGCCTGTGTGGAGTGCCAGCGGGCAAGAATTAACCATCATGTCCTGGCATCATTGGCACCTTTTGTGGTCCCTGAACTACGGTTTGACCATGTCAATGTGAACCTTGTTGCTCTTCTTCCCCCACCAACAACACTCTCACATGTTTCAAACACACCCCCTTAACATGTTGGACCATAGCACCAGATGTCGTCCTTCTAGCATCGATGATGAGCCACAGATGCTGGCTTGGGTTGCTCGGATTGGCACCCCATCTGATATTTTCTTTGACTGCAGTCCCCAATTCATATCAGACCTCTGGGTTGCGATGGCCCAAAACCTCAGTATTAGGCCGCATCGCACCACAGCATATCACCTACAGTCCAATGGCCTGTGCGAGCAGTTTCACCGCTCCTTAAAGGCTGCTCTGAGGGATTCCCAAATGAATGGGTGTTGGCAGGATCGTCTCCTGGGGGTTGTGCTGGAGCTCATGAAGTTCTTCCATGTTTTGATGGTCAAAGCACGCATAGAGGGCACTGAGCTCATCTGGAAGTGAAGCCCTGTTGTCGCCTATATCACTTGATTTAACTTGATAAGAGGTGATAATACTCAAGCATTGCCACAAATATCGAGCATCCTTTATTGATTCAAGTTTAGTCCAGAATTGTCAGTTTGCCCATGAAATGGCTTTCCAAAGATCGTACCTGGTCTTGGTTATCTCTGACCTGGCTCTCAGCAGACTGCAGATCTCATGGTTCATTCAGAGCTTCTGATTGAGGAAGACGGAATAATTTTGTGGGGACACACTAGCCTACAACTGTCAAAATAAACTTCTTTGGGTCTTTCAGAGCCCAGTGAAGTCACAGTTTAGTTAGTGGTTTGTGTGATGACCTGTGATAATTGCATCCTCTCTTCTATATTGCCTACATAGCACCTAGCTGGCAACCCTAGCCAATGTCTCAACCCCAGCACATCAGGAAAACAATCCACTTCTCTTCCCAAAATCATTTCCATTTTCTCTTTTCAAATAGTTACCCAGTTACCTTTCCAATAAATTGCAGATGACACTAATAATCATAATTGATTTATCATTGTTACATGTACAGTGAATGGCTTTGTTTGCATGCCATCCAGACAGATCAGTCCAAACATGTGCACATCAATACAAAAGGAAAAAATATAACAGAATGCAGAGTATCGTTCACAGTTAACAAGAAAATGCAAGAGACATGATGAGGTAGGTTGAGAGATCAAGAGTTCATCTTCATTGTGCAAGAGGCCTTTTCAGTAGTCCTTGGAATGGAAACTGTCTTTGATATGGTGATACACATTCTTGAGCTTTTGTATCTCCTGCCCAATGGGAATGAGGAGAGAAGGCAAATGTTCTGGGTGTAATGGGGTACTTGATTATGTCTGCTTTCCTGGGGCAGCAAAAAGTGCAGTGGGAGGCAATGGAGGGGAAACTAGCTATCGTGAGACCATGAGACACAGGAGCAGGATTAGGCCATTCTTCCCAACGAGTCTGCTCCACCATTCCATCATGGCTGATTTATTATCCCTTTCAACCCCAATGTCCTGCCTCCTCCCTGTAACCTTTGACACCATAACTAATCAAGAACACATCGACCTCCACTTCAAATATGCCCAATTACCTGGCCTCCATAGCTGCCTGCGGGAATGATTTGAATCTAGTTCATGGCTCATTTTGTCACTGTTAACCAAATCATGAATATCGCTCTCATTGTGACTAGTACAGCCACATATCTTGTCCTCTTTCCCCTCCCCTCCACCTTCTTATTCTACCATCTCCCCCCTTCCTTTCCAGCCAGGTGAAGGGTCTTGGCCCAAAACAACAGCCATTAATTGATTTTCATAGATAGACTGGGCTATATTCGCAACTCTGCAATATCTTGCGGTCTGGGGGTGAATAGTTGCCACTTCATCTGAAAAAGATGGGGAAGATTATGCTGAAGCCCCTGTGCACATTAAATCATTCTTTATTTTGTTTTCCTCACATCATCTCTGCTATTTTTGACTGTCACCTTACGTCTTCACTCCCTGGTTACTTTCCCTTCTGGTTGGTCTGGTGGTTTGAACAATTGCAAAGACATATTTGATTGGGTTACTGGAAAATGAAGGGGAATTGATTTGATTTGATTGTTTTTGGAGTCAGCATAGATGCTTGAGGTTGAAAGGCTTCTTTCTATGCCACAAGGAAATGAGAATGAATGTGAAGTTGATTGGATCATTTCCCCTCACGTATCAAACAGTGAATTATTGTCTGAGTGTACCCTGAGCAGCAAGTGTTTTAGTGGATCAACACCCTCCATTTCTATCCATATTTCCATACGTTCTAATGATATATGAGACCATTGAGCCCATCAAAATTTATGCCAGCTCACAGAATAACCCCACTTCCCTACTAGTTTTCCCAGTAACCTCACTACTCACTATATCCATTCATAGAGTACTACAGTGCAGAATCAGGCCTTTTGGTTTGAAGGTTTTTAACGCCTGCAGCTTCCCATCTGTTCACGCCTACCCCATGGTAAAAACAGGCATTGCCCGTTTGTAACACTTTATCCAAGCAGCTTCAGACAGTAAAGAGAAACAAGGTGCCTGATAACATGGTAGCCATCAATAGTTAAACAAGGCAGAGGCATTCTTTGGCCAAAGATCTTGTTGATGCCAATAGTACCTTACTCTTTCAAAAGCCAGTAAAAATGCTTTTCTTTCGTGGTGACTGATATGAGTCCTTGCAGTGCCATTTTATGTTCATTCTCCGTCATCAGTAATTCTTGCTTCGTTAGAACATTTGTACACTGTGAAAATGACATTGCTTGTCATGCCGGTGGCCCGTGTTTCTTTAACTCAGCATTTAGTGGTTCTGATACCCTGACTTCTGGCATTTGCTTCACTCGTTTGCCTAGGCTCTCCACAGTAGCTGAGCAGGTAGCACAACGCTATTGCAGCTTGGAGTGTCAGAGTTAGGAGTTCAGTTCCAGCGCCATCTATAAGGAGTTTGTATGTTCTCTGTGTGTGTTTCCTCTGGGTGCTCCGGTTTCCTCCCACAGTCCAAAGACATTCCGGTTAGTGGGATAATTGCTCATTGCTAATTGTCCTGTGGTGAGGCTAGAGTTAAACAGATGGACTGCTGAGCTGTGTGGCTTGTTGGGCAGGAAGGGGCTGTTCTACACTAAAATATAAACGTGAATCCAGAATGCAAATCAGATGTACATCTGATGGTCTGGAGTGTGGCCAAGTCCAGGGTCTGACAGCTGGAAGCTGGCATCGGGACCCAGAACACCAGGAGACAGGATTATGGGTATGTTTGTGGATCGAGCCAGAATCTAAAGTGCTGAATATTTCCCTCTTCATTTAGGTTCACTAGGCTCCCTGGAAAATGTTATTATTGCTACAGTGAAGTATGTAAAGTGTTAGGCCATGAATTGAAAGGATGTCCAATAGTCTGGAATATCTGCTCATATGACACCAAAACCATCAAGGTTCTGGATTATTAGAGTTCTACTACTTCATATCAAGATTTCTTCTGTAATTAAGTACATCATAAGCAATGATGGCATTTATTGTCATTCCCGACTCCTAATGGCTGCAGGAAATCTGGAGTAACACACAAGTCAGATCACGTCAGGACAGCAGATTTGCCTCCTGAAAGGCCACTAGTGAATGATTGTCTGCCCTGATAACTCCACCATTCTGTGGTCACTCCAATAAATCCTTTCATTCCTTTTCATTCCTGATTTATTCCACATTTAAATTCTCCATCTGCCTTTCAAGGGATTTTGAGTTATGACTCTACTCTGTCGGTCCACATTTCTGAAATTGTACCTCAGTAACACAACCTCTAAAATCCCAGATCAATGTACCTGAGCAGACTTGATGGCATAATAATAATCTTAACATAATAAAAGTCAGGTAAGAAACCACAAGTTTGATTTCTTTTGGCAACTAAGGTATTGAAAATTCAGAAAACACTGTGATTTGAGATGCCATTTACTCTTTCATAATACAGATATGGTGATTGATCACCTGGTTAATGTAAGTGGGTTTACATTTTCAACAAAATAGCAGGCATACTTTAACTTAATGCTTTGTCTATGTCAATAATATTCGAAGGAACATATTCTGTGGGAAGCCCATAAAAATGCTCTCCTGACATGACAGATTCCTATATTTTTGATGCTGTTTTGTCAGATCTGCCAAGAGGAACAGTAATTTTTCTTTTGTTAGAATCTCTGTTCACTGAAAATTCTATTGCGTTACCTCCATTGTGGAAGTAGATCTTTATTCAACTTGGATTTTGGATTCAATATTTCCAGGATAGACTGCTGTGTGTGCTTTCAGGACTTAAAAGACCATGAGGCAGAGGAGTAGAATTAGCCTTTCAGCCCATCGTCTGCTCCATCATTTAATAATGGCTGACATTTTTTCCAAACCAATTCTCCCACTTCATTCACAAGATGGCACCAGCGACCAACGTGACCAATGCGGACAGCTCATAAAACTATATCTACTACTTCTTCTAAATGTGCTTCTCTTCCTGAACTGCGGTTGATTGCAGCCTGTAATTTACATTTTTATTATGTATATTCAGGCCGACTGAGCAACCTGGCACTTTTGCTATCTCCTGGGGAACTTGGTGAGGTTGAGAATGGAGCGTGCGGCTATTATCTCCTTAAGGCAGAACGCGAACCCTTGGTTGGCTCCATTGCTCCTCGCTGATGAAGCCGTTGAGCAAGATTGAAATCAATGAGGATGAGAGAGGAGGACGAGCGGGTGCTCAGTGTAGTCTGCCTGCGCTTGACTGGTTACCCTCTCGCCGCTGCTGGAGGAAAGTGCAGGTTTGATCAGCATGTTGCAGGTCATGGCCATGGGACGTTTTTGGGGGGACTCTGCAGTTTGATGTTTAATGTTCTCAGCTCTGAACACTCTGCGCAGTTATGTTCTTATGTATTTGTGGCTCAGTGACTGTGACTCCTGGACCGTTTCTGGGATTCTGTGGTTTGACGTATAATATTTTGTGTTATTTGCTTACATTCTGCTGTTTGTGTGATTTGTTTCCTTTTATTGTGCTTTGGGTGTTTGATGTTCTCTTTAAAAGGGGTCCATGGTGTTTCTTTGTTTTATAGCTGCCCGCAGAGGACAAATCTCTAGGTGTATCTGTACTTTGAAACTTTGGACTTCTCCCCATAACCCTTAAACCCTTTACAAATAAATAAAGAAACTATCAATTTCTGCCTTAAAAGCACCCAATGACTTGGCCTCCACAGCCTTATGTGGTAAAGAATTCCACATATTCATCAGCCTCCACCTGAAGAAATTGCTGATCATCTCAATTTTAAAGGGAAGCTCTGTCCTCAGATTTTAGACTCTCCCACTAATGGTAGCATCCTGCCCATCTCCACCCAGTCTAAGCCTTTCTGTATTCAGGAGGTTTCAATGAGAACACCACCCACAACCACCCCCGCACCCTGCTGTACTGCATCAAGTACAGGCCCAGAGACATCAAACACTCCTCATACGTTAAACCTTTCAATTTTGGTATCATTCTTGTGAACCCCCTCTGGATCTCTCCATGGCCAAATATGGTCTGACCAATACATTCATATAAAGCTTCAGTAGTACATCCTTGCTTTTATATTCTAGTCCTCTCATAATGAATTAGTAACCTTTCTTATTATTTTTATAAAAAATTGTCTACTCTCGTCTCTTATCAGATTCCTTCTTCTTTTCCACCTATCACCTGCCACCTTCTCACCTCACCAGCCTCCTCACACAGTTGGTTTCACCTATCACCTGCCAGCTAGTAACCTCCTCCCCACCCCACCTTCTCATTCTGGCTTCTTCCTCTTTCCTTTCCAGTCCTGATAAAAGGTTGCAGCCCAGAATGTCAATTATTTATTCCATAGATGCTGTGTTCTGCCAACATTTTGTGTGAGTTATGTAGAATTTATGTTTTGTGTTTTTCTCGTGAATGCTGGTTATATGACGCTCTGTGTGTGTGATGTTGCTGCAAGCAAGTTTTGCAATGCACCTGTGCATAATTACAATTTTGAACACTTAAACATTAAAGGTATTGATATTAAAATGTACAACAGATTAACCTGTGAATTTTTAAAATTAAAATTGTAAATATATAGCAATAACTACCATTATTTTCAGAAAGTTATCCAAAGAAAGTTCCACTTTGGTTCTGGTAGCAGGATTATTGTGTGAATTTAAATCGCCACATAATGCATTTGGCTACTTGATTAGTATATTACAAAGTAGACAGTTCTTGTTGAAGCTGTGAAATCACAGCTATACATGCTGCAAGTAACTCTGTTCCACTGATATAGTTGTGTCTTAAAAATGGGAATGCAATGTTTCATTACAAACAATATAATTTTGTGCAGTAATTAAGTAACTGTTCAAGATCATACCAAGTGTGATTCACCCACCCCTCTCTGCTTGCTGATCTATAAGAGCTGCCAAGGTCCTGAACTTAAAAAATCTCATCCCAGTTTTCAAATTCTTTCCTATCCTCATCAAGCCCCAAATCTCTAACCACCTGCAAACTTCTCAGGACAAATGGTTCAATAATAACATTTACTGATGATAACAAACTTTTACCACTGTACTATTGAGAGCATACTCACCAATTGCAGCTCAGTGTGATATGGCAATTGTCCCGTATCAGACCGCAAAGCACTCCAGCGAGTGGTGAAAACTGCCCAGGGGATTATCGGCACCCAATTGCCCACCATTGAGAACATCTACCATAAACGCTGCCTAGGCAGGGCGAAAAGCATTATCAAGGATGCATCTCACCCTAACCATAGACTTTTTACTCTCCTCCCATCCAGTAGGCGCTACAGGAGCCTCCGCTACCGCACCAGCAGGCACAGGAAGAGCTTCTTCCCTGAGGCTGTGACCCTGCTGAACCTCACATCACAGTGCTAAGCAGTATTGCACCCATATTGTACTGTCTCAGTACTTTTAAATTTGTGTGCTGTAGCATTTACTTTTTATTTGCAGTTATTTTGTAAATAACACTATTCTTTGCATTTCTGGTTAGATGCTAACTGCTTTTCATTGGCTTTGTATCTGTACTCCGCATAATGACAATAAAGTTGAATCTAATCTAATCTTATCTAAATATCAAGGGAAAGTAAAACTATCCTTGAGGAAGATTGCAATTTGATGCGAGATGCTCTCAGGAAACTTCAAGAAGTGGGGTTTGAGTGTTAAATGGGCTTTAACACAATTAGTTCCACAGTAGTATGATTCAAAGGTAGGCAAGTTATGTTCAAGTTGTATATCATTAATTAGTGAAAACTGCTCTGATCCCTAATCTGCAAGCGAGGCAGTGAAGCATTGGTTGGGCTTCCAAAAAGGGTAATGCAACTGAGAGATTACATCTGTCAGGTTGGGTCTTCTTTATCCCAAGTAGACCATCAGAATCTTTTCCCAGGGTAAAAATGTTGACTACGAGAGGCTAGGAATGTAAGATGAGAGGCGGAAAGTATAAGGGAGATGTTCAGGGCAAGTTTTCCTTTAGACAGAGTGTGGTAGTCACCTGGAACCAGCTTCTAAGGAATATGGGGGAAGCAGTGGTGTTTAAGTGGCTGTTAAACAGATTAATATGCAGGAAAAGGAAGGATATAGATCATATACAGGCAGAAAAGGCCTAGTTTAATTTGAAATTTTGCACTGATGGGCCAATTCCTGTGCTGTGCTGTTCTATGCTCTACATTCTATATTCAAGAAAATAGACTTCTCGAAAGGGAAGGAGAGCATCAGAGCGAGGTGATGGGCAGGTAAGGAGAAAAGGTGAGAGAGGGAAACAGGAATGGGGAATGGTGAAGTGGGGAGACAATTACTGGAAACCCAAGAAATCAATGTTCATGCCATCAGGTTGGAGACATCCATCAGTAGAGGTCCATCTACAACAAACAGAAAATGTACAAACTCCCCACAAACAGATTTGGAGATTAGGATTGAACCTGGATTCCTGCTGTACCAGATGCATCACTGGGCCACCCTATCCTTTGCTTTGCCTTGGTGTGAAAACATCTCCCGATCTCTACTGGCAATGTTCTTGGTGTCTAAGATTGCACAGCCCTCTAAAGTTGTGATCTCCACAGATTTATCGCCCTCTGCTTTTCTCGATTCTCGTCCTGGAACCATTCACAGAAGATGGCCATCTCTTTGAGGAATCAGAATCAGGTTTAATATCAGTGGCATATGTCATGAAATATGTTGTTATGTGGCAGCAGTACGACAATACAGAATAATAAAAAAACTGTACTAAAAGTGTTAAATTCAATATAATTGCAAAAAAAAGTGAAAAAAGTAGTGAGGTAGAGTTCATGGGTTCAATGTCCATACAGAAATCTGATGGCAGAAGAGAAGAAGCTGTTCCTGAATTGTTGAGTGTGTATCTTCAGCCTCCTTTACCTCCTCCCTGCTGGTAGCAATAAGAACAGGGCATGGCCTGGGTGATGGGGGTCCTTAATAATGGATGCTGCCTTTTTGAGGCATCGCCACTCCTTGAAGCTGTCCTGGATGCTTGGGGGTGGTCGTGGCTAGTGCTCATGATGAGATGACTGAGGTGACAATGTTCTGCAGCTTATTTTGATCTTCTGCAGTGGCCCCCACCCCACCCCCAAAACCAGACAGTGATGCAGACAGTTAGAATGCTCTCCACGGAATTTGTGAGTGTATTTTGCAAGGAGAAATCCAATCCAATATCACTTTCTCAAAATCTCGGCCAGTTATTTTATTCTCAAGTATTAATTTATTCCCCTTTTGAAAGTCACAATCTATTCTGCATTCACTTCATATTCAAGTACATTCCAGAATGCAACAAATTTGCTACAGAGATAGGTTGGAATCTGGAAGTTCCCAGAACAATGGAGTGTTGAGAAGGAAAGTAAAGTGAGTATGAGCAAAAGTAAAGAGGAACAGTAAGTGAAGCTGAGCTGAGGCAGAAGTAATGGGAGGAGATGTGGATGACCAACACATTCTAGATGAGCAAATGGAGTCAGACAGCACAGAAGCAAGCCCATTGAGTCCAGACTGACCATCAAGCACCCAATTGTACTTATACTAATTTCATTTTATTCTCCCTACAATCCTATCAACTTCCCCCAGTTTCTACCACTCACCCACACACTGGGGAAATTTATTGTTCAATTAACCTCTGAACCTGCATGCCTTTGGGAGGTGGGAGAAAACCAGATCACTGGGGAGAAAAGAACCCCACACATTCACAGGGAGAACAGGCAAGCTCCACACGGACAATGTCAGAGGGTGGGATTGAACCCAGGTTGCTGGAGCTATGAGGGAGCAATTCTACCAGCTGTGGTATTGTGTCATCCCTGCTGACCTGTTCTGTTGAAGTGTGGGTCTTGAAGCAAATACTTCCACCCTGAGATTGTGTGGCATCATCAGCTCTACCATTTGGTAGCACTGTCACATCTTCCTGCATTGCTGTTGGAATGCACTGTTGATCGGAATTTTTCATCCCCTCAGATCAGCTCTGCTTCCACTCCAAATACTTTGCCTCAGCAAATGGGAAAACATTCAACGTGAGCAAGTCAAATTCTTCTGGTCGTCATCCTGAAATGAACTTCCTTCCCTCACTATTACAGATGAATGCAATAGAAAGACCTGGTCCTTCTAAACACACTAAATACTTACTCCCCACTGATGAACCACCTATAGATCCTTAAACTCATGCGACTGGCCAAGTGGGGTTTAGTAATCACCGTGCGTGTGTTCAGACCCCTTCTCTGTGCCGTCAGGTGAACATTATACACCATGATTTCACAGCTTCTTCTGGGAAGTGAAGAAATATCAATAGTTGGTGTACGGCTGGAATAGGGTCAGGAACATGGGCAGGATTGTGGCTGGTGCCACGGTCCAGAGCGGCAGGTAGTTGTCAAATCAGGGTTTATTGTCATATGCACAAGTCGTTCTCTGAATGGAAATATTGGCCGCTATACGTCAAAGTCAAAGTCGAGTTTATATAGCATAGCGTTACATAAGCAGCATTCACAAGAAAAACAGAATGTTGGCAGAAATGAAGCAAATTTTATGAGAAAGAGCCAAACCAGAATGAAATAAAAGTGACCAAAGTGGTGTGCGTTGCTAAAGTCCAGTGATTAGGATTGAAGCAGTGGCTTCAGGAACAGGAGGAAAGTACCTGCTCTTGACCTATGGATGTGAGACTTCAGGCTTCTGCACCTCCAAGAAGCCGAATGTCATTGCTTGCAAGCAGAAACATATCCTTTTTTTTTTTCTGCAAGCAGTCTGAGTTCCTATTTCTCAGGAATAGGGTATTAGTGTACGTTTCAGTGAGACACCTGCTAGTTGTAGAAATATATTGATTGTACACCACAGAGATTCCACTGATGGTGTCAACCATGGTTCCATACACATCAGAACGCTCTCGGTTTAAGCCTCGCTCCAGAGATTTGAGCATGGAATTGTAGGCTGCAGCTGCAAAGCAGAGTGAAACACTGTGGGAAATGCTGACTTTCAGGCTAGTTTTGCACAATCTGCCTTTCCTGTAGATATGGATTATTGTGGAGAGGAACAGCGACTCTCAAAGCTTATCTGTCACATCCAGAATGCAGTTAATTCACACTTAGAGTATTCGATCTCCAACTACGCAACATTCACTTAGCTCTGCACTGGGAATGCCAGCCCCATTAATGTGCTCAGCAATTTTGATTCAGTGGCTTTGCAAGTGCTGTTAATAATGTTGCTTTAGAGATAAATTTTAGCTCCAAAACAATAGGAGGACTTGTATGACATGAACTGCTGGAAGAAGTGATTGGGGCAGGTACATTGACAACAGAAACACAAGAAACGCTGCAGATATGGGAAATCCAAAGCAACACACACAAAACACTGGAGGAACTCAACAGGTCGGGCAGCATCTGTGGAAAAGAGTAAACAGTCAATGTTTCAGGCCGAAACCCTTCATCAGGACCTCTCATGAGTCCCGATGAAAGATATTGGCTGGAAATGTCTGCTGTGCTCTTTTCCATAGATGCTGCTGAGCCTACTGAGATCCTCCAGCATTTTGCGTGTGTTGTTTTGATTTCCATCCTTTGTAGATTTTCTCCCGCTTGTGATTGGTTTTTGCATCTCTGTTTCCAGATGTCATTGCATTAAAAAGAGCATGGTGTTCAGAGTAAGGGTAACATATTGGCAAGGATAAGGGTTTAGATAACTAACTGAAAACAGATTTAGGATACAGCTCATACTTAGACTGAAATCCCAACACTGACCCTGATTGCCAATCCATCTTGATGTCTTAGATGAAGGGGTGGACTAAACTACAGCCAGTTTTCATGATGATACCAAAAAGTGAATTAGCAAGATGTGAAGAGCCTGTAAGGGATATAGATAGGTTAAGTGAGTGGACAAGAGATTGGCAGATGGAATATAGTATGAGAAAATATGAGGTTATGTATGGAAGAAAGAATGAAATGAAAGTAATTATTTAAATGGGGTGAAACAACAAAATGTTGCAGTAGGAAGAGATATGGAAGCCCTGGTCCATTATAAACAAAAGAGTTAGCACTAAGCAGAGCAAATAATCAGGAATTGAAAGGGACATAAACGTAGGGAAGTTTAGACATGGGCAACTTTACAGGTTGCAATAAGACTTGGGGTGTTGCATAGAGTTTGGTCTCCATATTTAAGAAAGGATGTGCTTGCATTGAAGACAGAAAGTTCACTGGGTTAGTTCCTGAAATGAAAAAGTTAACGTAAGAAGTTGAAGAGACTGAAGAGGGTGCATGTTTAGGAGGAAGCTGGGACAAGCACTTAACTATGACTAATTTTGAAGAGGCATGTTAAATGGCATAAACATCAATTTCTTGAACTTCCAGTAATACCTCCCCTCTCTTTCACCATTCCCCATTCCTGTTTCCCTCTCCCACCTTATCTCCTTACCTGCCCATCACCTCCCTCTGGTGCTCCTCCCCCTTACCCTTCTTTCATGGACTTCTACCCTCTCCCATTCTCCAGCCCTTCATCTCTTTCACCTAACAACTTTCCAGCTCTTTACTTCATCCCCTCCTCCACCTTTTCACTCTCACTTCTCCCCTTCCCTTCCAGTCCTGATGAAGAGCCTCAGCCCAAAACGTCAACTGTTCACTCTTTTCCATAGGTGCTGCCTGGCCTGCTGAGTTCCTCCAGCATTTTGTGTGTTTTACTCCTGATTTCCAGCATCTGCAGATCTTCTCATGTTCAGAATATGAAGTGCTGGTCACCTAGTTTGTGCTTAGCCTCATGCTGGTAGTAGAAGAAGCTGAGGACAGACAAGTCTTTGGGAATGGAGGGGCAAGTTGAAATGGACTGCAGCTGGGAGCTTAAGATGACCACCACGGAGGGAATGCAGGCACTTGTCAAAGTAATCAACTAGTCTGTGTTCAGTCTTGCCACTGCAGAGGAGATCTAACATCTAACTGTGCAGTCAAACCTTGGAAAATTCAGGACTGAAGACATTTCATGAAATTACTTACACTTTTGTTACAAACGAGAGAAAAACTGCAGATGCTAGAAATGCAAGCAACACACACAAAGTGCAGGAGGAGCTCAGCAGGCCAGGCAGCATCTTTTGAAAAGAGGACAGTCGATGTTTCAGGCCAAGACCCTTCCAGAGTTTTGGAGCAGGTCAGAGTTGGAATAGAAGGAGACTGTCAAAGATATTTGAAAACAATTTAAAATTGAGCTATTCCTGAAATATATGGTCTCATGCAAGTCTGACCTTCCCTTAAAGCTGCTTGAAAAGATCACTGGGTAAAAATAAGATAGAACTTAGTATAGTGCACTACAGGAACAGGCCCTTCAGCCCAGGATGTTGTGTCCAACTAATGAAACTGGTAATTAAATGCCTAATAAACTAATTCCTTCTGCTCTCACATGATCCTTATTCCTCCATTCTCTGCACACTCGTGTGCCTATCCAAGAGCCTCTTGACCACCTCTATCATATTGGCCACCACCCCTGGCAGTACATTCCAAGTACCCACCACACACTGAGAAAAAACAATTTGCCCACATACCTCCCTTGAACTTAACTCTTGCACCTTAAATCAGACCCTTTAATTGAGACCCTGGGAAATAAATATACCAGCTGTCTACTCAATCTATGATTCTCGTCATCTTATAAACCTCGACCAGGGCTACCCCTCAACCTCCACCACTCCAGAGAAAACAACCCTAGTTTGTCTAACCTCTCCTTATAGCACAGACAGCATCCTGGCAAACCTCTTCTACACCCTCTCTAAAGCCTCCTCATTTGTCCTATAGTGGTGTGACTGGAATTTCTACAGATGTATTATGGAGAATATTCTAACTGACTGCATCTCTGGGTGTCCCCCGCATAGGATTATAAGGAGCTGCAGACAGTTGTAAACTCAGTCAGCTCCATCATGGGCACTGGCCTCCCCAGCAACCAGGACATCTTCAAGGAGCGAAGCCTCAAAAAGGCGGAATCCATCATTAAGGACCCCCATCACCCAGGACGTGCCCTCTTCTCATTGCTACCAGTTAGGGTACAGGAGCCTGAAGGCACACACTCAACAACTCAAGAATAGTTATTTCCCTTCTGCCATCAGATTTGTGAATAGACATTGAACCTATAAACACTGCCTCACTACTTTTTGTTTGCACTACTTATTTAACTTTTATATATTTACTGTATAATTTTTTATATCTATAGACTGTATAGTTTTTATTATGTATTGTAATGTACTGCTGCCACATAACAAGTTTCATGACATATGCCAGTGATATTAAACACGATTCTGATTGAATGTAGTATAACAGGTGCAGCTAACTCAGTTTTATAAAGCTGCAACATAACTTTCTGACTTGTACTCAATGCCTTGACTAATAAAGGTAAGCATGTCATACACCATCGTTACCCCCCAGCAATCCTGGAGCTACTTTCAGTGAGCTACAGACATGGATGCCAATATCCATTCTACATCAACACTTAAGGGTCTTGCATTAACAGTGCACTTCCTTTTTTTCTATTTGATCTTCCAAAGTGTAGCACATCAAACTTGACTGGGTTGAACTCCAGCTACCATTTCTCTGCTCGTATCTGCAAATGATAACACTGACACATATCTAGGTAAACACAGCTCATAGCAATTGGTAGTAGAAGGTCCTGCACTCACCTGCACTGTGGTTGAACTAAATTTCTCGGGTCTCTGCTTGGAGCATTTTGAGGATAGCGTGATGAGAATATGAAAAAGTTCTGAAAAACTCACTTTGTTATAGCAGTGCTGTTACTGTAAAAATGTAGAATAATAGCAGCAGTAGAAATCCATTCACCCATCAAGCCTGTTCTGCTATTCAATACAATCACAACTGACTCTCTATCCCTTTTCTCTGTATTTGATGCCAGGTGAATCTGGAAATCTTTCTTCATCTGAATGATATTCAGTAATTTGGCTTCCATAGCTTTCTGTGGGAGGGAATTCTACTGCTTCACTGCACTCTGAGTGAAGAAGTTTCTCCTAATTTAAGTCCTAATTATCTTATTTTTGTATCCTGAGATTGTGATCTAAATTCCCAGTCAGGAGCAACATTGTCCCTAAATGCAACGTGTTAGATCTGGGTACATTTCAATGAGATTCCTTCTCAATTTTCCAAAGTTTAGTGAGTAGAGGCCGAATCAAACCAATCTTGAAGAACAGCTTCAATAACCCAGGAATTCATCCTCTAAGGTAAGTGTATCTTTCCTGAGTCAAGAGTCCAAAAACTGATCACGTATCCCAGGTATACTCTCACCAAGACTCTGTATCTGTCAGTACCTCCAGTTGAACTCTGACTTTTTGTGTGTTTTCCCCTAGCTGTCAGTCTGTGGTTTTGTATTGCCGTGTGCGCCTGTCCCCGCTCCTGCTCTACTCCGGCCCCTGTGTTACTGAGTACTCCGTCTCTCAACTGTTTCTCATTATTACCTGTCTTGCTGCCACCTGTGTCTCATTGTGCTCCACCTATCATCTGCCTCTCTGTTTATTGCTCAGTGTATTTCAGTCCTGTGTTTTCACCAGTTTGTGGCCAGATTGTGCCAGTGAATTTTCCTGAGCCTTTCCAGCATTTGTATCTGTACGCCATCTATCTGAATATCAATTCTGCCTGTTTCCCGATTCTGGTTTTTGGATTTCTCTGGATGTTTTGATCTCTGCCTGAACTTTGACACCGACTTGGTTTGCACCTTGGGATTTGTTACTCAATCAATATCACTGTGTGCACAGTACTGGGTCTGTGATTGGATCCCTGCTCCAGTGTCCTGACAGTATCATTTAAGTAATAGAACCTTACTCCTGCAAATCCTCTTGCATTGAAAGCTACCATCCCAATTGCCTTCTGCACTGCTTTCTCCTTGGGTGTGGAGACACAAGACACTAGAGTTTCTAGAATTTGGAATCTGCCTGACCTGCTGAGTTCCTCCAATAGTTTGTGTGTTGGTCCCCTTACAGGTTTCCTTTCTGTGACTGGTGGATAAGGACACTCCAATCCCCATGTACAACAACTCTGCCCTATCAATCACTATTAAAAAGATATCGTCTTCCAGGTTTTCAGACCAAGTGGATAATTTCACTTTTATCCACATTGTACTGTTATGATATGGCAACAATGAACATAGAATTGAGACAGATTTTTATAAACAAATAAAACATTTATTTAAAACTCAGCTCAAAGACAAATGAAAAGTAAACAAATGACTAACTTAACTGGAAGTTAACTGCTATATGGCAACTCGAACAGTTCTTAAAGTGATAAATGCGAACACAGTTCTTAAAAGTGGTAAATGCAAAATTCCAAATGATTTACACAGTCAATTAGGAGAGACTTTCCTGAAGTAATGAATTCCTCGACGATGTGACGCTACTACTGATCCCAGCCGAAATATGCCTTGCCCAAAGGGTTTACGACGAAGGAAATAAAATGGCTTAAAGGCACTGACCTTGCCTTGGCAAAATGCTGTGTCCAGCTGTTTCTGCTTTCACAATGCAGGAGCTATCTTGGATGCAGGTTACTACCTTCTGAATGAGGATTCAATAAGGTTGATCCTGTATTATCGATGATGACACCAACTACTCAATCCTTCGTGTCTCCATACTTCCATAAATCTTCACTCTCCCACTGGACTAAACTGGCAGTGTTGTAGCAAAACTGCCGGCAATAACCTTTGAGACTTAAGGCAGAAAACAAAACTCCACTTTAAAACATATCTGTGTCATGAGACGAATACACAGCATAATGGAGTCACTGATGATTGGAAGGTGGTACTCACTTAATGTTTAAAAGGTATCTGGTCAAGCACTTGAATTAGCAAGGCATTGAAGATTGTAATTTCTTCACAGCTATATGTGAACCTCTCCCTGTCCCACTAACACAGTTTAAATTACAATTTAATGTGTAAGTGAAGTCTTACTGAGAAGGGCAATGAGGTCTGTCATTTCCCTCATAGACTGTTCCCCTTTGGTTACCAGAGTGCAAATCTTGTTTTGCGCATTGTACACGTTACAAAAAGAATTCACAGGTTACATTTATCTGCAGAAGGAACTTTACTGGCAGCGTTGGCACATTAGATTGCAACAATATTGGGAGGCAAAGGTCGAGGGAACTCTCAGAACAGCAGAAGGAGCAAGTGTTTCTAGGGGAACCAGTGGAATGGAAAAGGATTGGGCATTGGGAACAAGAGGAGGGTAATTATTAGTATTCGGTTCATGTTTGTTTGAAGTGGAAAGTTTTTTCACCGAGACAGTCTTTCCATATTGAAGTATATCAAGGTAATATAAAGGAAAACAAAATGTAGAACATAGTGTTACAGCTACAGAGGAAGTGTGGTGTAGGCAGTCAAATGAAGTGCAAGATTCACAACGAGATAGACTGTGAGGTCCAGAGTTCATCTGTAGTGTAAGAGTGGTGCATTCAAGGGTCTGACAGCAGAGGGATAGCTGTTCTTCAGTTTGGTGGTATGTGTTCTCAGGCTTTTGAATCTTCTGCCTAAAGGGACAGAGGAGAAGAGTGAATGGCCAGGATAGGAAGGGCATTTGTTTATATAGCCTGCTTTCTCAGGGCAGTGGGAAGTGCAAGCAGAATCCAAGATGTGCTCTCCAGTGTCCACAACTCTCTTGCAATCTTGGGCAGGACAGTTGCTGTACCTAGCTGAGATGCATCAGGATAGGGTGAATAGGTAACAATTGGTGAGTTATCAGCGACATGCTGAACTTCCTTATTCTTCACAGTGAGGCACCAAAAAAGAGGTATCTTTCCAACACAAAACATATTTAATTTTGGGAGGTGTGGCAGTGCCACCTAATCCCATGCACATTTATGTACTGGAAATTCAACGTTGTTGTTTCATCTGCTGGAGCTTAATTCTGAAACTCCCTCTCCAGATCACTGTGACAACACCCTCAGTCCGTGTTCAGAAAGCACCTAACGTTCACAGCATTTTACATTGACACTGACTGCTTTCAATCATGAAAAGGATCAGCTGAGGGGTTAAGATTGTCCATTTGACTCTGTACCTCTGCGAGGAAATTGCAGACTCCTCAACTCCCATAAGTCAGGAACGGCTTTGAACTGAGCCACAGACCATCTGATATCCTGGTGTCTTCCACAAATTTGCTGATCCAATTAACCACATTATCAGCCTGATCATTGATGTAGATGACAACAAACCCAGCACCAACACCTGTGGCACACCACTAGTCACCAGCCTCCAGTCAGAGAGGCATCTATCCATAACCGCTCTCTGGCTTCTCCCAAAAAGCCAATGTCTAATCCTATTTATTACCTTGTTTTGAATGTCAAGTGACTGAACTTTCTTGATCAACCTCCTGTGTGGGACCTTGTCAAATTCCTTGCTAAAGTCCATGTAGACAACATCCACTGCCTTGCCTTCATCGATTTTCCTCATAACTTCCTCAAAAAACTCCATAACATTGATCAGACACAACCTACACACATGAAGCCATGTTGACTATCCTGAATCAGTCCATGTCTATCCAAATACTCATAGATCCGGCCCTTTAGAGTACCTTCCAATAACTTTCCCACTATTGTGACAGGATCACTGGCCTATAATCTGGTTTATTTTTTGAGCCTTTCTTAAAAAGCAGAACAACATTGGCTATCCTCTGGTACCTCACCTGTCACTAAGGATGATTTATATATCTTTGCTTGGGCCTGGCAGCTTCTGCACTTGCCTCCCACAGGTAATGAGGGAAGACCTTGTCAGGCCCTGGGGATTTATCCACCCTAATTTGTCTCAAGACAGCAAACACCTCCTCCTCTGTAATCTGTATAGGGTCCACGAAGTCCACACTGCTTTGTCTCACTTCTATGGTCTCCGCATCTGTCTCCTGAGTAATTACAGATGCAAGAAATTAATTTAAGATCTCCCCCATCTCTTTTGGCTCCATGAGTGGATCACTATTTTGATCTTCCAGAGGACCAATTCTGTCCCTCACAATCCTTTTGCTCTTAACATACCTGTAGAATCCCTTAGGTTTCTCCTGCACCTTGTCCGCTAGGGCAACCTCATGCCCCTATTTTAGACCCTGGTTTCTTTCTTAAGTGTTCTCTTGTATCTCTTCTACTCCACAAGCACCTCATTTGTTCCTATCTGCCTTTACCTGCTCTACATCTCCTTTCTGTTTCTTAACCAGGGCCTCAGTATCTCTTGAAAACCAAGGCTCCCTAAACCTGTTATTCTGACAGGCACATACAGCTTTCTACTCTCAAAATTTCACTTTTGAAGGCCTCGCGCTTACCGAGTACACCTTTGCCAGAAAACAACCTGTCAAATTCACACTTGCTAGATCATATGTCTCTCACTGGGACTTCTACATACTGTTGAAGGAATCTTTCCTGAACACATTTGACTAATTCCATCCCATCTAGTCCTTTTACAGTATGGGAGTCCCAGTCAATATGTGAAAAAAATCATCCTCTATGACAACCTTACGTTTCTTGCAACAGTCTGTGATCTCTACAAATTTGTTCCTCTAAATCCCTGGGACTGTTGGGTCTGTAATATAGCACCATTAACTTGGTCTTACCTTCTTTATTCCTCAGTTCCACCCATAATGCCACACTAGATGAGTTCTCCAGTCTGTCCTGACTGAGTACCTCTGTGACATTTTCCCTGGCTAGTCACGCCACCCGTCCTATTTGTTGATCCATGCCTTGAGCTCATTTGTCTTTCCTACGATACTTCTTGCATTGAAATATATGCAGCTCAGGACATTAGTCACACCATGCTCAACTTCTTGGTTCTTGACTTTGAGGTCTTAAGAACATCTGTCTCTATAGTCTCTTCACTAACTGCTCGGGCACTCTGGTTCCCATCCTCCTGCAACTCTAGATAATAGAACTAGATAGAATTTTACACTGAGTTTGAAAGGGTCACAGTTCAAGGAGTTGGTGGAGGCGAGTGAGAACAAAGTACATAGAACACTACAGCTCACAACAGTTCAGCTCACAGCACTATGACAATCTTCTCCCTTGCATTCCCTGATTTCCATCTGCTCACTAGTGGCCATTTCTTCAGCTGTCCAAGTCCTACCACTGGAAATCTCAGCCTTCTTGAAAATTTTCTTTTTGAAAAGACCTACATATTTGTCTTTTCATCTAAAAGCATCTTATATAGCTTAACATCAGAGTTAGTCTGTCAATGTTGTCAGGCAACTCGGAAACAGCTTTACTGCATGGAAGGTGATACCTACATGCAAACTTTTCAGAGGTAGTGACCAACTTGTTTCACTGTCTGATCTGCATGAAGACAAACAAAAGCCTGCCACTTGTCAGCTGAGGCACCACCAGCATAAAGTTTACCTTCAAGAATTTCAGAAAGAAAAACAATATTAAAAGGCAGAAAATTTAATTTCACTCTATAGCCCAATTAAAAACACCAGTGGAAGGAAAAATACAAATATAAAACATCAAATTTATGGAGCAAAAATCAAGCTATTTGAGGAACTCAGTCAGGCAGCATCTGTGGATGGCAATGGACAGTCAGCCTTTGGGTTGAGATTCTTTGTTTGGAATGATGGAGCAATTGGATAAAGGATCATGACACAAAACATCATTTCCCTCCACAGATGCTGCCCGTCTCAGAGTTACTCAGATAGCTCTTCTGTCTCCAACTTTAAGGAGCAGCTTTAAGATACTAGGTCTGTCACTGTAAAGTTATCTGACATCATTTCATACAAATCAATACATTAAATCACCAAGTGATGCTCTGAGATGATTTGGCCAATCAAAGATTAGTCAGCAGCAATTCATGAGGGTGTGGGTTTTTAGAAAACCTTGGAAGTTGTGTATTAGGACAGTTAAAATGCTGGTGAAAGAAGGTTTTAAAGGAAAAAGCAGAAGGCCGTAGTGAGGGTATAACAGAGCAGAAAGTGAAGTAATTGAATTTGGGATGCAGAAGAGCTGGAAGCACGCAGTTATCTTAGAGCAATAATGTACACAAGAGTCAAAATTTTGTTGTGTTTTGGACAGGTGCATTGATCCACCTTTTGGGACAGACATAGATCAAGCTTTGATGTTCAGTTAGAGGGGTTTGATGTGTAATTCCCTGCTGGACATTCCCCTTGCCCTTCATCTTCCTCTCCCCCAACCCCATCCCCTCCTGCCATATGTCCCTGATTGGAACATCTGTAGGGTTGGAAGAGGGAGGCTTCAATGAGTCTTGACTGGATACAAGGGGATGAGAATTATCACATCAAAGGGTTGGACATCCAAGCTTTACTGAAAGATCATTGTTAGTCAAGCTGTGAATTAGATGATCAAGCCAATGAAGGAATTTGGTTATATTTGTCCAAAAATAAAGAACAAATTATCATAAACAGGACAATATAGTCCTGTTATATAGTCCAGGAGGCCAGCAGCCAGTGGAGTGTAGAAGTCAGTGTGCACATGGACCCAACACTGACCATCCTATTCAGACAAGACACAAGGCTCTGTTGCAGGTTGAACATCAATGTGTCCATAAACACAGACATTTGTTTCGTTTGGATCTGTTCCCAGTTCATCCAGAATCACTGGTGGCATGGGAATTGTTCTTCTATTGGAAAGCTATGGAAAGAATGGAAAAAAAGTCACTACCAACATTTAAAAATATTAACTGAATAAGTTATCAAAAGACAAAGTCAGCTTTTAAGTTTTGGCTGGAATACTTTTTTCTCAGCTACTTACAGAGCCCAAAATCTACCTTCACCTGTCATAATAATTATATATTTCTTATTGAACATTGTCTAATTTAATGTCATGGACATTCTTACATAAACACTTAAAAATCAACACAATACCTAGTTATTGTTACAACAAATGAACAATGAAGGGAAAGACCATTTGGTGCATCTGGTCCAGACTAGTATTGATGCATTCTTACTTCAACTTTCCAGCTTTTCTCCTTCATACACTCCCTAGATCAAACCACCTGAAACACAGATTGCCCATTTATTTCAATCATTTCATACTCAGTTCCTGTGTTGTGTTCTACATTCATCCCAGTCCAAACTGTTTCTGATCTCAGCACATTGAGGAAGTATTTTTCTTTTATTCATTTGTGACGTGGGCAACACTGACAATCTCAGTGTTAATTGTCTGTCCAGGATTGCTTTGGAATGGTTTCCTGGATAATATCAGAGACTCAGTCAGAGAAAATCACATGGCTGTAAGTCCAGAAATCCATAAGCCCAGTCCCACCTGGAGCAGCATCCCAATGGCAGTAAGAATTCCCACCCAGACCCTACAGCCCACACAGGTAAGGATGGGAGATTTCCATCCCCCGAGTTGTTAGTTACTGTTAATGGCTTTTCAAACAATCCACGTCTTCACACAGCCCTCTCAGGACCGAGCTTGGAAAGAATGTAGCGTGGGGGTGCACAGTAGGTCGCATCCTGTACTGACATGTAGCACTTTGGAGATGGAGAAGCAACTCTCCCATGTTACCTGTGGTGTAACTTTACCTCCTCAGTGCCCACACCTGTAGCTTGATGGATCCTCCTCGCCATTTCATCGCCTTCCCAGCAACGCAAACCATCCTTGCTCCTCTTTGCCGGGATGCCTGACTTACTCTGGATCACTACCCACTCCTTCAGTCGCGGCAGGGTGAAATTTTGCACCGTGAACAAGTTAGAGCTGAGGGAACTGGAGTAAAACTAAACTCAGCGTGAGGACAGACAACAACCTGACCCTGAGGTATGGCTGTGCTCTGTCAGCAAGGTTGTAGATTCAGTTCCAACCTCAGTGTGGGCTCGACCACTGCCCACATCGCCTCCCAGCATCAGTTCCCTTTTCTTCCCTTGCAGCTCATCGCTTCATGCAGCTCCCTGCCCTGGATGCAGCACAGCACACAGCGGCGATGATTTATTGATCCACTTGAAGATCAATCCAACACACTCCAGGCTGGTAGTTTCTTTCTGTACCAGCACTGTAAGCAGAATGACCTTGAGATTCAGAGATTCAGAAAATCAGACAGCCTAGTGGGAGAAACTAGGGCCAAAGTGCCTCAAAATAAAGGGACACCCCTTTAGAATCACAATCATTGACACAATCATTGAATTCTGTGGATTTACAGCAGTCATATTGTGCAACACATAAAAATATACTGCACAATTACAAAGTATATATATATATATATATATAAAAATTAAAGACAGTGCCTTTAAAAAGTATTCATCACCCCCCCCCACCAGAAGTTTTCATGTTTTATTGTTTTACTTGTTTTATTGTTTAGCTTGTGTTTTTTGACACTGATCAACAGAAAACGACTCTTTTGTGTCAAAGTGAAAACAGATCTCTACAAAGTGATCTAAGTTAATTACAAATATAAAACACAAATTAATTGATTACATAAGTATTCACCCTCCCCTCTTTCATATTGACACACCAAATCATCAAAATTATCACTGGTGGAGCTATTTGGTTTTAGAAGTCACATAATTAGTTAAATGGAAATCAGTTTTTGGAAAACTGTGTGCAGTCAAGGTGTTTCAATTGATTGTAGTAAAGATACACCTGTATCTGGAAGGTCTAACTGTTGGTGAATCAGCATCCTGGTTAAAAACTACACCATGAAGACAAAAGAACACTCCAAGCAACCTTGCAAAAAGTTTTATTGAAAAGCACAAGTCAGGAGATGGATACAAGAACATTTCCAAGTCACTGAATATCCCTTGGAGTACAGTTAAGTCAATCATCAAGAAATGGGAAGGATATGGGACAGATGTAAATCTGCCTAGAGCAAGCCATCCTCAGAAACTGAGTGACCATGCAAGACTAGTGAGGGAGGTCACCAAGAGACCAATGAAAACTCTGAAGGAGTTGCAAGCTTCAGGTGATTGAAATGGGAGAGACTGTAAATACAACAACTGTTGCCCAGGTGCTTCACCAGTCACAGCTTTATGGGAGAGTGACAAAGAGAAAGCCACTGTTGAAAAAATCTCACATGAAATCTCAGCTAGAATTTGCCTTAAGACATCTAGAGGATTTTGAAGTCAGATGGAAGAAGGTTCTATGATATCATGAAACCAAAGTTGAATTTTTTGGCCATCAGATTAAATGCTATGTTTGGCATAAGCCAAACACCGCACATCATCAAAAACACACAATCCCTACCATGAAGCATGGTGGTGGCTGCATCATGCTGTGGAGATGCTTCACTGCAGCAGGCCCTGGCAGGCTTGTGAAGGTAGGGGGTAAAATAAATGCAGCAAAATACAGGGGAAACCTGATGCAGTCTACAAGAGAACTGTGACTGGGAGAAGATTTGTTTTCCAGCAAGACAAAGACCCCAAGTATAAAGCCAAAGCTACAAAGGAATGGCTTAAAAACAATAAAGTTAATGCCCTGGAGTGGCCAAGTCAGAGTCCAGACCTCAATCCAACTGAGAATTTGTGGCTGGACTTGAAAATGGCTGTTCATTCACAATCCCCTTGCAATCTGCAGAACAAGCAGTTTTGTAAAGAAGAATGGAGAAAATTTTCAGTATCCTGATGTGCAAGGCTGATAGAGACTCACACAGACTCAAGGCTGTAATTGCTGCCAAGGTGCATCTACTAAATAATGACTTGAAGGGAGTGAGTAATTACGCAATCAATTCATTTGTGTTTTATATTTGTAATTAATTTTGATCACTTTGTAGAGATCTGTTTTCACTTTGACATGAATCTTTTTCTGTTGATCAGTGCCAAAAAACAACCAAATTAAATCCACTGTGATTCAATGTTGTAAAACAATAAAACATGAAATCTTCCAAGGGGGTGAATACTTTTTATAGGCACTATAAGTAGAGCAAAATGAGAGAAGTGGAGGGGGAAAAAGCTGTTCCTCAAAAAATACTGAGTGTGTCTTCTGGCTCCTGTACCTCCTCTCTGATGATAGAAATAAGAGAGCATTCCTGGGTGAAGGGGTTCCTTAATGATGGGTGCTGCCTTTTTGAGGCATCAACTGTTGAAGATGTTCTTAAAGCTGGGGAGGCTAGCGTCCATGATGGAGCGTGTTGAGGTTGCAACCCTCTGCGGATTTTAACGATCTTGTGCAGTGGTCCCTCCATACCAGACTGTGATGCAAACCTGTTAGAATGCTCTCCACGGTACATCTACAGAAATTTGCTCATTTTTGGAGATATATCAAATCTCCTCAAACTCCTAATGAAATACAGCGGCTGGCACACTTTCTTCGTAATTGCATCAATGTGTTGGGAGAAGGATAGAACTTGGACCAGACAGACAACATCCCAGCGTCCTGAGAGAGATTGCTGAAGAGATAACAGATGCATTGGTCATGATCTTTCAAGAATCACTTGATTATAAGGCATGGTCCTGAAGGACTCCATTCCACTCTTTAAGGGAGGAAGGCAAAAGAAAGGAAATTACAGGCCAGTTAGCCTAACCTCAGTGGTTAGGAAAGTTGGAGTCTGTTATCAAGGATGGGGTTTTGGGGTACTTGGAGACTAATGATAAAATAAGTCAAAGTCAGCATGGTTTCTGTAAGGGGAATCTTGCCTGACAAATCTGTTAGAATTCTTTATAAGACACCAGTCAGGAGTATTGTCAACAGTTTTGGGCCCCATATTTCAGAAAGTATGTGTTGTCATTGGACAAGGATGATTCCAGGAATGAAGGGGTTAACATATGAGGATCATTTGACAGCTTTGGGCCTGTATTCATTGGAATTTAGAAGAATGTAGGGGGATCTCATCAAGACCAATCAAATGTTGAAAGGTCTAGATAGGGTGGATGTGGAGAGGATGCTTCCTGTGGTGGGGCATCCAGAACTAGAGGGCATAGCCTCAAAATTGAGGGGTGACCTTTTAGAACAGAGACAAGGAGGATTTTTTTTTAGCCAGAGTATAGTGATTCTGTGCAATGCTCTGCCACGGACAGTGTTGGAGACCAAGTCCATGGGTATATTTAAGGCGAAAGTTGATTGTTTCCTGATCGGTCAGGGCATCAAAGGATATGGTGAAAAGACAGGTGTATGGGGCTGAATGAGATCTGGGATCAGTCATGATGGAATGGTGGAGCAGTCTCAATAGGCGGAATGGGCTAATTCCTCTCCTAAGTTTTATGGTCTTATAGACAGATCTGCTGTGATTAACAAGCCTTCACCTCCCTCGCTCTGCCAGCACCACCACGTTTTCCACATTTCCAGCAACTTCTGCTTGTATTTCAGATTTCCAGCATCTGCAGGCTTTTCTTTTCCAGGCAGTTGGAACCAAATTCCAATCCAAAAACTCCAAATAATTCCCCCCCCCACCCCACTTATTCTAACTGCTTACAAAAAGTATCCCTTATCTGGGCTCCTTGGTTCAACCAATGCTTTTTATTCTCTGTGCTATCAACTGTGGTCAGTTATAGACCACAATCATCCAACGTGGCAAGAGGTCCCATAATCCGACAGGTCTATGCTAACCAAGAATCTCATCTATGCTAGTCTCTGAACCCATGTCCCTGCCCAAGTATCTTTTAAAAGTTGTTATTGTATCAACCTCAACCAGCTACTTTCCTTCCATATACTGATTGCCCTCTGGATGAAAAAGTTATCCCTTAAGTTCCGATATAATTCCTTCCCCTCTCACCTTAAACCTGTAGCCTCTTATTAACCTGAGGACAAAGACCATGTGATTCAACCTATTGTTAAGACCACCATTCATTATCCCACACTCCATTGGAAAAAAAAAGCCCCAGACTGCTCAATCTCTCTCAAGTTCCACCAAAATTCATGCAAATCTGTTGTAATTTTGCTCATATCTGTTGGATATAAATCTGGGAAATATTGTATATTAGTCATTCAAGGCAGTTACATTGAGCAAACACCAAGTGGTGATGAATCTGTAAAATCCGGATTCATGTCAAATGCTCTACTAACAAAGAAGCTCATTTATCTAACATGGATTAGAATGGATTCCTGATCTACCCTAGCATCAAAAGCCCTGAAACCTAACTTGAATGTCCTAATGCTGTCAATAATGTTGTATATCACTCAGTTTTTCAGAAGCAGTTGGCTTAAGCAATAAGCGTCCCATTCGGATGCATCAAGGGTTGGTATGTTAACTGCTTTGCTCACACCCTCAAGAAATTAAATCAACTTGTCAGCCCAATTAATCCTGAAAACCAGCCTCCCCTTCATGCACTCCATCTGTACTTCATGCAAACACGAGAAAGCAGCCAGTGTAATCAAGGACCCCACCCACCAGGCTATTCTCTCCCCCTCCCCTCAGTTGAATAGGTACCACCAGGCTCAAGAACAGCTTCTTTTCCACTGTTATAAGACTCTTGGATGGGCCTCTTAAAATTATAAAGATGAACTCTTGATCTCTCAATCTTTCAATCCGCCCCAGCATGACCCTTACACTTTCTTGTATCTAGTATATATTTTTTTATTGCTGCATGTACCAAGATAATGAAAATCTTTATTTTGTATGTCATCCATACTTCTTCAGATCAGTGCATGTGGTAGCACAAGGGAACACAATAACAGAATGCAGAATAAAGCATTCCTGTTCTGACACGTCAGTCCATGGCCGCCTCTTTTGCTACGGTGAAGCTGCTCTCAGAGTGGAGCAGCAACATCTTGTATTCCGTCTGGATAGCCTCCAACCTGATAGTGCAGCGGTGTGCTACACGCAGCGCTAAAATTATGACACTGAGTCGGTAACTGCAGTCGAAGGAAAAAACTTTATTCGAAATCCTCAGCCTCACTTTGAAGCCTCCCTCAACCTGCCCCCCGTGGCGCAGAGGCTCCAAAGCTCTGTGCTCGCAAACCCCCGTAGGCTATCTAATTGTGAGCCGGTTCGGATGTGCCAGGAAATGGGTCGCCACAGGAGCATGATTTTTCCTTCCAGTTAAAAAAAAATTCCTTCTCATCATCTTCTATTCTCCACTCTAGCCTCTATCTTTGCTCACCTGCCTGTCATCTCCCATTGGTGCCTCTTCTTCCTTTTTCCCTATGGTTCACTCTCTTCTCCTATCAGATTCCTTCATCTCCATCCCTTTACTGTTCCCACCCACCTGGCTTCACCCATCACCTCAGCTATCCTTCTTCGCTTCCCACCACCTTTTATTCTGGCATCACCCCCCTTCCCTTCCAGTCCTTAAGTAGGGTCTCAGCCCGAAACATCCACTGCTTGTTCTTTTCCATGGATGCTGCCTGACCTGCTGAGTTCCTCCAGCATTTTGTGTACGTTGCTTTGGATATCCAGAATCTGCTGAATTTCTTGGTATTTACAGTTAAAACGTTGTGCAGGCAGACAAGAAGATGCAGGGCATGATAAGGAATATTGAGAGGTCAAGAGTCCATATTATACTAGGGAACCGTCTTACAACAGCAGAATAGAAGCTATCTTTGAGCTGGTGGTACAACAGTGTATTCAGCTATTCATTTTCTCCCCTTTTGTACTACCTCAATATATGTACAGATGACACGACAATGAAAGCTTTTTACTGCATCTTGGTATATGTAACAATAATAAACTAATTAGCAAGACCAGGATTTATTGCTACACCTATTGAGGGTGCATTCTGGTGAAGATGCTTCCACAGTGACGATGAGGAATCAAGGACAAATTTCCAAGTGAGTATGAGGTACATTTGGGAAGAAAACCCCCTTTTGTGCTTGGTGTTTGTTGTGGTAGTCATTAATTTGGAAGGTGAAGTTTAAGTGAGTAATTGCAATGTATTTTATAGGTGGTTAAGACTGCGCGTGGATGAGGTAACAATCAAGCAGATGGTGTTGAGGAGTTCGAATAGCTTTAGATTTGCTGTCATTGAAGTAAGTACAGAATATTCAGTCACCCTCCTGACCTCGAAGTCCTTGGGATGTCACCTGGGTCACCAGTGTCTCTCATTTACAGTATTTGTCTGGCTGGTCTAGCTGTGTTTCTGATCAATGGTGATCCTCCAGTAATAAGGATGATAAGGGACTGAGTGGTGGGATCCACACATCTGCTGCAGATATTCATTACTTGTCTCCTTTGTGGCACTAATGTTACCTGCCACATCCGCTCGAGTGCTGTCTGGGTCTGGGTCTTGCTGCTGGTAGAGTCAGAATGAATTAACAGTAATGCCTGTGAACATACCCACTTTGAACCTGGTGATGGAAAGCCGGTCATCGATGAAGCAGCTATAGAATTTTGGGCCCAGGATTTTGCCCTGAGGAACTCCTACAGACATGGTCTGGGGGCTGGAGTGAGTCACACAATCGTCCTTGATGTGGAATGTCATTCGAACCACTGGAGTGTCTTCTTTTTGATGGCATATCAAGATTCAAATGTATCACCTGTGTGTCAAAACGTACAGTGAAATGTGTCATTTGTGGCACCAACAGACCCAAAGGGTCTGGGGACCTCTACATTTAGAAGTGTCAGCACACATTCTGATGCTCAGTAGAACACAGACCACAATAAGCAACAAAACAACTGTGAACAGTGAAACAGAAACAATCTTCTTCCATAAAATGCACCTACAATATAAAGCTTTACATTTCTTGACTCCAGCATTACTAGCATCCACACAGAGCATTGTCACAGGAAAGCAGCATCCATCATCAAGGACCCCCTTCTAGGCCATGTTCTCTTCTGGCTGCAGCCATCAGGAAGGAGGCACAGGAGTCTTGAGACTCAAAACATGAGTTTTCAGGAAGTTACAAACATGAGAAAATCTTCAAATGCTGGAAATCTAAGCAACACACATTCCTGCTGAAGGGTTTTGGCCCAAAACGTCCACTGTACCTTTTTTTTTCCATAGATGGTGCCTGGCCTGCTGAGTTCCTCCAGCATTTATTGTGATGTTCATAAAGTTATTACTCCTCATCATCAGGCTCTTGAAGTTATCCCTGATGGTTCATAGATAATGATAACTGTGCACCCCAATACTACACAATTCCCACAACCTATGGACTCACGTTCACGAACTCATACCATGTTCTCAATATTTATTGCTTTGCTTTTGTTTCTTTTTGTATTTGCTGCTTGTGGCCTTTTGCACATTGGTTGCTTGTTCATCTTGTGTGCAGTTTTTCAATGATTCTATTGTGTCTTTGTATTTACTGTGAATGCCCAGAAAAATATGTCAGGTGACATACATGTTCATCAATAATAAATTTACTTTGACTTTTCATTGTACCTATCTAAATGCCTTTCTGTTATTGTACCAGTCTAAAGCACCTCCTCCAACCATTCATTCCATATCCCAAGCACCTTCGAGGTATCAGAAGATGCCCCTGAGGTTCTATTAAATCTCCCTTTTCTTAGCCAATTCATTCTTAATTCATCCCTGAGATAAAGACTGTGCACTCATTATGTCTATGGCCCTTATGATTTCATACACTTCTATAAAATCATGACCTATTGTTTAGATGCCAGTGCTGTTTTTATACAAGAACATCTCAGCCAGCCATCTAACTGGAGTAGGTCTTCTGTACTACATCTGGGCATTAGCCTAACCCCATAACCTTGGCTGTATCCAGTGGTCTTCAGGTTTTTTTAAAATCACATTGGAGTAAATCCAAATGGCTGTATACAGACTTTTACAAAGATAGCAGAAGGAAGCTGAGATGAATCACCCACATGGCAAATCACAATGAATAATGATTCAGCTCCATCTTCAACGCTCACTTACTTGGCCCCACCAATGTGATGGTATTGAAGCATCCTCTTCCTCCTGTTAAGCTGCTCAATTGTCCTCCAACATCAATGAATAACAGTGGAAGACTGCAGAGTTGCAATCTGGTTGAAGATTAGCTTTATTTGTCACAGGTTTATCAAAACACACAGTGAAATACATCATTTTGTGTTTCAGGAATGTGGGAGGATACTGGAGCACCCAGAGGAAATCCATGCAGACATGGGGAGAACATACAAACTCCTTACAACCAGCGGTGGGAATTGAACCCTGAACAGTGATTGCCAGCACTGTAAAGCAATTGCACTGAGCTCCGTTATGTGTTTTTTTAAGCACTTGAATACATCTGTTGATGCTTCACCAAGGTGAGTTCACCTATATGGGACCTTACCTTCAACATAGTCATCTTGATAATCAACATATTTCAGCACCTGATCAAGAGGCAATGGTTGTGTCACCAAAAGGAAAGAAACTGAAAACTGCAAGTGCCAACTATAAGGTTACATTGCAAAATTAGGATGTTTGGTAAATACGGTATGACCAAGAAATAAGAATTACTCTAGATTATATTTATTCAGTAACACAAGCAACTGCATTCAATGCAAATAATGGTTGGTGTTGATGCCCTTGTTGTTATTTATATAAATGACTTTTATGAGAAGGCCTGGTCAGTAAGTTTGTGGCTGACACAAGATTAGGAGTTGTTGTCAATAGTGAATAAGTTTATCAGGGATTGTAGAGGGATCTTGGTCAGTTAGGTAAGTGGGTTGTGGATTGGCAAACAGATTTCACTGCAGGTAAGAGTGAAGTAATCTACTTTCTAAAGTCAAACCAGTGTAGGACTTAAACAATGAACAATAGGGCACTAGGGAATGTAAGAGAACAGATCAACTTGAGAGTAGAAGTGCATAGTTCATTGAAGATGGCTTCACAGGTAGTAGAGAAATGAAAAAGGCATTAAACACACTGATCTTCATTAACCAGGGCACTGACTATAGGAATTGGGATATTATGTTGCAGTTGTACAAGTTGTTAGTGAGACTGCACTTGGGGTACAGTATACAGTTCTGGTCATCCTCTTACAGGAAAGACGAAGTTAAGCTAAGAAGAGTGCTGAGATTTATTGGGCTGTTGCTAGCAATAGAGGGCCTGAGTTATATAGACAGCTTTGTTAGGCTAGGTCTTTATTCCTTGGAACATGGGAGATTGAAGGGTAACCTGATAAAAGCATTTAAGATTATGGACTGGTTGAGCCAAAGGGCCTGTACCCATGCTATATTGCTCAGCAAATCAATGTGTGCCTTGTATCTGAAATATTAGCAGTTTATCTTTATCACAGTAAGAATGTTTCCGTATTAGTAGTAAATCACTCTGCCCAAACGTTTTAAACTCCCGCTTTCAGCTACAAATGTTGAAATGGGGGGTGAGGGAAAATAACAGAAACATAGAACACCTATAGCACAATGCTGTGCCGAACATGTACTTACTTTAGAAATTACCTAGGGTTACTCATAGCTCTCTATTTTTCTAAGCTCCATCTACCTATCCAACAGTCTCTTAAAAGACCCTATTGTATCCGCCTCCACCACTGTCGCCGGCAGCCATTCCACACACTCACCACTCTCTACATAAAAATCTTACCCTTGACATCTCTTCTGTACCTACTTCCAAGCACCTTAAAACTGTGTCCTCTCGTGCTAGCCATTACAGCCCTGGGAAAAAACCTCTGACTATCCACACAATCAATGCCTCTTATCATCTTATACACCTCTATCAGATCACCTCTCATCCTCCACCACTCCAAGGAGAAAAGGCCAAGTTCACTAACCCATTCTAGGCAACATCTTAGTAAATCTCCTCTGCACCCTTTCTATAGGTTCCACATCCTTCCTGTAGTGAGGTAACCAGAACTGAGCACAGTACTCCAAATGGGGTCTCACCAAGGTCCTATATAGCTGCAACATTACCTCTTGGTTCTTGAACTCAATCCCACAATTGATGAAGGCCAATACACTGTATGCCTTCTTAACCAATCAAGCTGCATAGCAGTGTTGTGTGTCCTATGGATTCATTGCCCAATATCCCTCTGATCCTCCACACTGCCAAGAGTCTTACCATTAATACTATATTCTGCTATCATATTTAAACTACCAAATTGAACCACCTCATACTTATCTGGGTTGAACTTCATCTGCCACTTCAATGTCCTGCTGCAACCTCTGACAGCCCTCAACACTATTCAAAACACCCCCAACCCAAATTTACTAACTTCCTCATCAAGTTCATTTATAAAAATCACAAAGAGAAGGTGTCCTAGAACAGATCCCTGAGGCACACCACTGGTCACCAAACTCCATGCAGAATATGTATGCCCTGTCTACAACCACTCTTTGCCTTCTGTGGTTAAACCAATTCTGGATCCACCAAGCAAGGTCACTTTGGATCCCATGCCTCCTTACTTTCTCAATAAGCCTTGCATGAGGTACCTTATCAAACGCCTTGCTGAAATCCATATACACATAACCTCATTGCCTCAGTCATTTGTTGAAATGGAATAACTACTAATTTATTAAAAGACATCAATTTATTTCTAGTTCATCTGATTGAGCTAGTGCAATGAAGTAGCAAAGAAAAGTACACCTTTGCATTACATTTCATCCCAAAATTTCTAAGCAACTGGAGGAAAGTTTAGGCATTATTCATTCCTGTGAATGACAGTGTACTCAAATGAATACAATGAACAGACTTGCCATGATCACAAGCTAAACTTTTAGCAGAATATGTCAAGCTGGATTATTAGTAACTCACTCTTCCCTACAAATCTGGCCTTCTCCTCTACATGTGTAAGTCCTTGTTTTCTAGCCTCCGATTCTCAAAGACAAAATGACTCACTGTTGGCCCATATTTAAGTCCTCAAACTTTATGCCAAGTAGTGTTATAGTAGTCAGAACAATGACAAAAAAAGATTAGCCAGAGGAAGGCTTTGTATTAAAAGGGCCACAGGCAAAGCTATGAAAAGATTGGCAAAGACAGGGAAAGAACTGGTTTCTAGTAGCCCATGTTGCCTCTAATTCAGGATGTTCCAAAGACCTCTACAACCAATAAAGTATTTTTGAAGCATACCTATGGCTGTCCTTTATAGTCAATATTTGTACACAGCAAGATCCCACAGTGTGCAGTCCAGGTAAACAGGAAAAATCCTTTGCTCTTTTATACCTACCATAGAGGACAGTCAGGGCCATGCTTTCACCAACACTGTAGCAGTCCCTCAGTACAGCAATGGAATGTTATCCAAGGACTTTGTCTTCAAGTCTCTGGAGTAGGACTTAAAATCTTCTTATTCAGAAATATAAATATACAGCTATATACTTGAGTGATTCAGATTTATACTCTCATATTATATATTCCATCACAGTCTGTGCTGAACAAAGACACACTTGGCTCATTTTGAAAACTGCTCCTTAAATAGGCAGAAATATAATTAAAATGAAGTTACTTCCAGTTCCATGTGGTGGCACTGGATTTCACTGTAAATTGGAAAAGGTCCTCAAAGTGCACACTTTTTTTTTGCTGTGTAAAAGGTGCAGAACACAATTATTGCAAACTCTTACTGCACATTGAATGTAGGTCAAAATTATACTTAACTTCCTTTGAGATGCTGCATCCCAATGAATGCTAATATTCTCATTTACTTATTCCTGCTAAATAACAGCACTGGTTCTATTGGTCTTCATATGAAACACTAACCACTTCTCTCCATAGAAGCTGCCTGACCTGCAGAATCTTGTGTATTTATGATTGCAAGCTAATGTGCTTTTGCTTGCTCAAATCCTATCCTCTTCCCTGCTCATTGTGTCCAATTGACCTGTGATATATAAATGATCACACTCTTTCACAGCTGTCAAGCAGTTACATTATTGGCTCAGTAATGCAGATGTCTAGATAAGCTTCAGTTTAAAGCTTCACTCACACAGGACTGGAATCAATCCTCATCTCCATACAATCCAGGGTTCTGCCTGACTGAGCATTACGTTGATAACCAAGTAATGCTTGATATCAGTACTTGGGCAGCCAATTCACCAGTAAATTAGATGGGAATAAAATAAATGAGGAACTGGACTGCCTAATTCCATTTTTTCGCAGTCAAACAATCTGAGTTATCAACTGTGAATTTAAGTCTTGCTATTCCCAATTATTTCTGTAGTGCCAACTTTCTAACTCGTCACTATGCTATATCTTTATTCTCACTGCCACCCCCATTCATTATTGAAGCTGCATCTGTATTATCCTCATCTCCCTGGCATGTGTTAAGTGACTATTATGTAGCATATAATAGATGTTCAAATTTAAACTGAAAACTACAATTAAAAACAAGTGAAAATAAACACAATTTGATTATGGTTTATAAATTACAAGGACTGATTACACAAACAACTGTAGCATTGCTTAGAATTTTTAAAACACAGTAAGATTTCATCTAAGTTTGCAGTACATTAAAAGGAAAATAAAAGGTTTATTTCATATTTTATAGCCTTGGGACATAGTCTTATATTAAAAGACAGATTTTCCAAAAAGTGATGTTAAGAAGCACTTGATCCAAACGGATGTCAGAACAAATTTCAGGGGATAATTAACCTCGACTTGTTACTATGAAAAAAAATGGAAGAGCTAGTGCCGAAAGGTCCTAACAACTATTGCGGAAAGTTTGCAGCAGGCCTTATGGAATACTGTACCTATAAACATCATAGGAGACCTCAGCCTCAGCTCACAGCTGTAATTTCCAGTGCCAGAATTAAGGAAATATGTAGCGTTCATTTTATGAGAATTTGAGAAACCTTCTCATTAACATAAAGTTCTTCTGAGCAAGGTCCAAGGAGATACTATCAGATAAACATTTGCAATTCCCATCACCCAACACCCCCAATATAGATTCCTGAGAGTTTGAAGGAGAAAGGATTCAAAATATGAATGGAACTAATGCAGATTTTAACATTTCCTAATTGTTCTAACATCAAGGGCATCTTCAAGATGCTTCAAGGGGGTGGCACCCATCACAAAAGCCCCTCACCATTCAGAACACCAAACTTCACATCAATGATGTCAGAGATAGTAAATCTGACTCTGATGCAAACCTGATTCAAGGATTAATGATTTTGAAATAAATTCTGTGTCAACAAATGAAATGAATTCCAGAAAAAAGGCAATTTGGTTTGAAGACCTTTTTATCTGAACTAATGGATTCACTCTTGGTCAGTGCTTAAGTGACTGTAAAGATCTGAAAGCAATGAGAAGTGGAACCAGGCATAACTTGTACCATGAAAGTTACTTATCAGTTGAGATTTGTGGAGCATTAGCAGACATGAAACTTAAGCCGATTATCAAATCTCATTAACATTTATTAGCTACATTTTCCCAAGATAATATCAGAATTTATTTATTTTGAGAACAGGCCTTTCCAACCCTTCGAGCTGCACCATTCAGTTACCCTCGATTTAACCCAACTAATCATAGGATGATTTACAATATTCTGCTTCTCGAGGTGCTGTTCATTTTGTATGCAGTTCATTATGTATGAACTTCACTTCCAGTTCGTTAACTTTTTTTTAAACATCAATTTCCCATGTGGGATAAGGTAATTAGGATTGGAGCAAACATGGTAGGAAGAATCCATCTCCATCCACTCTTTATTTGTCCTTGAAACAGTAATATCTGTGAGTCTTAAGCTTTCTTAATATTGCTAAACATTTAGTAGATGTACTTTGAAGGTAGTATTATGTTTATCGTTCATTGCTATTAAACTATTTTTGCACCACAAGTTTGCTCTAGTCCATAGAATAGCTATAGAATGTTGTAAGTGTGTATTACCTTGCTTAATGCTGATAATGAGAATAATCAATAATATTAGTATATTCAGGTGTGCAATGATTCTGTACTGAATCTTAAATTTTCTGCAGTTTCGCAAAGTTCTCTTTATTAAAAACCCTAAAGAAGCTTCTGGCTTGGGTGATTATTTTTGAGGTGGTGTTTAACTTCCTGCATGCAATGCACTGCGAGGGAAGTAGATACAATGACCAATTAACCTACTAACTGGTACTTCTTTAGACCATAGGTAGAAACCGGAGAAAACCCACATTTTCCAAGGGGAGAACATACAGACACTTTACAGGTGATGTTAGAATTGAACTCCGAACTCAGATGCCGAGCTGTAATATCGTGGCACTAACCACTATGCTACCATGGCGCCTCAACCTCCAAAAGCACTTTTCTTTACTGTGGATCGTCAGCCTCACCATTCAAAACACTTCCAACTGAAGTACTTGGAGTACAACCAGAATTTAACTTTTTCTTTTGCAAAACAAGACAGGTCTACAGAAAAGTAAGAAAGCTACATGATCATTGCCTGCCATTACAGATCACTAGAGTCAATGAACACACACACACACACACACACACACTTGATGTCTACATTAATATGTACATTTTCATAGTTTCTCATATTTCTCTTATTGCTAAGATGATTACTTGGGCATCCACAGGCTGAATGAAATAAAAATAAAGTCAAGGCTATTTCTGAAATTACAATGACTGGTAGTATTTAAATAGCAGATGAACTACAAAAGACATGAACACAAAGTGAATATGAGAACTAACAGGTTTGTTACTAATACAACAGCATCCAGAATCTCGTGCACAACATTGTTGGTCCCCAAAATGTGGGGAAGATAGTGCCAAGGCAAATGTCCTGGTGTAGTTGCCATTTGTTGTAACTGAGACTCAGTGAATTGTCCAATTTGGATAATTGATTTTCCAAAGATTTGGATCAGAACCTTCAAAAAGAATGAAATTAACTTTCAGTAGCAAGTGAATCTGACCATGGATAAACTGCTTTGCAATGGAGTTTAAAAAATAAAGGATCCCTTCTGTGTAAGTCAAATTTTGCGGAATGCAAGCAAACCTTTATTGGTCACCTTATATCCTAAACCATTCCTAGCTTTCAAAAATGAAACAACTTCTGCTAAATTTAAGACAAGTGTCAATCAGTTTCAGTAGTGGATATTAAAAATTCTCAAAAATTATTAAGCAGGAAGGGCACTTACAACTGGCACAGACTCAATGGGACAAATAGCCCCATTTGGTGTCAGAAATACATAGATAATTCAACTGTACTGATGTTGAAGGCATCATGAATTGATGGTTGAAAAAGCAATATTTACTGTTTCTGCCAAAAAGAGAAGACTTGCATTAAATAGAAATATTATAAAGTATATTCAATTTAACTGGAACTTTGCCATTGATTTCACTACAGGATTTGATACTGGTTTCAATATTATAGTACAGGATCCATTAACAAAACTACTTGTTGCAAAACCTGCACACCAAATCAAACCTACCGTCCTTTCTTAATTGAACTTACTGAAAATAGAAAATAATTTCTGGTTTTCAGTGACATTTTGTAGCTTGGCATTGCTGGGGACCAATCTTTGTCATGGATGAGAGCAAAAAAAAATTAGAACTGGTGCATGAAGTCTTCAGCAGGATTATGGATTTGAGGTGTGCTACCAAGTACTTTCCAACCAGCAGTATAGAGGACAAACAACTTAAATTCTATATCACTATTTCATATACAGCCAATGGGAATATAAATGGGTTCCCAGCCAGCTGGGCCTACAACCAGTCTATGAAATGTTGATCCAGATAGTCCACTGGGTCACAGTGAAACAAGAAAATTGATTCTCTATTTGACCATATCAGTGGAAGTGAGATTGTGATCACCATTGTCTGCTGCTCTGTGCCATACAATCACTGTTAGCCCCTATAACTTGCAATTGCAAACAATAGTTGAAAGAAAAGGTTGTATGTATTTTTCCCAAACAGCTTCAAGTGGAAATGCCAAGTAAGCCATTCCATTTTGCCTATCAGCACAAAAGGTCCACAGCAGATGCCATTTCACTGGCTCCTAACTCAACCCTACAACATCTGAACAGCCAGGATGAATTTTATCAACTACAGCTTGGCATTCAATGCTATCTTCCCCTCAAAACGAATGAGTAAGCTTCAAGACCTTAAGTCTCAAAACCTCATTGTGCAACTGGATCCTCAACTTCACTTGCAGACACCAATCTCAGATCGGCAACATCTCCTCCAGAATCACCATCAGTACAAATGCACAGTCCCAAGACCATATTTAAGTTTGCTGATGACACACCACCACTGTCGTAGGCCAAACCTATGGTGGAGAGGAATCAGCATACAGGAGGGAGGTTGAAAATCTGGCTGAGTGGTGCCACAACGAACTCTTACTCAATGTCAAGAAGCTACACACACATGCTGGAGGAACTCAGCAGGCCAGGCAGCATTTATGGAAAAAGGTACAGTCGATGTATCAAACCAAAACCCTTCGGCAGGGTTTTGGCCCTAAACGTCAACTATCCTTTTTTCTATAGATGTTGCCTGGCCTGCTGAGTTCCTTGGAAGATCAGAGGTGGAGTGGGTCAGCAACTTTAAATTCATTGGTATTATCATTTCAGAGGACCTATCCTAGGCACAGCACATGTGCAATTACGAAGAACCACAATAGCGCTGCTATTTCCTTAGAAGTTTGCGAAGATGCAGTATGTCATCTAAAACTTTGACAAACTTCTACAGATGTGTGGTGGAATGTGTACTGACTGGCTGTATCACAGCCTGGTATGGAAAAACCAATGCCCTTGAATGGAAATTCCTATGAAAATAGTGGATTTGGCCAAATCCATTACAGGTAAGGTGCTCCACACCATTGAGCACATCTACACGGAGTGATGTCATAGAAAAGCAGCGTCCACCATGAGGGACTCCCACCAACAAAGTCATACCCTCTTCTCACGGACACCATCGAGAAGGTGGTACAGGAACCTCAGGACTCACTACCACCAAATTCAGGAAAAGTTATTACTCCTCAAACATTAGGTTCTTGAACCAAATGAGAGAACTTCACTTGCCCCATCACTGAATTGCTCCCACAACCCATGGACTCACTTTCAAGGACCTTTCATCTCATCTTCTCGTTATTCATTGCTTTATTATTATTATTTCTTTTCCCCCCACTTACTTTTTGCACTTGCTCAGTTTGTTGTCTTTTGCATATGGTTGTATGCCCAGTTGGTGCAATCTTTCATTGATTCTATTATGGTTATTGGATTTATTGAGTATGCCCACAAGAAAATGAATCTCAGGGTTGTATATAGTGACATATGTACTTTGATAATAAATTTACTTTGACCTTTGAACACCACTCTGGTTGTTTTATCAGAAATTATATTTCCACCATTTTGTACAAGAAAATTAAATCATTAAGAGCCATAGTTTACTTTTAAAACATTATTAAGGTGCTAAATAACCGCATCTATTTGGATCAGCATTTAGAACTTGGCTGCCCTTGGGACTGAGAAGGAGATAGAAGAGAGGGGAAGCAGAAAGAACAAGTGCAATAGACTGGGAACATTGAGGTAGATTAAGAGGCAGAGAGAGGAAAAGAGAAGGGAAAGTTTGAAAGGTAGAAAGAAACTGAGAAAATAAACAGAATAGCTGGGAAGAGAAAAAGGAAGGAGAGAGGAAAAAACAAGTATGGAAGAATTGAAAGAAACAGCACTATCGTCTGACACTTGCTTATTAAGATGTACAGTACAACTATGGAAATGTGTTTAATTAGTTTGGTCCGTGTTCAACCTTGCAATATGTACAGGTAAGGGTGACCGGCTAACCCATTCAGATAGAACACCATCTCTGAAGATCAGGTTCTTGGCTGGAAGAGGAACTCCCGCATCAATGGACGATGTCTGAGGAAATAAAGTTGTCCCATCTGAGTCACCAGTTTCCTAAACACACAACAACAGCAGTTATGTGGAACATTTCACAGAAATACCACACCACAGGTACACCCATTATATTCTATGATTCCTTATCTACCTCATCTGCGCCTTTTGTGAAATTTACACCGAGTTTGGTTCAGGAGTTTGTTTGCCATGGAGGTGGGGGTGAGGGGAGAGGGGAGGCAGAAGGAATGCACATCTCACTCCAGCAATGCACATCTTACTCCTACTTTTAAGAAGGAGCTGGAGAAAAACATGTAGAGGAAAAGACTATTGTCAAAATGGTGGGAGGAGACAGCCAGTGTAGAGCACAAACAGTACAATGTTTAAAGTTCGGCCAAATGACTTGTTTCAAAGCAATTTTGAAACGTCTGCACAATTGATTTGATAGGCATTGAGGTGCTGGAAGTTAATGCTGAGACAATAGGTCAATATCATACTCCCAGCCAATTGCGTCACTGTTAGCTCCCAACACACTCCATTCCACATTTTGGGTCCCATTTCAACTAAAAACTTATGCATTATCTCCCCACAGCCATTCCAGCTATGAATCCAACATTGACTAGTTTAATTCCAGTGTGAACTAGTTTAATGGTAATTTGGAGTAACAAACTTCTGGAGAAACTCAGTGGCTAGAGGAAAATCTGTGCAATGAAAAGAACTGTTGACATTACCGGTCAAAATCCTACATCAGCACAAATGTCAACAACTCCTTTACTCCTACAGGAAGGATACTTTCCCTCTTACTCAATCAGCAGAGTTTTTCCAGCAGGTCGTTTGCTACTCCAGACTGCAGCACTTGCAGTCTCTTGTGTCTCAATGGGTGAACTTAGTTTGCCAAATCCAAAACTTGTTATTGTTATACCCAAGAGTAGATTTTCAGTCTGGATTTGAAACCATATCTCAAAGGAAATAGAGTTCTGTCTAAGTCTTCTCCATATCCCAATAACATGTGCTACAAAAAAAATCAAACAGCTCTGTAAACGTTTGAATGCAAGCACCAAATTTATACCTGGAATGACTGTACAAAGCTGAGAACTTGCAGGGATAATTTCCTACTGGAATGCAAGAGTTTCTGAAGGCTGTGGAAAAATGATAATCATTATTGGTTTATTTTTGTCACATATCAAGATACAATGACAACACAGTATATTAAGAATCTGCACAGGCAAGATAAATAGAGCAAATATGTCTACTTAGAGCACCGACTTCCGTTTATAAGGACAAAGGGTCTAAATTGTTATGGAAGATTAATGAACAATTTGGAGCAGGCAGCTAGAATGGGGAATTTTTAAATGCTTTTACAGGTTTTAAACTCTGCCAACACATCAAATAGATACCAGAATTATATTATAAACTGTAAACTTAATCCAAGCCCTGTACTCCATAAGCAACAGCTGCAACTCTGCACCCCCCCCCCCCCACTTTTGATAGTTTGAGCTATCCTTACAAATTGAACTGCTTTAACTCATCCAAGAATGTCAGATTTGCATAATCTAAATCCTCTATCTGCAGCAACTTGTCCAAAGGTAAGCCAGTACCAAGTAATAACATTTAAAACCATTGTAAAACAGTAGCATGGGTCACCCGGAAGCCTAATGGTCTGTAATTCTAGAACCAATAATGCTGTCTAAGTATTTGAACTGACCCTTAACAACAATTTACATTTAACTTTGGGTTAAGCTTTGAGCACATTACCCCAGTATTGATTAATATTTCAACATTAGGGGTATCTCACTATCTCCTTCTCATGCACCCTCTCAGCACAACACCACAGCTTAATTTATTGGCTCATACTAGATTGAAAGGGTTATTGGGTTTTCTGTCTTTTGTTTAATGGTAAAGAGAATTTCAAGCTGCAATGTCCTTTAAGGCTGTGGCTCAAACTTACTTCTTATTTTAAGTTCATAGGGATGACTTTTGGGGCAATGTTGGAGAATTAAGGGCAGGGATGTGGGGAGTTAGAAGTAAGGGTCAGTAAATGAAAAGTCAAAGGCAGAACCTGGAGTCTGGACTCCATGATAGACAGCCAGTGATCCCTGTGAACAAATGTCAGGTCAGAAGGCACTGAGATAAAGAACAGCGACCCATATGGTCAATGACCAAAGTTGACAGGCTCAACGGACGACAGTGGAGAAACCTACATGTTGGGAAGTCCTGGGATTGGAGGTCTACATCAGCAGGAGGAGCAAGGGCCAGGAAATTCCCACCCTCTCGGTAGTGAGTCCTGGGGTTGGGGGTCCATGTGCAACCAGAGCTCAAAGCCCCATGATACGTGGGTGAGAGAGTGAGTGAGAGACACAGAAAGAAAAGGGGCTTATTTGCTGTTATTTTGTTGTGTTTATAATGTGTTGCTGTTGCTTATGTTGCTTTGCTGAACATTGTGGGAACGTGTGCTGACACTTGCTGTCCCAGAACATTGTTACATTATGTTGGTCGTTAATGCAAATGGCACTGTGTTTCGATGTATGAATGACAAATAAATGTAAAATAAGTGAATCTGAAGTACACCCAATAAGTGATTTACATTTAGATTACGATTGAATAATTCTGTTCATAACCTGACAAACCACCAATGTGATAGGATTAACTTTATGCAAGCATGAGTTTTGAGAAATAATAGTAGTGTGATCACTCGAGTCCAGTATGATGTTCTCTTCAGACTGGTTTATTGGTGGGTCCAATCCAGGATCCAAGTATTCCAGTGCAGTGTGGGGAAGAGCAAGTGGTGGCTGGGTTTTCTGGTTGTTCAGTTTCTCCTTTCCCAGCTGCAGCTTGTTCTCCTGTAGCACAGCTCCCTCTTAAACAGATTTAAGATGTAATGGTGTATTTCATCAAGCTGATTTTGATGTCAACTTTGAAGCATTTTTTTTTGCCCACCAGGGGCACACTGACCTTCCTTCAACTGGAAGTAAAGGATCTGTTTGTGAGACGTGAGTAATGCATCCGGATGACATAACCTATCCATCAGAGTTGGTATTGTTTTATCGTGGTGGAGATGCTTTTCACGTTGGCCTTCTTTATTGTTAATGCAGCTGCCCTTCCAGCTGATCCTCAAAATCTTTCTGCGGGATCTTTGGTGTTATTGTTCCAGGGCTTTCAGATGTCTACTACGTTACAGGTGGTCCATGATTCAGTTCCATACAGTAAGCAGGAACTACAACTCAAAGGTTTTGTTTGCAGCTGTAGGTCGCAGTCTTCAAAGACTTTTCTGTAATCTTGCACAGACTCAATCAGCACTACTTGGGTGTTAGTTAATATCAGAGTTCATACCTGATTTCGATGAGAGAATGCCCAAGATAGGGAAAGCGGTCTACATTTTCAAGGGTGATATCGTCAGCTTTTACGGACAGCTGGTTGGGTCACGGCTGACATATTACCTATGTCTATATTCAAGACAAGACCCAGGACCCTATATGCCTTAGCAAAGGCATTCAGGATACATTAGAAGTCTTCAGAGTGTGCTGTGATGGTTATCATCCATATACTAAAATTCCATGAATGCAGTGGTGCTGGCCTTGTTCTTGGCTTTCCCCAGTCGAGGCCTGAAAGTGCTCTTTCATGACAGTGTCAAGCAGGCTCTTGAGTTTTAATCGTGGTATGGTCTGCTTCTTATGAAATCTTTAGCAATCGTTTCTACCAATCATGGCCCTTGTGATATTCACATCACAGTGATCCTTAGCTTAACCAATGATATAGTCAATGAGATGTCGCCAAATTGACTTGAATTTGATTTTTTGCTGGCTGAAGAGAATGCTCGTTATGATAAGATTGTATTCAGCACATATGGTGAGAAGTAGTACAGACAGTCCCCAGGTTACGAACGAGTTCTGCCCGAGTCCGTCTTTAAGTCGGATTTGTACGTAAGTAGGAACAAGTACATCCGGTATTATTTAGCGTCAGTTAGTCAAATGTTTGTCTTAATATATATTTTACCTTTCTATGCATATAAAACACTTAAAAATTCAATAATTAAAACCACTGCGTTGCTTAATAATAATTGTAGCTTTCATCGGGGCAGAGCCTTTCACATGCTCCATTATTCTCACATTATCCTTTAAAATTGTTCCGATCGTTGACCGACTGTAGCTTAACGCTTTTCCAATGACCGATGGCATTTCACCTCTTTCCAAACGCTTTATTATTTCCATTTTATTTTCAATCGCAATTGCTTCCCATCAATGGAACAGAATCACTGCGGGCGGCGGGTCCTGACCTCCGCTGGCTCCCGAGGTCCGCTGGGTTCGAAGGTCCACCACACTGAGACAGGTTAAACGGGACAAGTGGGGGCTGTGCTTGGTTTGATCCTCCACATTATTCTGCGTGGGAATTTAAACTAGGGGTGGCAGTGTTTTTTTTTTAGAGATCGAGTTGCTAGCTCAACATCTGCCCAGCACAGGAGCGGTCTGTCACTGGATCGAACTCGGGAATCTCCGTTCTCCAGCTCGGCCCAGTGATCTCACTTTGCCACCAGCCGATCGAAACGGGGGGGGGGGTGGTGGTGGTAGTCAGGGTGAATCTTGCTAAGAAAAATTTAAGCCAAATACAAAGTTACACACGCAACAGAGTGTCAACGGCAACGACTTAAAATGTCGGATGGTGTTCTCCTTCCTTGGTTCTTAAGTACAAGTTATCCATGAGTTGGACATTCGTAACTCAGGGACTACCTGTACTTCATTTATGTTGACGTTGCCAAAGCCTTAATTTCCTATGGTACACTTCCAAAGGCTGAAGTCCTGGGTGACCGTGGTATTGAATTCCCTGAACACAATTCTCTTATTCTCCCTGGGGGATGTTCAACAGTGTTACATCTAGGCAAGCATAGAATGCCTCTTCCTACAAGTCTCTAAAAAGTGGCATTTTACACTTTTGAGAATTACTGTGTAGATATTACATCTTAAATGTGAGAGTGCATTTGTGGGCACGTGCATGCAAGTAACAAAGAACCTGAAATAATGCACTTACAGAATTGTACCACATTTGATGGAAATGAAGAAATATGAGATTCTCCTCCCTGCAGCTGAGGTGACAAGGAGGAAAACAAGTCCTGCATTTCTATGATGCCTTTCACAGACACAGGACACCATCACAGACTTTGCCTGCAGTCCACGCAATATTTCAGAGATGCAATCTCAACCAGTTGTCAGAAATGTGGAAGTCAATGTGCACAGTTAAACTCCCATAAACAGAAATATAATGCAAGGAAAGGGCTGAGCCCATTAAGAGCCAGGACATGCACAACTGCTTCTGTTTGTACCGTGTCATTCAATGTGAGATAAAGAAATAAAATAGAGAAAAAAATTACCTCTCCTTCCCACACAATCCATGAGCAGCAATTTTCTGACAAACTCTTCTGTTCAGTTCTGAAACAAAGAGTGGGATTCCAAAGCACAGCTCCAGAGGAATCCAATCCTGCTCAGTCGTCGAGGCTAGAAAATTACATTATTATTAATCTCACTACAATATTCTCCCCTCATTTTGGGACAGCATTTATGGATAACAGGAGTAATCTATTGCTGAGGAATTGAGGATATAAAAAAATCATTTTGAATCTATGTAACCTCTGGCTAAGAGAATAATTGGGACTGAATAGGAATTTTTGAACTGAAGTAAACTGTCTTCAGCAGTTAGCTAAAACCGGCTTATACCAGTTCTCCCCGGTTTGCAGAGAGACACAGAGTTTGATAACATTGTACATTATACCTTCATTTGAGTAGGGGAGGAGGACTTACCAATAAGGACAGGAATGAACATCCATCTGTAATTAAGTCAGGGCCTAGCAAAGGGAATAACTGATAAGGACTGGACAGCACATTCATCCGTAATTAAGCCTTGATCTAGCGGACTCTCTTATCTGTAACTCAGCTTCTCACCAACAGACTTGGTGGGCGTACCAGTTCAAATGACATTTTGCAACAGTAATGCATGGGGCTTACTATGTATAAATATACGGCTGTAACCAGAGAGAGTGGGCCCACTTGTCGGATAGTGGCAGTACTTACATGCCTTCCCTCTGACAACTGGGTCTCATGCTCCTGCAGAAGGGTGCGCAATAAACTGTTGTAACTATAAGAAGTTGGTTTCCCGAGTTTTATTCAGATTCATCTTTAACATTGCTGCTGGCCTTTTAGGCCATGGGCCTTTCTGCATTTGACACATTCAACAACTTGTAGACATTCCATGCCTTTTCACAAAATGAAACAACACACAGATCTTCATGAGGGGAAGAACAAAATCTGACAGGGAGCCATTAGGATAACTCAATAAAATCTTCATCAAAGGGATAATTTGGGAGGAGGATTGCAAACTGAAGCTGATAGACGGGTTTAATAATTCCACGTTAAGGCAACTACGTGTTCCCCAACTAGAAGAGAGCCACAGTGTCACGGGAAAGCAGCATCCACCATCAGGGACCCTCACAACCCAGGTCACACACTATTCTCGCTGATTCCATCAGGGAGGTAGTACAAGAACCTTGGGACTCTCAGCACCAAGTTCATGAACAATTATTACCTCTCAATCAACAGGCTCTTGAACCAGAGGGGATAACTTCACTAAACTTCAGTTGTTCCATCATCACAAAACTGTTCCCACAACCTGTGGACTTATTTCCAAGGACTTTTCATCTCATGTTCTCGATATTTATTGCTAATTTACTTAATGTTATCATTTCTTGTTTTCTCTTTTGTATTTATATATTTTTTGTCTTGTGCACACTGGCCATTCACCCAGTAGGGTGCAGTCTTTCATTGATTCTATTATGGATATTGGATTTACTGAGTATGCCCACAAGAAAACAAATCTCAGGGCTGTATATGATGACATATATATATTCTAACAATACATTTTCTTTGAACTTTGTATCCAGATCAAGTTTCTTTAAAACTTTATTCTTGCTTGGGTGGGGATGATCACTGGCACAGATGGGCACTATTTATTGCTCAGTGACAAATGCTAGATTAAGTGGTTATCAGCCACCTTCTTAAATCACCACAGTCCACACCAATGGAGAGATTTCAGGATTTTTAACCAAAGACCATGAAGGCATGACAATATGTTAAATATGGAAGCAAAGTAATTGTGCATCCCGGACATAATGATCCTGACCCAGATCTGGGCCGTACCTTCCAAATATCTGGACCTGACTTGCACTACCGTACTTTCCCTTTTCTATTTTCTAATTATGATTTATAATTTAAATTTTTATCATATTTACTTTGATTTGAACTTCAGGGAGCACGAAGAGCAGAAACAATTATCACTGTGATGATTGTACGCTCTAGTATCAATTGTTTGGTGACAATAAGGTATTTGTAATGTATTTGTAATGCCCTTGTACTTCCAATTGCTCATGTTTGTGTGCTTATAAATTTTTTGATTGCAAATGTTGGCAGAAAATGAGCATTCTTAAGATTTGTCTTTACCTTCAAAAGTTCTTTTGACTGCAGAATCAGACACGGGCTCATCTGTTACCAACTCAAATGACTCTGTGCTGCCTTGTACAGAACCAGACGAGGATTCAAACTCTTCTGCAAAATAATCACATACATATTAGAAAATCTTATTTTAAAAATAAGGATTTTGATAAAGTGGGGCTTGCGGATGATAATGTCTTGGAACATAAATGGTAGGTAGTCTGACTCTTGTAGATGGTCAATACCTGCGTGGCACGAGTGTTACTGCCACTTGTCGGCTCATGCCTGAATGCCTCCTGAGTCATGCTGCATGAAGATGTTGATTGCTTTCATCGAGAATTTTGAAACTTGTTTTTAAATTATTTTTGGGATATGAATACTATTAGCAAGAACAGCATTTATGTGCCTTGAGGTGATGGTGGCAGTGGTGAGGCATCATGACATTGTGCAGTTAAGAGCAACCAGAGTTACTTTACATGACTGACCTCCAAATCACAAATCTGGGAGCTAATAAGCCCCTCAATCTATGACTAGCTGTAATATTGCAATTACAAATTGTGACAGGATGTTTAAGAGGTGAAGGATTACTTGGCTTAGATAGAAACCACACATATTCTTATATTTCTGTTACTTGTGACAAGCTCTTTGCGATGTAACAGAAATGAAGTTCCAACTACCCCATGAGCCTCTGTATTCAGCACATCATTCTATGCAATTTCTGCTATCTATAACAAAATGTACTGTTAAGCATAGCGTTCCCTTCCCCACCTCCCCACTCTCCACTCCACTCCCTCACACACTTATCCCTCCCCACTGACCTGCCTCACGGCACTTTACCCTGTAAGTATCACACCACATTCAGAACATTGAGTAGTTTTTGGCCCCGTATCTTAGGAAGGATATACTGGCATTGAAGAGGTCCAGAAGTGGTCAAGAATGATCCCAGAATGAAAGCATAAACTTTGAGGAGCATTCGATGGCTCTGGGTCTGTAATCAATGGAGCTTAAAAGAATCAGGTGGAATCGCATTGAAACCTAAATAATGAAAATCCTAGATAGGATGGATTATGTGGAGAGGATGTTTCTGGTAGTAGGGGAGTCTAGGGTCAAAGGGCACAGGCTCAGAAGAGAAGGAGGTCTCTTTAGAACAGATGAGAAGGAACTTCTTTAGCCGGAGGGTGGTGAATTTGTGGAATTCATTGCCACGGATGGCTGTGGGGGCCAAATTAATGGGCATTTTTAAAGTAGAGGGTGATAGGTTCTTGATTAATAAGTTTCAATGACTACAAGGAGAATGGGGTTGAGGGGAAAATATATCAGCCATGATAGAACAGTAGAGTATTCTTGATGGGCTGAATGGCCTAAATCTGCTCTTGCGTCTTATGGTTTTAAATGCTGCAACTGTCCTTACACCTTTCCCAGCCTCTTACATCATTAAATCTTCCCCTACCCACAAACCTTCCCCTTCACCTGGTATCAAACCGTCACCAGCTAGCTTGTACTCTTCCCTGACCCTCCCCATTCCTTTTTGTTCTAGCTTCAGTCCCCTCTCCTTCCAGTCATGATGAAGAGTCTCTGCCTGCAATGTTGAGTCTTTGTTCCCCTCCACAGATGCTGTCTGACCTGCTGCGTTGCCCTAGCATTTTGTGTGTGCTGCTCAGGATTTTGCAGCACCTACAGAATCTCATGTTCAGATAGATCAGAAGTGGCCTCGCAGTTGTAGCAAATTTGAACAAATGAACAAGACAACCAGAAAACACCTGTATTTGCATTCCATCATCAGTGATGGGAGGACCACAGGGTGAAAGCACAGCTTGGGTGAAAATATTTTGTGGCACCAAAATGTACTAGCAGGACAGATCATTTTTAAGAGTTCAACAAGGTAGGTAAACATTTAAATTGTGCCTTTTAAGACTGCAAAACTTTCGTAAGTGCTTTCCAAGCAATGAAGTGTTTCTAGTTATTACTGCAATTTAGCAAAACTCAACAATCAATCAACACACAGCAACTGTGTTGGGAATTTTGGAGAAGGACAGAAGTAATGCCTAGATAGCAAGGGTACATTCTGATCTTTAAATAATCCATAGGATCTTAATATCCTTTTTAAAAGACTGATGAGATCTGAGTTCAACATATCATTCAAATGAAGTGCCTCTGACAGTGCAGTTTTTTTGGAACAGGTCTTGAATCCTTGGCCTGACTGAGAAAGGAGTGGTGTCCCTGAGTTACAGGAGTGCACTAAACATAATAACAAGACCTGAGCAGATTTTAAGTGATCAAAGGGAAGCACAGATTAATGTAGTAGTACACTTAACAAGATCAGACTGGCTTTTGTTCTGTCTCAGAGAGGACCTAAAATTGTATCTTTGGCTCATATGTTCCCTCAGCTCATAACCATAACACACGAATGAATCGTTTAGCTGTAGCCCTGACTTTCAAAAGATCACATCAATTGCATTCAATGAAAGCACTGAAGAAACTGTAAGATTATAATCTCATGATTAGGAAATTCAACTAATTTATGTGACATTAAAGCTTTTGGAAATTTTATAAATCTCACAAATTACAATGTTAAACCAATATATAATCAATGACCCAACACAGAATTTACTATAGACATGAGCCAACATCTTCCGTACCACAGGAGCTTTCTCTAAATCTAGTCCATGACTTTTTAAATCAATATGTTCTTCAATATATATCCTTCCCATAGCTATCTTGTTTATCCTTGAAAACATTCACATCAGTTCTCATTCCCATAAACGCTTTACCCAGAGTACTTTTGAGTACCTGAAAAGTATAGCAGCACAGAGCTGAGCCTGAAGGCATTTAATGGTATCAGTCAAGGTTCATCCGGTGAGCAACTCAATCCAAGGTCAGAGGATCTAGCTCTAGGTTCCAGAAACTTCAGCAAAAAAAAAGTTAACATCCCCAATGTAGTAGAGTCAGAGTTTTGTAGAACAATACTCTAATTAAAGAACAAAGTTTCCTATGAATGGCCTAACATTAATTGCTCAGCTAAAATCTGATCTGGATATCACATCTGTAAACTGGCTGTAATATTTCTTTCCTCGCAACTATGACTACATTTTAAGATAATATGCTTGGTTATGAAGAACTTCGGAATTTCTCGAGGTCCTGTGGAGATTAACCTTCAAGAAAAGCTAAACAATAACTTAAGACTAAAAGAAACAGGGTGTGTAAAGTCAGACAATACTTGAAGACTCACATGGAGCTGGACAGAAGCCTCTTCCTTCCCATAAATCTACACCCTCACCATTCAAATGCCCCTCATTATTGTGCCATTTTATGACAATTTTGTGATTTATTTTTGTGGTTCCTCAGGATATTCACCATTTCTAAAACTGTTGGACAACTGCATTTCCAAAGTAGTTCTGGCTATGATGAGCTGAACTTTGTGTACCTTTCTCATCCAGGTCTTCACTGGGTTGTCTCCCACTGCTGCGCCGAGCTCGAGGATTCAGCATGTTTACAAACCCACAAAAGTGGTCCAAATCCACTTTTGCCCTCAGTGCTTTCAAAGCTCGATGCGAGCACATGTTACTCCGGGAAAATTCTGCAATAATCCAAAGGAAAAGAGTTAAAAGAGAAGTTAATCAAAGTAACATATGCAGTGGTTATGGAAAACCTTTGACCAACACACACTATAATGCTGGAGGAACTCAGCAGGCCAGGCAGCATCTGTGGAAAAGAGTAAACAGTCGACATTCTGATGAAGGGTCTCAGCCCTTTATTAGGGGAGGAAACCTGAGCACACAGAGGAAATCCACACATTCCACAGGAGGATGTACACACTCCTTATAGATGATGCTGGAATTGAACTCCGACACCCCAAGCTGCAATAGCATTTGCACTAACCGCTACGTTGCCAGTCTTTGCATCTTACATATTAAAAAAGTGAAAAAGATAGTAAGATTCATTATGTAAAAGACTGATGACACTGGACAGCTGAATTATACATTACTGTTCTGAAAATGAAGAAAATTGAAGGGTGCACGAATTTTAGTACATCTTAAAGCAGTCAGGAGGTTGAAGATGTCTTAGATGAGAGTTTTGAAGAGGTGGTCACACCCAGAGTACAGACTTCGGACAGTGGATGGGTGACCACCAGGAGAGGTAAGGAGATTAAGAAGTCAATGCAGGGTTCCCTGTGACCGTTCCCCTCAGCAACAGATATACCCCTTTGGATACTGTGCAGAGGGGGGGGTGAGAATGACCTATCAGAGCATAGTAGCATCAGCCAGACTGGTGCCACTGTGGCTGGCTCTGAGGCCACAGGGAAGGGTAAAGCTAGGCACTGCAGTAGTTATACAGGATAGTTAGGGAGACAGAAAGGAGATTTGGTGGCTGCAGAAGAGACACCAGGATGTTGTGCTGCCTCCCAGATGCCAGGAACGGCTGCAAGATATTCTCAAGGGGGAGGGGGTACAGCCAGATGTCGTGGTGCACATTGGCACCAATGACATAGGCAGACAAGAAGAAAAGATTCTACGCAGTGAGTATAGAGAGTTAGGAAGGAGGTTGAAGAGAATGGCTCCAAGATCGTAATCTCCAGATTATTCCTGTACGACGGGCTAGTGCAGCTAGGAATGGGGTGACAGTGACTGGGTTACAAATTCCTGGATCACTGGAACCTTTTCTGAGAAAGGGTGACCTGTACAAAAGGGATGGGTTGAAACTGAACTGGAAGGGAACCAATATCCTGGCCACGAGGTTTGCTGATGCTACTCAGGTGAGTGTAAACGAATTGTGCAGGGGGCTGGGAACTGGAGCCCCAGGTAAGGCAAGGTTTGGATGAGAAGGTAGATTTCAGCAAATGTATTGAAAAGCAAAATCGAAATAACAGGCATGATGGGTTGGATAGCTTGAAGTGTGTATATTTTAATGCTGGGAGTATTAGGGGTAAAAGTAATGAACTTAGAGCATGGATCAGTACGTGGAACTACGATATTGTAGCCATTACTTAAACTTGGCTGAGAGAGGGGCAGGAATGGGTGATTAATGTACTAAGTTTTCGAAGTTTTAGAAAAGATAGAGGTGGAAGTAAAAGAGGTGGGAGAGTTGCACTACTAATCAGAGACAATACCACAGCTGTACTCAGAGGAGACATAATGGAGGGGTCAGATGCTGAGTCCATTTGGGTGGAACTCAGGAATAAGAAGGGTGCAATCACACTGATGGGATTGTACTACAGACTCCCTAATAGCCAACTGGTCACTGAGGAACAGGTATGTGACCAGATTAAGGAAATGTGTAAAAATATCAGAGTCATGGGGGGATTTCAACTCTCCCAATGTAAACTGGGACCTTTTCAGTGTAAGGGGTTTAGGTGGGGCAGAATTTGTTAAGTGTACTCAGGAAGGTTTTTTTAAATCAATATGTGGATGATTCCACTACAGGAGGGGCTGTACTGGACCCTTGGGCAATGAGCCTGGCCAAGTGACTGACCTTTCAATGGGTGAACAGGTAGGTAACAGTGACCACAATCCTTAACTTTCAGGAGAGCTAGAGATAAGGATAGATATGGTCCTTGTGGGAGAGTTTTAAATTGGAGTAGGGCAAATTATGAAGGTATTAGGTGGGGACTACAAAGCATTAATTGGGAACACCTTTTCTCTGGCTAGCCCACATCAGACATGTGGAGGACATTTCACAGAGTACAAGATAAATATGTTCCTGTTAGGACAGGGATGGGAAGACATGAAAACCCTGGATGTCCAGAGAGATGATGATTTTAGTCAAGAAGAAAAAGGAAAAATATAAAGGCAGCAAAGAACTAAAGAAGGGAATTAGGAGAGTCAGGAGAGGCCATGAAAAGTCTTTGGTAAGTAGGATTACGGTGAATTCCACCTAAAGCATTCTATACAGACACATCATGAGTAAGAGGATAACTAGGGAGAGGGTAGGACCACTCACGGATAAAGGGAGGAACATTTGCTTGGATACTGAGAATGTGAGTAAGGTACTTAACGGTACTTTGCTTGTATTTATCAAGGAAAAGGATATGGAGGACCAGGCAATTAGTGTTGAGTATATAAATATATCAGGGTGCTCAGAATTCGAGGAGGAGGAAATACTGGGCCTCCCAATGAGTATTAAGGTGGATAAACCCCCAAGGACTAATGAGATTTGCCCCAGGTTATTGAAGGAGGCAAGAGACAAGATTGCTGGGCCCTTGACCAGTATCTTTGTGTCCTCTCTAGCCACAGGCAAGGTTCCAGAGGAATGGCGAGTGACTGATGTTGTACCTCCATTTAAGAAAGGAAAAGCTTGGGAACAGTAGACCTACAAGTCTCCCATCAGTTGTAGGGAAACTGCTGGAGAAAATTCTTAGGGATAGGATATATAAGTATTTGAAAACCCATGGCCTAATTAGGTAAAGCATAGTAGTTCATACCTTACCAACTTGATTAAGTTTTTTGACAAGTGACAAGAGAAATTGATAAGGGTAGGGTACTGAATGTTGTCTACATGGATTTTAGTAAGGTGCTTGATAAAGTCCCTCACAGGAGGCTAATCCAGATGTTTAAGATGCGTGGGATCCACAGTGAATTAGCTGTTTGAATTCAGAACTGGCTCGTGCATCAAAGACAGAGGATAGTAGTCAAAGAGGTCTGTGATGAGTGGTATACTGCTGAGATCTGTGCTGGGACCTCTGCAGTTTACAACGTATATAAATGACCTGGATGAGAATGCAGATGGGTGTGTTAAGTACATTTGTGGATGATACCAAAGATTGGTGGAGTTGTGGGTAGTGTAGAAGACAGTCAAAGAATACAACATGATATAGATCAGTTGCAGATATGGACTGAGAAATAGCAGATGGAGTTTAACCCAGATAAATGTGAGGTGTTGCACCTTGGTAGGGTAAATGCAAGGAGACTGTACATTGTTAAGGACAAGGTCCTTAAGTGTTGCTGTGCAGACAGATCTTGGGATCTGAGCTCGTAGTTCTTTGAAAGTGACTATACAGATCAATAAGTTGGTTAAGGCAGCTGATGGAATGCTTGTTTTTATGAGTCAAGGCGTTGAGTTCGAAAGCCAGGAGGTTACGTTGCAACTTTATAAAACTCTGGTTAGACCACATCTGGAGTATTGCAAACAGCTCTGGCTGCCCCTCTATAGGAAAGATATTGAAGCTTTGGGCAGAGTGCAGAAGAGGTTTACCAGGATGCTGCCTGATTTAAAAGGCATGTGCTATTACGAGAGGCTGGATAAACTTGAGTTGTTTTCTCTGGAGTGCCAGAGACTGAGGGGAGATCTTACAGGAAAGGCATAGATGAAAGGCATAGATGAAAGGCATAGATAGTGGACAGAGAGTATCTGTTTCCCAGGGTTGAAATGTCCAGTGCCAGAGGGCAAGCACTGAAGGTGAGAGAGGGGTAGGTTCAAGAGGGACATGAGGGATGAGTTTTTTTTACTCAAAGTCGAAGATGCCTGGAATGCGCTGCTTGTTATGGTGGTAGAGGCAAATACATTAGAGGCTTTTAAGAGACGTTTGGATAGGCACATGAATACAAGCAAGATGGAGAGATAATGGACATAGTGTAGATAGGACTGAATTAGTGTTTGAGTGATTTTGGTTAGTTTTTTAGCTGGTTCGACACACATTATGGGCCAAATGGCCTGTTCCTCGGTTGTATTCTTCTACGTTCTATGTTAAAACAATTACCACAGATTTGATTGGAGATTTGTTTGCATTTTCCCATAATGCCACTTTAATCAGGAAAGCTAATGAAAAATAGATGTAAAAGCTCACCTCCATTCATCTCCACTTCATCAAAGGGAAATGGAACATATGTGGTTTCTCCCTCACCATGGATACCAAAGCCCTTGAAGCAACAATGCATTGGATCAATTTATTAAAATTACACTATTATTTATGCAGCATTACTACCTTATTGTTGAACATCTGAGTGACGTTATGGGAGGAAGGGGAGTGAGGTAGATCTTTAGTTACTGATGTCAAATATACAAAATGTCTTCTAGCCACTATTGTATTCACTATCAGTTTCACTGTCGTCCAAGGAGTTTAACACCAGCAACCAAAGACATTTCTGCCCCACTGATTTACAACAATGGCTTCAAAAACATTTTGGGATATGTTTATATAGTTTTATATTTCTTACTTCTAAAGCTGAACTCCCAAGTAGCAATATTGCCCAAATCACCACAAACTTTCTCCAGGCCCCAAAGTTCAGATAATTAATTATGCTAAGTTTTACAGATTTTTCAATATTTTCTAACACAGGCACATTTATCTGAAGCGCTGCCAGTAACCATTCTAAAAATTTATTAAAAGTATGAATTTATTGCAATATTATGTTAATTGTGGCTTTGTGATTGAACACGCAGGGGAAAAAATAACTCTCCTGGCTAGATTATGTTTTCTAACAGCATGCAGTATGCTCCAAAGAACCCGGGGCTACCTGTACTAACACAGCAGAATGTGTTAGAGCGTCATTCAGCATGCTGAGCACATTTGAAGTAAGAACAACCCCAGGATCATGCCCCCAGGAGGTTATAAGCAGCCGGTCATAGCCCTGGAAATAAAAGGAAGTAAGAACCTTACATTTTTAATCAATTCTAAGTGATGCTCAAATTGTACACAAATGAAAATATTAAGTTTGTTCATTAAAGTTATGAAAGTACATTTTCTCAAAAAATACCTGAAAAACTTCAGGAAGTTTTCTTAGCCTTGCTCCTTTTGTAAGTAATAATGATGGAGGTCCTTGTCCAGTAATATGGTAGATGTAGAGTTTAAACCAGATTGAACTAACTTCTGGGATTGCTGGTCCTATGTGCTAAAATATTTAAAGGAAGAAATGTTACTTCTTATAAGTCACATAAAATACGAAATGCTTCTGAATCTTAATCTGACCTTTTCCTTTCAAAGGCTAAATAAGCCAAGCACATTCATTTAGATTCATAGTCTTAGAACAGTACAGAACAGAAACAGGCTCTTCAGCCCATCTAATCTGTCTCGTCTCATCAATCTGCAGCTGGACCATACCCCTCTCATTCATGTGCCTACTCAACTTTCTCTTTAATGTTCAAATCAATGTCACATCCACCACATATATGGCAGCTCTTCTATAAGCCCTTTATTTCCAGGGCTATCTTCTATAATCTTTACTCTTTGAGTAAAGCAGCTCCCCCACAGGTTCTCCACAAACAATCCAACTTTCTCCTTTAACACACAACCTCTAGTTGTAGTCTCACCCATTCTCAGTAGATAGAGCCCGCTTGCATTTACCCTATCTATACCCCTCATAAATTTATATACTCTATTGTCTCCCCTTAATCTTCTACATGCTTGGGAATAAAGTCCTAACCATATTCAACGTATCCCTACAACTCAAGTCCTCATTGTAAATTTTTCAATCTTATTAACGGTGCATCTTTCCCGTAGGTAGGTGACCAAAACTGGACATAATACTCCAAATTAGGCCTCACCAACATCTTATACATTTTCAACACAGCATCCCAGCTCCTGTACTCAATACAATGATTAGTGAAGTCTAATGTGCCAAAAACTTACTTTATGATCCTATGTACCTGTGACACCGCTTCGAATGAATTATGGATCTGTATTCCCAGATCCCTTTTTTCTTCTACACTCCTCCCTGCCCTACCATTCAATGTATAAGAACTACCTTGGGTGGTCCTCCCAAAGTACAACACCTCACATTTGTCTACAATAAATTCCAGTTGAGATTTTTCAGTCCATTTTCCAACTGACCCAGATTCCGCTGTCAGCTTTAGTAGTCTTTCTCATTGTTCACTATACTCCCAATCTTGGTGTTCATTCACAAATTAGCAGATCCAGTTTATCACATCATCATCCAGATTGTTGATACAGATGACAAATAATAAAGGACCTAGCGCCAATCCCTGCAATACACCATTACTAACAGACCTCATCAGAATGGGAACCATCTACGACCACTCTGGCTTCTTCCACAAAGCCAATGTCTAATCCAATTTACTACCATGAAATCCTGAATGCTATCCTGAATGCCAAGAGACTTAACCTTCTTGACCAATCTCCCATGTGGAAACTTTTCAAAGGTCTGGTTAAAGCCCACGTAGACAACATCCACTGCCTTGCCTTCATCAATTTTCCTGGTAACTTCCTCAAAAAACTCTATTAAGATTGGTGAGGCATGATTTACCACACACAAAACCATGCTGACTATACCTAATCTGTTCCTTTCTATCCAAATACTTACATATGCAGTCCCTTAGAATACCTTCCAATAACTTTCCCACAACTGGTGTCAGGCTCGACAGCCCATAATTTCCTGGCTTGTTCCTAGAGCCTTTCTTAAATAAACATTAGCTATTCTTCCAATCCCTCACTGTGGCCAAGAATGTTTTAAATATCTCTGCTAGGGCCCCTCTAATTTCTGCACTAGCCTCCTACAGGGTCCAAGGAAACACCATGTCAGGCCCTGGGGATTTATTCACCATAGTTTCCCTCAAGATACCAAACATCTCCTCTTCTATAACCTGTATAAGGTCCATGACCTCCTGCTGCATTGTCTCACATTTGTAGACTCTGTGTCCGTCTCCCGAGTAAATATAGATGCAGAAAATCAATTTAAGATCTTCCCCATTTCTCTTGGCTTCACACATAATTACACTCTGATCTTCCAAAAGACCAATTTTGTTGCTCACTATCCTTTTGCTCTTAATATATCTGTAGAAGCCCTTAGGATTTTTCTTCACAATGTCTGCTAGAGTAACTTCATGCTTTCTTTCAGCCTTCCTGATTTTCTTAAGTATTCTCTTGTATTTCTTATACTCAAGTACCTAATTTGTTCCAGTCTACCTACTATGCACCTCCTTTTTTCTTTACCAGGACCACAATTCAGCATCTCTCAAAAGTCAAGGTACCCTGAACCTGTTATCCTTGCCTTTTATTCTGACAGGAACATACAAACTGTACTCACAAAATTTCACTTCTAAGGACTCCCATTTACCAACTACACCTTTGCCAGAAAACCACTTGATCCAATCCACACTTGCCAAATCCTTTCTGATACCATCAAAATTGGCCTCCTTCCAATATAGAATCTCAACCTGAGGAACAGATCCATCCTTTTCCACAACTACCTTGAAACCAATGGCATTATGATCACTAGATGCAAAGTGTTCCTCTACACAAACTCTGTCACCTACCCTGTCTCATTCCCTAATAGCAGATCAACTATTGTACACTCTCTCTAGTTGGTAGTTAATGTACTGATTAAGTAAACTTTCCTGAACACATCTGACACACTGTTTCACATTCAGTCTTTTTACAGTATGAGTGTCCCAGTAAATATGTGGAAAGTTAAAAATCACCAACTATCAAAACCTTATGTTTCTTGCAACGGTCTGCGATCTCTTCACAAATTTGCTCCTCTAAATCTTGTGGACTAATGGCTGGTCTATACTATCATCTCACTAGTGTGGCCACACTTTTTTTATTCCTTAGTCTACCCACAAAGCCTCACTAGACGAGCACTCCAGTGGGTCCAGACTAAGTACCACCATGACATTTTCCGACTAGTAAGACCACTCTTCCCCCTTTAATCCCTCCCATTCTAACACGTCTAAAACAACAAAACCCTGGAAGATTGAGCTGCAAGTCTCACTAATGCCTACAATGTCATATTTCCACATGCCGATGTATGCCCTAAGCTCACCTGCCTTTCCTACAATACTCCTTGCATGAAATATATGCAGCTCAGAACATTGGTCCCATCATGTTTGACCTTTCAATACCCAACTTTGTACAAAGGCTTAACAATATTTTTACCCACAACAATTCCTCTATCTGTTCTGGTGCTCTGGTTCCCATTCCCCTGCAACTCCAGTTTAACTACCCCCTCGCCATCTCCGTGCAGCACAAGCAAACCTTCCATTTTGTAGTTCATTTGTTGTTTTTATTTTGCACTTTCATCTTTGGAACAAGTTAATATATCACACAGCAAATGCAATGTCTTTCTTTCTTTCTTTTTCAATCTTTTTATTGAGTTTCATATATAAAAAAAACATAACATAATAATGAATAGGTTATAAGTGCAATAGACTTGAAATTACATTGGTAATAAGATAATATCCTATTAAACATCAACAGAAAAGGTTACATTAATCAATCAAGTCTATGTAACTATATATGAAAAAAAAACAAAAAAAATCGTCAAAAGAAAAAAAAATTGAAAATATGAAAACGAAAATATATATTGAGAAAAAAAAAGAACTAAACTAAAACTAACATGGGCAATAATAACAGTTTATAAGTATATGATAGTGTCAAAAAACTCCGGAACTCCATACCTGAACAAGAATAAGCAGAGAGAAGGTCTGAAAGAGGCCAAATTAATTCATATGAAAATGTCGAATGAACGGTCCCCAAGTTTCTTCAAATTTAGTGCTTCTAATTTTTTCCAAGCTCAGATAAGAAATAGTTTGAGAGAACCACTGAAACGTGGTAGGAGGATTTACTTCTTTCCAATTTTGTAATATAGACCTTCTGGCCATTAATGTTACAAAAGCAATCATTCGTCTAATTGAAGGGGAAAACTGATTACCATCCTTATTTGGTATACCAAAAATTGCAGTAATAAAATGAGGTTGTAAATCGATATTCCAAATCGAGGAAATGGTAGCAAATATGTCCTTCCAATAGTTATGTAAAGTGGGACATGACCAAAACATGTGGGACAATGAAGCCACATCTGAATGACATTGAGGGTTAATATGAGAATAGAATCGAGCAAGCTTATCTTTAGACATATGAGCTCTATGTACAATTTTAAATTGTATTAAAGCATGTTTAGCACATATAGAAGAAGAATTAACCATTTGTAAAATTTTTTCCCATTTTTCTGTTGATATATTATATTGAAGTTCTTTTTCCCATTCTTGTTTAATTCTACCTGATATTTCTGGTTGTATCTTCATAATCATATTATAAATAAAAGCCACTAATCCCTTCTGACAAGGATTTAAGGTAAAAATCAAATCTGGAAAATCCATTGAAGTTGAATTGGGGAAAGATGGTAGAACTTTATGTAAAAAATTTCTGATTTGTAAATATCAAAAAAAATTAGATTTAGGTAACTTAAATTTGTTGGAAAGTTGGTCGAAAGACATCAAACTACCTTCAAAAAAAAGATCATGAAAACATTTTATACCTTTCCTTTTCCATATGCTAAAAGCTTGATCTGTCAAAGAAGGTTTGAAAAAAAAATTAAGTAAAATAGGGCTATCAAGAGCAAAGTTTTTCAGAGTAAAAAACTTATGAAATTGAAACCAAATTCGTAATGTATGTTTGACAACAGGATTAGATATCTGTTTATTGAATTTAACTAAATAAGCAGGAAGAGAAGAACCAAGAACGGAGAATAGAGAATATCCCTGTGCCTCATTGCATTCTAAATTTACCCACTGTGGTCACAATGGTGAATCCAAATCTAATTTCCAATATATTAGGTTACGAATATTATTCGCCCAATAGTAAAATCTAAAGTTAGGTAAAGCTAAACCACCATCTTTTTTAGATTTTTGTAATTGCCTTTTACTTAACCTGGGGTTTTTATTTTGCCACACAAATGAGGAAATTTTTGAATCAATGTTATCAAAAAAAGATTTAGGAATAAAAATTGGTAAAGCTTGAAATAAATATAAAAATTTCGGTAAAATCATCATTTTAATAGCATTAATCCGACCAACTAATGATAAGGATAGGGGAGACCATCTTGTAGTAAGTTGTTGAATTTGATGGAGCATAGGTAAAAAATTCAGTCTAAATAAATCTTTATATTTCTTGGTAATTTTTATACCTAAATAGATAAAGTTATCAGTAACAACTGGTATCCTATCATTCAATAAAGTTTGCGCGTTTAAAGGGAATAAATCACTCTTATCCAAGTTTAGTTTATAACCAGAAAAACTACCAAATTGAGCCAACAAGGATAAAATAGCAGGAATAGACCTGTCAGGATCAGAAATATATAACAACAAGTCATCAGCATAAAGTGATAACTTGTATAACTTCTCATTACGGGTAATACCAAAAATATTAGGAGATTCACGAATAGCAATGGCTAAAGGTTCTAATGCGATATTAAATAATAAAGGACTTAAGGGACAACCTTGTCTCGTACCACGAGATAATTGAAAAAAAGAGGATCTGTAATTATTTGTAAGAACAGAAGCAACAGGTTTATAATATATTAGTTTGATCCATGATATAAAATTAGGACTAAAATTAAAATATCTGAAAGCATTAAATAAGTATGTCCATTCAACTCTATTAAAAGCTTTTTCAGCATCTAATGAAATAATACATTCTGGGATTATGGGTGATGAAGTATAAATTATATTAATCAATTTTCTAACATTAAAAAAGGAATACCGATTCCTAATAAAACCAGTTTGATCTTCTGAAATAATCTGTGATAGTACCTTTTCTAACCTAATGGCTAAAATTTTTGTAAGAATCTTAGAGTCTACATTTAATAGTGATATAGGGCCATAAGATTCACATAAAGTAGGATCCTTATCTTTTTTGAGAATTAGAGAGATAGTAGCTTCATAAAAAGATTGAGGTAATCTCTTCTTAGCAAATGCATTATTAAAGATTTCACATAACCAAGGGGAAAGCAAAGAAGAAAAAGTTTTTAAAAATTCTATAATATAACCATCAGGACCAGGAGCTTTCCCGGAATTCATTGATGAGATAGCCTCTCCTATTTCGGCCATAGAGATAGGAGCATCGAACAAGCTACGATCTTCATCTGTCAGTTTGGGAATATTCAAATTGTTAAAAAAATTATCCATCATGGACAGATCGCCATCAAATTCTGATTGATATAAAGATATATAAAAATCTTGAAAAGTGTTATTGATTTCTTTATGATCAGTAGTTAGATTACCGTCTTGTTTACGAATTTTAATAATTTGTCGCTTAGTCGAAATAGCTTTTAATTGATTAGCTAACAGTTTACCAGTTCGATCACTATGGATATAAAATTGAGCCCTGGTCCTAATTAATTGATTCTCAATTGAAGAAGATAATAATAAGCTATGCTCCATTTGAAGCTCAACTCTCTTCTTATAAAGTTCTTTGGTAGGAGTCACTGAATAAACCTTATCAATTTCCTTAATTTTATCCACTAATAAAGCAATATCTAAATATCTTTGTTTTCTTTTACCAATGGAATATGAGATAATTTGTCCACGGATAAAAGCCTTAAAAGAGTCCCAAAGTATTCCTCTGTCAATTTCTTCAGTGTAGTTTGTTGAGAAAAACAAGTCAATTTGCTGTTTTATGTAGGTAATAAATTCTGGGTCTTGAAGCAAAGTAGTGTTAAGTCTCCAAGATCTAATATTATTGGAAAAGTCCGAAATCTTGATAGATAACTTCAAAGGTGCATGATCCGAAATAGTAATAGAATCATATTACCAATCAGTAACATCCTTTAATAAACGATGATCAATAAGGAAATAATCAATTCTAGAATAACTGTGATATACATGTGAAAAAAATGAAAATTCTTTATCTTTAGGGTTCAAAAACCGCCATATTTCAGTAATTCCCGAATCAACCATAAAAGAATTAATAAGTAAGGCTGATCTATTCAGAAGAATTCGGATAGGTTTAGATCTATCCATCAAAGAATTCAGACAACAATTGAAATCTCCACCCATTATCAACATATATTCATTTAGATTAGGAAGGGAAGTAAATAAACGTTTAAAAAATTCAGGGCAGTCAAAGTTTGGAGCATAAATATTAACTAGAACCACTTTTCGATTAAAAAGTGAACCAGTTATCAACAAAAATCTGCCCTGTGGATCAGAAATAATTTCATGATGTGTGAACGAAATTGAGGGGTCTAGAAAAATAGACTCACCCCTAATTTTGGTGGTACAATTCGAGTGAAATTGTTGACCCTCCCAGAACCTAAAAAAACGTTGATTATCCTCCCTCCTAATATGGGTCTCCTGTGCAAAAATAATATTAGCGTTTAGTCTATGGAATACTTTAAATTTTTTTTACGTTTAATCGGATGATTTAAACCATTAGTATTCCAAGAGATAAAGTTAGTAGACTTATCCATCATGCCATTATTAGTTGTGTATATCATAAAAGGTTAAAAAGACACATAACCCATAATTCAGGAAGAAGGAAAAATGATTCAGGAGCAACCGGAGAACATGACACCTCAACAATATTAATAATTTAAAGTCGGCCCATAAAATAAAAAGCAAAAGCGTGAAAAAAGATCCCTACCCCCTCCCCCAACCCCTTGAAAAAAAGCCAAGCGGCAGGCGCACGAACTAATACTAATATTACCCCCATTTTCAAGATGGCAACTTCATGAAAAGAAAGAAAAGAGAAACTATATAACACCCAGATATAAATACAGGGTTGTAAAAAGAAAGAATATATATCAATCAAAATGAAAAAATAATATAAAAAAGCAAAAAATCATTAATAAAAAAGGATAACCATTGAAATTTAAAGTAGTGTAATTTGCCTTTAAAAAAAGATTCCATATTCAAATATAAGAAAATGACGTTTCAAAAACAGAGACTTATGGGAAGAAGAAACGACATTTTGAAATGACCATATTACAGAATATAAATGTAAATTCGCCAATCTTTTTTTTTTAAAAAAAAAGGTAATCAAAATAAGATTAAAAAAAGGATTCAATAACCACTACAATATATATAAAAAAAGGTCCAAAAATTCAAGACATTCGTCCCATTCTCAAATACAGGCAAATAAACGCTTACGGAAAGCAAAGTCTTATGGGAAAAAGAAACGACATCTTAAAAAATAAATCATTATTACAAAATCTTAACGTGTATATCTAATCCAGAGGAAAAAAAAACTTAATTAAAAAAAACATTATAGTAAAATTAAAAGAACATCTGTAAATCATGATAATAAAAAAAACCCAGGTCTACAGACCAAAGTAAAAAGCTATACCGCAGCTTCATAAGTTAAAGCCTAAAAGCGGAATGGCGTCTTCTCTCCAAAAATTCTTCAACATAACACATAGTTCAACTTGTACTAGAAGACCGATATTCTTCAACGAATTTCTTCGCTTCTTCCGGAGTATTAAAGAAGCGCTGACTGTCATCACTCAACGTAATTCTGAGATTCGCTGGGTATCTTAAAGCTTGTTTAAGTCCAATCGAATGAATCTCTGCCATCACCGGTTTAAAAGCGATTCTCGCCCTCATCACCTCGAATGAATAATCCTCAACAATACGAAACTTCTTGTTTTTGTGAGAAATCATACCTTTCTGACGAGCTAATCGAATTAAAAGCTCTTTCTCCCAAGGATAATGGAGACGGACAATCACAGCTCGTGGCATGTCTCTCGCAGCCGAAAATCTCAAAACTCTGTGGGCACGGTCAATAGTAGGTTTAACCCGCAAAGCGCCCTCGCCAAAAATTTCCCACAATAAGTTAGAGAAATATTCAGTTAAGTCACCAGACTCAACATTTTTGGGAAATCCAATAATACGCAAGTTCTGTCTGCGAGATCGGTTTTCAAGATCGGTGATTTTAAACTTATTCTGCTCCACTATTTTAGCAGTCGATCGTACCTTCTCCTCCAAAGTTTCGATTGTACGTATTTTTTCACAAATTATCTTGTCAAGAGCCGCAAACTTTTCTTCATGCCGTTCAATATCTGCTGCCAGCGATTGAAGCTTGGTATCAAATGATCTAATGACTTCTTCAAGCTCAGACATTTTCACAGTAAGTTTATTTTCCAGACTTGCAAGTTTAGTATCCAGTTTAGTATCCAGAAGACTGGAGATTGCATCGAGAGATATAGGGTCTTTAGACGATTTCTTAGGTACAGACATTTTAAGTTTGAAAAAATTAAATCAGGTATTATTTTAAAAAAGAAATAAATTGTAAATATCAACCCATGTAGTTAAATACGAAAAGATTTGATTAAAGGGTGATTATAGCTTAAAAAATGAAAAGTGCCTAAAAGGCAGATGTCTACGTCGCCATCTTGAAACTCCACCAAATGCAATGTCAATAGGACTATTAGATGGAATTAATTTCAATTCAAACAAGATTGGCCATCATATCTAATCTAATCATTCATAGCAGCAATGAATTCATAATAAAGATTATGCATTTACAAGTAAACAAATATTTCTGAAAACTGCAGCAAAACAGAAGCTTCAATGGAACTTTCAGATATCCTCTTGCTCACAGCTCAGATTTCAACTTCACATTCGTTCAGTTTATTGTCATTCGCCCACATAACATATATACCGCCAAATGAAACAATGTTCCTCTGGAGCAAGCTGCACAACACAGTACATATGGCTCACACATATAAAACAAAGTAATATTAGCACAAGTAAATTAAAAAATAAGATGTATATAGAACACAAGTTGGGTGGAGTTTCAAGATGGCGACGTAAACATCTGCCTTTTAGGCGCTCTTCACTTTTTCAACTATAATCACCCTTTAATCAAATCTTTTCGAATTTAATCATATGAGTTGATACTTTCGATTAACTTTTTTTTCCCTAAAACTATATTTGATCTAATTTTGTCAAACTTAAAATGGCTACAAGCAAGAAATCGTCTAAGGAGCCTTTATCCATCGACGCAATTTCTAATCTTCTGGACGTTAAACTGGATGCTAAACTTGCAAGTTTGGAAAGCAAGCTGGAAAGTAAAATGGAAAGTAAAGCAACAAGTTTGGAAAGTAAACTGGCAAGTTTGGAAAACAAGCTTACCACGAAAATGTCTGAACTTGAAGGAGTTGTTAGATCGCTTGATACTAAGCTTCAATCGCAGGCATCAGAGCATCAGATATTCAACGGCATGAAGACAAGATCACGACTCTTGAAAAGTTAATTTGTGAAAAAATACGTACAATTGAAACATTGGAGAAGAAGGTTCTGTCGACTGCTAAAACAGTAGAGCATTATAAGTTTAAAATCACTGATCTTGAAAACCGATCTCGCAGACAGAATTTGCGAATCACCAGGCTTCCCGAGAAAGTTGAGTCCAGAGACTTAACTGAATTTTTCTCTAAATTACTGTGGGAAATTTTCAGTGGTGAAGGTTTGCAAGCTAAACCTGTTATCGACCGCGCTCACAGAGTTGCGAGATTTTCGGCTGTGTCTGGTAAACCACGGGCGATGATTGTTCCCCTTCATTATCCTCGGGAGAAAGAGCTTTTAATTCGATTAGCTCGTAAAAAAGGTATGATTTCTTACAACACCACACATTTCGAATTGTTGAAGATTATTCATTCGAAGTAATGAAAGCGAGAATCGCTTTTAAACCAGTGATGGCAGAGATTAATTCGATTGGACTTAAACAAGCTTTAATGTATCCAGCGAAGCTTAGAATTACGCTGAATGACAACAGTCAGCAATTTTTTAACACTCCGGAAGAAGCGAAGAAATTTATTGACGAGTATCGATCTTCTAGTGCAACTTGAACTATGTGTTATGTTGAAGATTTTTTGGAGAGAGGATGCCATTTCATTTTAAGTTTTAACCTATGAAGCTGGGTTATAACTTCTTATCCTGATCTACGGGTCTGGTTCTTTTTTTTTACTATCATCATTGTCTATAGATGCTCTTTTTAATTTTTATAATATCTTTTTTTATTCTTTTTTCTGTTTCGGATATACACGTGTATATTTTGTAATAATGATTTACTTTTTTTCAAGATGTCGTTTCTTCTTCCCACAAGACTTTGCTTTCTGTAAGCATTTATTTGTTTGCCTGTACTTAGAAATGGGACGAATGTTTTGGATTTTTTGGTCCTTTTTTTTATATATTGTAGTGTCTATTAAATCTTTTTTTTAATCCTATTTTGATAAATTTTTTATTAAATTTTTTAATAGATTGCTGAACTTACATTTGAATTTTGTAATATGGCTTTTTCAAAATGTCGTTTCTTCTTCCCATAAGCCTTTGCTTTTGAAACGTCATCTTTCTTGTATTTGAATATGGAATTTTTTTAAAGGTATATTACACTTCCAAATTTTAATGTTTATACTTTTTTTTATTAATGATTGTTTGTTTTATTATATTAGTTTTTTCATTCTGACTGATATATATATTTTTTTGCAACCCTATATTTAAATCTGGGTGTTACATAGTTTGTTTTTAATCTTTTTATGGAGCTGCCATCTTGAAATGGGGGTAATGTTAGTATTAGATTATGCGCCTGCCGCTTGGCTTTTTTTCAAAGGGTGGGGGGAGGGGGTAGGGATCTTTTTTCACGCTTTTGCTTTTTATTTTTCTGCTTTTAGTCTATGGGCCGACTTTAAATTATTAATATTGTTGAGGAGTCATGTTCTCCGGTTGCTCCTGAATCAATTTTCCTTCTTCCTGAATTATGGGTTATGTGTCTTTTTAACCTTTTATGATATACATAACTAATATTGGCATGATGGATAAATCTATTAACTTTATCTCTTGGAATACCAATGGTTTAAATCATCTGATTAAACGTAAAAAAATATTTAAAGTATTCCATAGATTGAACGCTAATATTATTTTTGCACAGGAGACACATATTAGGAGGGAGGATAATCAGCGTTTTTTTAGGTTCTGGGAGGGTCAACAATTTCACTCGAATTGTACCGCCAAAATTAGGGGTGTGTCTATTTTTATAGACCCCTCAATTTCGTTTACACATCATGAAACTATTTCTGACCCACAGGGCAGATTTTTGTTGATAACTGGTTCACTTTTTAATCGAAAAGTGGTTCTAGTTAATATTTATGCTCCAAACTTTGACTGCCCTGAATTTTTTAAACATTTATTTACTTCCCTTCCTAATCTAAATGAATATATGTTGATAATGGGTGGAGATTTTAATTGTTGTTTGAATCCTTCGATGGATAGATCTAAACCTATCCGAACTCTTCCGAATAGATCAACCTCACTTATTAATTCTTTTATGGTTGATTCGGGAATTACTGAAATATGGCGGTTTTTGAACCCTAAAGACAAAGAATTTTCATTTTTTTCACATGTATATCATAGCTATTCTAGAATTGACTATTTTCTTATTGATCATCGGTTATTAACGGATGTTATTGATTGTAAATATGATTCTATTACTATTTCAGATCATGCACCTTTGAAGTTATCTATTAAGATTTCGGACTTTTCCAATAATATTAGATCTTGGAGACTTAACACTACTTTGCTTCAAGACCCAGAATTTATCACCTACATAAAACAGCAAATTGACTTGTTTTTCTCAACAAACTACACTGAAGAAATTGACAGAGGAATACTTTGGGACTCTTTTAAGGCTTTTATCCGTGGACAAATTATCTCATATTCCGTTGGTAAAAGAAAACAAAGATATTTAGATATTGCTTTATTAGTGGATAAAATTAAGGAAATTTATAAGATTTACTCCGTGACTCCTACCAAAGAACTTTATAAGAAGAGAGTTGAGCTTCAAATGGAACATTGTTTATTATTATCTTCTTCAATTGAAAATCAATTGATTAGGACCAGGGCTCAATTCTATATTCATAGTGATCGAACTGGTAAACTGTTAGCTAATCAATTAAAAGCTATTTCGACTAAGCAACAAATTATTAAAATTCGTAAACAAGACAGTAATTTAACTACTGATCATAAAGAAATCAATAACACTTTTCAAGATTTTTATAAATCTTTATATCAATCAGAATTTGATGGTGACCTGTCCATGATGGATAATTTTTTTAACAATTTGAATATTCCTAAACTGATAGATGAAGATAGTAGCTTGTTCGATGCTCCTATCTCTATGGCCGAAATAGGTGAGGCTATCTCATCAATGAATTCAGGGAAAGCTCCTGGCCCTGATGGTTATATTGTAGAATTTTTTAAAACTTTTTCTTCTTTGCTTTCCCCTTGGTTATGTGAAATCTTTAATGATGCGTTTGCTAAGAAGAGATTACCTCAATCTTTTTATGAAGCTACTATCTCTCTAATTCTTAAAAAAGATAAAGATCCTACTTTATGTGATGGTCTCCCTTATTCCTATCATTAATTGGTCGGATTAATGCTATTAAAATGATGATTTTACCGAAATTTTTATATTTATTTCAAGCCTTACCAATTTTTATTCCTAAATCTTTTTTTGACAACATTGACTCAAAAATTTCCTCATTTGTGTGGCAAAATAAAAACCCCAGGTTAAGTAAAAGGCAATTACAAAAATCTAAAAAAGATGGTGGTTTAGCTTTACCTAACTTTAGATTTTACTATTGGGCGAATAATATTCGTAACCTAATGTATTGGAAATTAGATTTGGATTCACCATTGTGCCCGCAGTGGGTAAATTTGGAATGCAGTGAGGTAAAGGGAATTCTCTATTCTCTGTTCTTGGTTCTTTTCTTCCTGCTGATTTAGTTAAATTCAATAAACAGATATCTAATCCTGTTATCAAACATACATTACGAATTTGGTTTCAATTTCGTAAGTTTTTTACTCTGAAAAACTTTGTTCTTGATAGCCCTATCTTATTTAATTTTTTTTTCAAACCTTCCTTAACAGATCAAGCTTTTAGCATATGGAAAAGGAAAGGTATAAAATGTTTTCGTGATCTTTTTTTTGAAGATACTTTGATGTCTTTTGACCAACTTTCCAACAAATTTAAATTACCTAAATCTAATTTTTTCAGATATCTACAAATCAGAAATTTCTTACATAAAGTTCTACCATCTTTTCCCAATTCAACTTCAATGGATTTTCCAGATTTGATTTTTACCTTAAATCCTTGTCGAAGGGATTAGTAGCTTTTATTTATAATATGATTATGAAGATACAACCAGAAATATCAGATAGAATTAAACAAGAATGGGAAAAAGAACTTCGATATAATATATCAACAGATAAATGGGAAAAAATTTTACAAACGGTTAATTCCTCTTCTATATGTGCTAAACATGCTTTAATACAATTTAAAATTGTACATAGAGCTTATATGTCTAAAGATAAGCTTGCTCGATTCTACTCTCATATTAACCCTCAATGTGACAGGTGTCATTTAGAAGTGGCTTCATTGACCCACATGTTTTGGTCATGTCCCACTTTACATAACTATTGGAAGGACATATTTGTTACCATTTCCTCAATTTGGAATATCGATTTACAACCTCATTTTATTACTGCAATTTTTGGTATACCAATTGAGGATGGTAACCAGTTCTCCCCTTCAATCAGACGAATGATTGCTTTTGTAACATTAATGGCCGGAAGGTCCATATTACAAAACTGGAAAGAAGTAAATCCTCCTACCACGTCTCAGTGGTTTTCCCAAACTATTTCACATCTGAGTTTGGAAAAAATTAGAAGCACTATTTTTGACTCATCAATTAAATTTGAAGAAACTTGGGGACCGTTTATTCGACATTTTCATATGAATTAATTTGGCCTTTTCCAGACCTTCTTTCTGCTTATTCTTGTTCAGGTATGGAGTTCCGGAGTTTTTTGACACTATCATATACTTATAAACTGTTATTATTGCCCATGTTAGTTTTAGTTTAGTTCTTTTTTTTTCTCAATATATATTTTCTTTTTCATATTTTCAATTTTTTTTTCTTTTGACGATTTTTTTTGTTTTTTTTTTCATATATAGTTACATAGACTTGATTGATTAATGTAACCTTTTCTGTTGATGTTTAATAGGATATTATCTTATTACCAATGTAATTTCAAGTCTATTGTATCCATAACCTATTCATTATTATGTTATGTTTTTTTTTATATATATATATGAAATTCAATAAAGAGATTGAAAAGAAGAACACAAGTTGAAAAGTAAATAGTATAACGCTAACACGAGGAAATCTGCAGATGCTGGAAATTCAAACAACACACACAAAATGCTGGTGGAACACAGCAGGCCAGGCAGCATCTATAAGGAGAAGCACTCTTGACGTTTCGGGTCGAGACCCTTCGGATAACGCTAATGGTGCTTCATACATGATGAGACCAGGGTGGTGGCATGGAGTTCAGTACCCTAACAGCCTGGGGGAAGAAGCTGTTTCCCATACTAACAGTTCTTGTCCTAATGCTACAGTACCTCCTGCCTGATGGTAAGAGGTCAAAGAGATTGTTGGATAAAAGGGAGGGATCACTGACAATGCTAGGGGCCTTATGTACGTAGCAGTCCTGATAAAATCTCCAATGGGTGGAAGAGAAACCCCTATAATCCTTTCAGCAGTGCCTGCAAACCTTTGTAGTCAGTTGTGGCCAGATGCCTTGTAGTTCCCAGACCAGACGGTGATGCTTCTGTAAAAGCTGGTTAAAATGGGAAGCTGGGGGTAGTAGCTACAGTCATCTCAATCTTTTCAGGAAGTAGATATGCTAATGTGCTTTCTTGACTAAAGAGGTACTGCTGAGGGGCCAGGTGTGATTGTCAGTTACATACACTCCCAAAAACCTGGTGCTCCTAATTTTCTCCATGGAGGCGCTGTGTATATGCCCTGAGGAGTGGTCAGCCTGCATCTTCAGACTGTATAACTTTCAGAATGTTATAATCCAAAGTGCCTCCATTAAAAGATTAATATTTTCATTCAGGAAAAGCTATGACAGATCCCTTTTCACTGAAAACGTTGTGCTGGTACTCTTACACTGCAGAAAATTAAACCCTGATTTTCTGATAGCTAGAGATAATTTCACACTTTTTCAATCTAACAATTTCATGCTTGTTCAGTTACCAATCTAATGTTGCATTCAAAATCTAAAACATATGCTATATCCAAATAAGAACTTCTCAAAGAAATTTTCTAAATATATTCAGGCTGGACAGCAGAGAGAGAAAGGAGGCATTGTGGTGCTGGCACCAGTCTGTTAAATATCTGTTTTACCCAGAGAGGTTACTTGAACTGAAGTGCAAGGACAATTTTTTTCATCTGGCTACAATCTATCAGGGACATTTCACATCACAATCAAAGTTAACATACAATCAAATATCACTGCACATTTACAGACAAATTATAAATTACAAATACTTCACCCATATATTAGAACAACAGAACCAAGCATATCTTCCACACTCCCTCACTTAATTTCTGAACCCTTTGCTTCCATTTATTATTAACATTTTATTGTGGCTGATTGCATCCTTTATGCACCACAGAATCTCCTCTAGAGTAGCTAAATATGTGCACTGATGCAGAGAATTTGTCCCCATTGAAGTTCATTTGGTATTATGAACATTAATTATAGTCATGTGTTATGGAGTATCAACAGGACAAGGAAAATATTAAAACCTCTGGTGTTTTGCACATTGTTTGCAACCAGACACCTGCAGTGTATAGATAAGGCCATTAAAAGTGATGTGCAATGAAGCAGTCACACAAAGCACTTTCTAGAACTTGCTTATGGCTAACATCTTCAGAATGGCACTTTGATTGCTGCAAACAAAAATACCCAGTTGGGGTTCATTACTTAAGCTGGATAAGAAGACCGTTCCTAAACCCCGCTGCTTACCTGTGGTGTGCAGCTGCTTATTGGACGGATTTCATTGCTGAGTGGTGCCATCGAGACCAACAGGGTGTAATTCTTGTTCAGGACTCTGCTGCAGGTGGCAGGATCCAATCCCAGTAAGCTCTCACAACGTAACAAATCCAATGGAAAACCTACGAGGAAATCAAGCACATTAGCAAGCAAAACTTTGCAACGGAAGCCAGTGTCCAGAAAATTGACTGCCTCATTTCCTAAATGAACACTTCAAATATATTCCATTTGGGTGGGGTGAGAGAAACAGTAAAAGCATCTTAAGATTAGACACTAGAGGAATGCTTTCTCTAACTTCACATGATGTACTCTGCACTTCATTGCTCAACTGTTGCAATGACTTCTGTATTTTCACCATCCTCTGGTTAAAACAAGATTACTCTCAATTTTCTGTAAAACTTGTTAGTGTGAGTTACTTATTTAGTCATGAATTCTGACCCCCCCCCCCCCACATGGGGCCATGTCATTTAATGAGTCTATCATTCTTGGTACCTCCTCTAAGTCACTACTCACTCGTGCTCAATTTGTCATATTAGTTCTAGGTCCATAGTTGGAAGATCCTCCTTTTTACACTATTTTTTTTCCTGCTACAAAATAAAATTAATCCCCAAAGATGACCAAATTAAGGCTTTCCTCTGTATTAAACTCAGTTTCTCTACTTTCAAAGTTCATCTTAAAGTAAAGCATTATCAAATAAAATCATATCTATATTAATTAAGATATAAATTACTATTTAAACACAATAAATTAACCTTTTTATATTTTTCAGCACTTTGAACAATTGATTTCAACACAGAATATATCCTACCACCGCTTGGTTGTTCATCATCTGTGACTAGGTCTTTATTGTGTCGCAGGAACAGTATAGTGTTTCTCAGAGTTAGTGCATGATCAAAGTATCTCTGTGCCTCTCCCTCGCCAGTGTTCTGAACCTTAAATATAAAATACTCCAATTATCATTCATAAACAGCATTAAAAACAAATGCTTGAAATAAAGTGACTTAGTGAAGCTGTACAATTAGAAACTTTAAAGTTCAAAGTAAAATAAATTATCAAGAGTACATACATGTCACTACAAACAACCCTGAGATTCTTTTTCCTGCAAGCATACTTGATGTGAAATGTGCAATTTCTATTACATGATATTCTATGATACATTTGTGTTTAGTAAATATTATTTTTCTGTTAAAAACTGACAGGAAAGATTATGTAGATTATAAGATACTTGATGAATAATGCAAAGAGCAGACTTAATGATCTGTATACAGAGTTAGGTCCATATATTAACAAAGCTGAAATAAACAAGTAGAATTATTAAAGATGTGTGAAAATACCAGATAGTTATCACATTTCAGAGCAGTGAACGTATCTCAAATATCTTGTTTGGCCTACGTAACTTCAGGTCCACAGCAGTGTAATTGACTATTGTCGCATTAAATGCGTATGAGTGAGTGTGTATGCGTATAAATGAATGGGCCAGCAAGCCAATCAGTTCAAGGGTTTGGACAATAAATGGCAACCCTGCCTGTGAAGACAACATTTGTGAATGAATAAAAATCCAGTGGCCGCCATCATAACATTTCTGCTACAGCAAACCACAAATCCCAGATCTTTACCATCTCGGACGAGGGCAGTATGTTACCAAGAAACACCATCAGCATGTACGTTTCCTGCACCACATTCCTTTCATGTCTTTCAGTTTGTACTATAAATATTCACCTGGTATGTACAAGAACCACTCAGTACAACAGTGTAATTGGTCACTGTTGTTTTTAGGTAGTTGAGTGATAGAACTCCAGTGTTACTCAGATCGACTTACATCTATTGAAGCTCACTTTTTAATAACCTGACATTTTTTGTATATTGATTATCCTCTGATCATGAGGTCCCTCCTCCAATCAACACCAGGTCCAGCAGTACTCCTCCATTACTCTCATTTAGCGTAATCCCTTGGTTCCATTGTTGGCTTGAGATGCCAATTCACAAGCTCTAGATTTCCCTCCCTCAACTTAACACCCACTATTTTGAAAAAGAAATAAAATGCTCAAGTGACCACAGCTTTGTGGTTGCTTCAACATTTGAAGGCTTACTCAGCTCTTTGCCATCTTTAATTTTGTCTACAGATTTAAATTTCCTGTTCATATCTTCATTAATTGAGTTAATCATAATAAAATATTAATAACCTTTCCATAAAATACAGAGTCACTGATCAAGTAATTCTACAGCATCGGAGGTGGCAATTCCTCAAATACTGGAGTCCTTCGAACTCTTATCAATTAGTTCTATTCTTCCTCCTTTCCTTGCCAGCACTGACAAATATTCAATTATGTATCCAATTATCTTTTGTAAATTTCATTTATAAACCAGCTGTGCAAATGAAATTCCTCTCTTTTTTTTGGGCACCTGTGTAACACATTGATCAGAGTGAAATTGTTCTCGGTACTTCTGACCAATTTTGATACTCTTAAGAAAATTCAGTGAGCCGGATGATGCTTGACCTAGTTCAGGCCCCAAAGATGCCCACGATTCAATCATGTTTTGTAGCCCCATCTGTCTAATCAAGTTAGGTGCTTCAAGAGGCAGGATCTGAGACCTCATTCCAAAGTCACCCAACTGGACTGATCAAGCTTTCAATAAGGCAACTGAAATAAACAGTTTAAAAAAAGAATGCGATTTTAATATAATTAAATGTAACTTAAATTAACTTAATGTAATTATCAAGCCTTAATGCTGTTTACATTAGAAAACTAAATCATTTACTCTTCTATCCGATATAGTGATCGCATTAAAATAAATCGGACCTTGCCAGATATGCCAGTGATCCATGACACAATACTATGAAGTCAGATATATAGTGTGGTTGAAGACAGTTGTGCTCTGCCTCTGGATGGAGTGCCAGGTCCAGCAGAAGAATGGAAGGATAAATGAGCCCCAGAGCACATTTATTTATAAGGTGTACCTTGCCATCAATAGGCCTGTGCATTTTGTCCATTTTGAGCAGATAATGACCAAAGGGAATACCACAAGGATAATTACTGTAACTTCTCCCTAATAACATACCTTTTCAAGTTCTACAAGGAAGCTGTCTAGAGACTCATCTGATAATTTCCCAACTTCAAACATAGTCACAGCGTGACTCTTTAGGTTCTGCAAAAAAAAAGCTACAAAACATTAATTAAACATGCAAAAAAAAACTAACAAACCATTACCAAAATTGTCAAATGTTTGCAATTACTCTCCACAGAAATTGGTCCAAATTTTATTTTGCAATACAACACTGAGTAGGCCTTTCTGGCCCCTCAAGCCTTGCCGCCCCAGCAAACCCCAACGAAGCCGATCAACTGTAACCTCATCAAGGGACAATTTACAATGAGCAATTAACCTACCCAGTACTTCTTTGGACTGCGGGAGGAAACCAGAGTATGCACAGAGGCTCCTTTCAGAATGGCACCGGAAATGAACTCCGAACTCTCCGATAATAGTGTTGCGTTAAAATCTCTTAAGTAGTAATAATTTGCTCAAACCATTTCATAGGTATAACTGATGAAAAAGCAAGATTTCACAACATCTTAAGCAACTCTAGCATTTCACACTGAATCCAACTTTGAAAGACTTAAAAGTCTTAAGTCTTACATTTACACAGAGCCACTCTACAGCATCCCAAACTACCTTACAGCCAAGAGCTTGAGAAGCACTTCTCCATTGCAGGAAATGAAGTAACCAATTTCTACGCAAGATTCCACAAATGGCAATGTGATAGTGAGCTAAACATGTTATAGAAACATAGGTTGGGTTGCTCTCAACATAGGTTTGAGAGACAGGAGATAAGTTTCTTGCTTTTCTTGTTGCCACAAGTTAAATTCTCTTCATCTCAAACAGGACTTTAGTTTAAAATATAGGGTGGTACATTAAATATTACTGCACTCCCTCAATTCTGCATAAGAGTGTCAGTTTGATTTTCGTGCCTGAGAGTGGAACTTGACAGCAGAACCTTTTGAAGAGGAAAGAGTGCCACCTCAAGAAGGTCGCATCCATCACTGAGGACCCTCACAATAATTACTATTACCAGGGAGGAGGTTCAGGAGCTGTGAGACCCACACACAATTCAGCAACAGTTTCTTCCCCCTCCCCAAGCTTTTTTGTTGCACTATTTATTTTAGTAATTTACAGTAACTTCAACTTTATATCATACTGCTGCTACAAAACAAGTTCTATGGTGTCTAAATCAGTGATAAGAAATCTGACTTTTGAATGCATCCAACTGAATCAGAATTGAAACCAAGTTCACTCAACTTTACAAAATACCCCAGTCCGCAGGCTAGGCTCCTGACCTATATTCACCTCTAAATAAATGTCACTAAAACAAATAATCTGGTCACTACCATATTGCTGTTTTCAAAAGCATGCTTTATGCAAATTGATTACCAAGCTATCAATATTACAAAAGCTATTCAAAAAAATATTTCATTGGTCCTCAAGAAAAAGGCAATCTTTCTTTCATCAACTAAAAAAAAGCGAGTGACACAAGTAGCATTTTAAGGGACTTTACCGGTGAAAGATTTCCCATCATCAAAAACGCTGTGAGAGTTGAATCAAACAGGAACGCAATTCTTTTAGTGTGTCCACTGGGCAAGTTTAAACTGTTCACACTGGCAGAGTCAGCTAGAAGTTAAAAACATCATCACATAAGATGCACTAAAGTTGTAAATACACAACCAAGCTGGAAAAACACCCAAATGACTTATGTTTTACAAAGATCCTATCATACGACACTTCACTAAAATGAATTAAAAATCAGAAAAAAAATTCAACAACTTTAAGATGAAATGCTGGAAGGTCTGAATAAGCCTACCGATTAATAAGACACTGCTATAACTTCAAAGTACAATTAGCTTCAGCATAAATCATGACATATCTTTGGGGAAAATTATCAAACATGAGCACTGTTTATAAGTCCCGCACTAACCCACATCCTCTTGACTAGTTGTATCAGTGTCTGTTGTTGATGTGGTGTCATGCACAGGACTCCGATTTTCCATCCCATCCCACGATAGCAGCATTTTCTGAGGGTCCATTGCACACCTGTATGAAACAACCAAGTATTACTGGCATCAGCCCAGGTTTGGAAAAAGCACAAAACTGTACACATACGCAATTGTTTTTGATGAATGTTTTTTGATCCCACCCCACATAAATGAAAAGAATTATGATGTTAAACAGAACTGGATTACAGAGTTACAGGAAAACTTGAGAAAAGGGATGGTAAAGGGGAAAGGCAAAGAATTAGACTCAAATGCCAAAATACAAAGCTTTTTATAAAAAAGAACTATTACAGCTTTGTAAATACACATTTAGAAATACTAAATATATCAATTATAATTAATATAAATATAATTAATGCTCCAAGAACTTGGTTGTAACAGCTACACATTAAACCCAGTTTCTTCAATTCATATCCCTGGGTTACGAACGAGTTCCTTCCTGAGTCCGTCTTTAAGTCAAGTTTGTACTTAAGTCAGAACAAATACATCCAGTATTATTTAGCGTCAGTTAGTCAAGCATTTGGCTTAGTATGTAATATATATTATACCTTTCTATGCCTATAAAGTACTTCAGAAACATATTCCAATAATTAAACCACTGTGTTGCTTAGTAATAATTGTAGCTTTCATCAGGGCAGGGCCTTTCACATGCTCCATTATTCTCACTTTATCCTTTAAAATTGTTCCGATCGTTGACTGACTGTAACCTAACGCTTTTCTATTGACTGATGACGTTTCACCTCTTTCCAAACGCTTTATTATTTCCATTTTATTTTCAATTGTGATCGCTTCCCGTCAACGGAACAGGAACACTGCAGGCGGCAGGTCCCGACCTGCGCCGGCTCCCAAGCTCCGCTGGGTCCGAAGGACTACCGCACTGAATTCCCTGGTCCTAAAGTCCACCACACTGAGACAGGTTAAATGGAACAAGGGGTAGCTGTGCTGGGTTTGGGTATTTGATCCTCCTCAATATTCTGCGTGGGAATTTAAACTGGAGGTGGCAGTGTTTTTTTTTTAACGAGGTCGAGTTGCGAGCTCGACAACAACCCGGCATGCTCGGAAGTGGTCTGTCATTGGATCGCACTCAGGAACCTCCGTTCTCGAGCCCGGCGCTGATCTCACTGCACCACCAGCCGACCAGAAAAGTGGGGGAGGGGGTCAAGGTGAATCTTGCTAAGAAAAATTTAAGCCAAATACAAAGTTACACACTCAACACAATGTCAACGGCAACTACTTAAAATGGCGGAAGGCATCATGAACTGACTTAAAAAGGCGGACGGCGTTCTCCTTCCTCAGTTCGTAAGTATGAGTTCTTTGTAACTTGGGGACTACCTGTAGTTAATATTCATTTTCTCCAGTCCTAATAGAGCTGATCAAATGCTTTTATGTTGTACAGGTCCACCTTCACTAATCTGACTACCTGTAATCTGGTTCCTTCGGTAATCTGGCACTGATTTCTAATTTTCTGCACAACTGTAATTTCAAATTTCCCGGGCCACCATACCAATCTGTTGCACATTGTTTTGGTTGCGCTAAATCTGTTCATGTGTTGGCCCGCTCTTCTAAGCGGAGACAGCCGATTCCTGCTTGTTTTCCTACATGTATTAATATCATTTGCTCTTTTTCAGCCCCAATTATGGCCCCAGTGAGTAGAGGAAATGCACCTCATGCTGTGAAGCAAAAACACCGCACACTATCCATTAAAGGTTGAACTCTTGAAAAATCTGGACAGTGGTGTATCGGTGAAAAGCTTGTGCGAGTGTTACAACACTGGTTCTTCCACAGTGTATGATATAAAGAAACAGAAAGAAAAACTGCTACATTTTTTTTTGCTGAGGGTGGCTCAAAGAGAGATCTGCATAAGAAAAACAATGAAAGACAGAAGAAGTTCAGAACTAGATAAAGCGGTGATAACGTGTTTTAATCCTCATGTAAGTGAAGGTGTTGAACTACCTGGAGATAGGGTGAAGGAACAAGCAAAAGTGTTTCATGAAGAACTTGGACTAGATTATGAGTGTGACTATAGTGAAGGCTCACTTCATTAGCTCAAGCAGCGTCATGGCTTACAGTTTCGTGCAGTGTGTGGTGAAAAATGTTCAGCAGACAAGGAAACAGCAGCAGAGTTTGTTAACGAGTTCGCCAAGTTGGTCTCCAATGAAAATTTAAGCCCGAGCAGGTGTACAATGCTGATGAGACTGCTTTGTATTGGAGATGTACAGCAAGAAGAACACTAACAGCAGATGCAGAATCACCAACAGTGTACAAGGCATCAAGAGATCATGTGACTTTGCTAGGATGCTCTAATGCTGCAGGAACCCACAGATGTAAGTTATTGGTCATTGGCTAAAGGTTACGTCCCAGGGCCTTCAAAGGTATGAGGCAATTTCCTAACAAAAACGGATGGATTACAACTAGCATCACACTAGAATGGTTTGAAAATTATTTCATTCCCAAAGCACAAGCTCACTGTGACTCTGTTGGCCTGCACCACAACTGTAAGCTGATGATTGCTTTAGACAACTGTTCAGCACACCAGAAAGCAGAACTCCTGGTAAAAAATTACAATGTTTTTGGTATCTTCCTGCCACCTAACTGTATGGCATTAATTCAACCCCTGGACAATGGCATATTACGTTCTCTCAAGTCGAAGCATCATTCCCTGTTTATGAGGCGCCTTTTGAGTGCAGTTAATGCTGGCAGACCGGTAAAAGAATTTATAAAGGATTTTAATATGAAAGATGATTTACTGTGCTGCTAATTACTTGGGGGTCTGTAGAGCCATCCACACTGAAGGATAGTTGCATCGATTATGGCCAGGTTTAATGTTTGAGTCTGCACCTAGTGAAGACACTGGAAATTACTTTACAGGTTTCCAAAGAAAAACAGATGATATGTGAATTGCAAACACGAGGAAATCTGCAGATGCTGGAAATTCAAACAACAACATACACAAAATGCTGGTGGAACACACCAGGCCAGGCAGCATCTATAGGGAGAAGCGCTGTCAACGTTTCGGGCCGAGATCCTTCGTCAGGACTAACCAAAAGGAAAGATAGTAAGAGATTTGAAAGTAGTGGGGGGAGGGGGAAATGCGAAATTTCAGTGGTCTCGGCCCAAAACGTCAACAGCGCTTCTCCCTATAGATGCTGCCTGGCCTGCTGTGTTCCACCAGCATTTTGTGTGTGTTGTTGATATGTGAATTGCTTTCTTTTACTCAAGAGCTAACTAATCCTGCTGCCAAGGATCTTGAATCAAGGTTCAATGATGACAATGTTGAAGATTGGATGAATATAGATGAGGATGTTCAACATTATACTGAAATTGTGCAGATGGTTGTACATCCAGAGAAGGAAGATATTGGAGGAGAAAGCAGTGATGAAGATGAGGAAGTTGTAGCAGAGAGACTTTCTACTGACAGGCTAATTAAGTTGACAGGTGAATTGCTGCAAAGATTAGAGCAACGATGTTTTATAACTGAGCAAGAAATAATGAGTGTTTATATGCTGCAGGATACGCTAATCAGAAAGACACCAAAATATGCTAAACAGCTTACCTTGGAAGATATGTTCAAAAAATTGCTAAAAGAAGTGCAACAGGGGAGCTAACACTTCAAAGTCCAATGCCATCAACTTCTGCTCACAGAGATGTGCCATCAACACCTCACTTTAGAAGTGAAAGTGCTCAACTTTTCTGTATGTTAATTCCTGTACATTTACCTGTATTTTATCTGTCTGTACAGTATATTACTTTATTAAGATTTCAGTTGCTACTCATTTAATATTTCTGTTTCATTATCTAACTTGTACTGATTTACATGATGTTTTAAAGGTGTTTTGAGGCAGTTAGCTATTGCTTAATGTGATCCTTCTGTAATCTGGATTTTCACTAATCCAGCACTCCTCAGATCCCAATGGTGCCAGATTAGTGAAGGTTGACCTATATCATAAACATGGTTGTAAAGAAATTCTCTTCAAACAGAAACTTGATCTGACAAGATTACGGAATTATATGATAATATGAGCTTGCTTTAACAATACCCATGTACTTTTTTCAACAAATTCACTTTGGAAAATGGTCAAAATAAACTCGAAGAAATTTACCTTCATTTTAATCCGAAATGATTTACCCCTTTGACTTTCAACTCTAGTCTTAATTCTGTAGAAACATCTATCCAAATGAGCCCTCTTATTCTTCTAATTCCTATGCAGACCTGGTCTCCAGCCATAAAGGACACCATCTCCCTTCCTAACTCCTATTGCACATGCATGTTGGTGGGATGTTTTCAACTATGCTGGTGAGAGGATTGATATCTAGGGATAATATCACAAAAGAAACATTTTAACTCAGAGGACATTGGCATTGCACGGATCTGTTCAGGAAAATAGCATGCATTGAAAGTGAAGCTAGTAATGTACATACAGGAAAAAGGAATGGAAAATTGTCTTGATGAGATAGGAAAATTTTTGGATTTAGTACAAATATCACTAGGCTCAGCTGAACAGTTATTAGAGTGTAAATTTTCTGACAGCCAAATTCTAAGAGACAGGTCAAAGAGGAATGATGGCAGATAGCAGAAGTTTAGCTAAAAGAGGGATTATATAAGAAAAAGACACAACCTCCAGTTAACAGGAGGCAAAAGATAATGTAATGTTTAATTAAAAGCTACCATAATTAAAGTGGCAAATGGTAGTGGCAGACCAGAGAATCTGGACCTCTTTTGGACCCAGAAGTCGAAAACTAAGAAGTCCATAAGGAAGAAAATAAATTTTAGAAATCTTACATGTAGTACAAAACAGCAAAAGCTTCTATGGATATACAAATAAGAAGCAGTTAAAGTAAATGTGGGGCTTCTACAGAGTAAGGTTGATGAATTACAAGAAGGAGATGAGGACCTAGAGGCATGATGTCGTGACAACAAACCTTCACTCAAAGTTACCAAAACAGAAAAGCTGGCCACGGAGTTCAGGAAGTGGGTGGTGTACGTGCTTCCATTTACATCAATAGTGCTGAGGACGAGAGCTTCGTATTCCTAGGGTGAAAAGATTTATCCACCCTGATCTGAGAAGGAAGTGTTTGCTACCCTGAGGCAAATCAGGGTAGATAATTCACCAGGGCCTTACAAGGTTTTCCCTTGGACCTTATGGGAGGCAAGTGCAGAGACTGCCGAGGCCCAAGCAGAGATATTTAAAACATTCTTAGTAACAGGAGAGGTACCAGAGAATTGGAGGATAGTCAATGCTGTTCTGCTGTTTAAAAATGGTTCTAAACATAAACCAGAAAATTATAGGCCGATGAGTCTGATATCAACTGTGGGAGTTATTGGAAGGTATTCGAAGGGACTGGATATACAAGTATTTGGATAGACATGGACTGATTAAGGATAGTCAACATGGCTTCATGTCATGTCTGAACAATGTTATGAGTTTCTCCAGAAAGTTGAAAGGAAAATGGATGAAGACAAGGCAGCAGATGTTGTTGACATGGATTTTCGTAAGGCATTTAACAAGCTCCCACATGCAGCTCGGTATTCAGGATGAGGTAGTAAAATGGATTAGACATTGGCTTTGTGGGAGAAGCCAAAGAGTGATAGTAAATGGTTGCCTCTCTGATTGGAGGCCTGTGACTAGTGGGGTGCTGCAGGGATCAGTGCTGGGTCCTTTGTTGTTTATCATCTATATCAATAATCTGCACGACAATGTCGTTAACTGGATCAGCAAATTTGCGGAAGTTACCAAGATTGAGGGTGTTGTGGACAGTGAGGAAGCCTATCATGACTTGCAGAGGGATCTACATCAGCTGGAAATATAGGCTGAAAATTGCAGCAAATAGAATTTAATGCAGACAATTGTGAGATTTTGCACTTCAGTAGGACCTATCAGAGTAGGTCTCACACAGTGAATGGGAGGGCACTGAGGAGTGTGGTAGAACAAAGGGATCTGGAAATATAGATCCATAATTCATTGAAAGTGGAGTCACAGGTAGATAGAGTTAAAAAGAAAGCTTTAGGCACTCTGGCCTTCATGAATCAATGTACTGAGTACAGAAGATGGGATGTTGTGTTGAAGTTGTATCAGATGGTGAGGCCTCATTTGAAGTATTGTATGCAGTTTTGGTCACCTACACAAGAAAGACGTAAACAAGGTTGAAAGAGTGCAGAGAAAACTGACAAGGATGTTGTTGGTTCTGGAGGACCCGAGTTATAAGGAAAGACTGAATAGGTTAGGACTGTATTCTTTAGAATGTAGAAGACTTGATGAGAGGTATACAAAATTATGAGGAGTATAGATAGGGCAGATGCAAGCAGACTTTTTCCACTGAGATTGGGTGGGACTACAACCACAGTCATGGGTTAAGAGTGAAAGGTGAGAAGTTGAAGAAGAATATGAGAGGAAATTTTTTCACTTGGGGTCATGAGAGTGTGGAATAAACTGTCAGCACATGTGGTGCATGCGAACATGATTTCAACTTTTAAGAGAAGTTTGAATAGGTACATGGACAGTAGGGATATGGAGGGATATGGTCCCAGTGTAGGTCGAAGGGAATAAGCATTTTAAATAGTTTTGGCATGGACTAGATGGGTCAAAGGGCCTGCTTCTGTGTTGGACTTCTCTATGACTCTAATATCACCAATAGATTGTCCTGATCAACCACATTGATGCCATGGCCAAAAAAGCTCCACTTCCTCAAGGGGCTAAAGGAACTTAGCATGTCCTCTTTGACCCACACTCATTTTTATCTATGCACCACAGCTCGCTATGGCAACTGCTCTCCGCCTGTTAGTGCAAGAAACGGTAGAGTTGTGGACACAGCTCAACATATCACAGAAACCAGCTTCTCTCCATAGACTGTGCCTGCGCTTCTTAATGTCTCATAATCAAAGACTCCACCCATTCCAGACATTCTCTCTCCTCCCCCCTTTCCATTGAGCAGAAGATACAAGAGCCCAAAAGCACATTCCACGAGGCTCAAGAAAAAACTTCTATCCATATGTCCATCTAATTGGGCTTATCTCTAGTCCAATATAATGGACTCTTGAAATCACAATCTACTTTGTTGTGACTTTGAATCTTATTTTCTTCTGGTACTGCACTTCCTCTGTACTGTAACACTGTACTCTACACTTCGTCATTGTTTTACTTTGCTGTATCTCAAAGCACTGTTGTAATCATTTGACCTGTATGAATGGTAGACAAGTTTTTCCACTATATCTTGGTACGTGTAACAAGAATAAGTGAATTTAATAAACAGCAAAGAAATAGCAAACATGTTGACTTTTTTTTTTAAAAACCTCTGTTTTCATCATGGTAGGTGCTACTAATGGGAGAGTCTCAAACGAGGGTACATAACTCCAAGATGCAGGTTACTTAAAAAAGAGATACATAGAGATTTCCCTACCTCAGTTGATGGATCATAAGAATAGTTATTGAGATACACTGCATGAGCCGTACTGGTGCTTCAAAGCCACACTGCCCAGCAATCCTCAATTTAACCCTACCCTAGTCACGCGACAATTTACAATGAAAAATTAACCAACTATTATGCCTTTGGACGGTGGCAGAAAACCCACACTGGAAGAATTTACAAACTGCTTACACATAGCAGTGGGAATTGAACCCAGGTCACTGGCACTGTAAAGCATTGCGCTAACCACTATGCTACTAAGCTGCCCCAAATTGCAGTGGTGAGAGATAAATATTTGCCAGATGAACAGAGGGGCGTAGCGATCTGGCACAGAAGTGGAGTTGAGGCCAGCCATAATCATTAAATGGAGAGTTAGGTTTGACTATCTAATCCTTTCTTCTTAAGTTCTTGTATGACAAATATATACAGCGGATTGAAGACAAAGAGATCAGTTTGGTCTGTACTGTATGTCAAAAATGTTATTACAGAAAAAGGTAAAGATTTTCCAGACCAAAATTGTAATTTGTTTTCTCTTAATGCTGTGAGTAGGGTCTAAAATAAATTATACATAATTTACAAGATAAATAATCCAAATCACAGTTGAGGTGCCCACGATTCCAAGTAGATCTCCCTTGGATATTTTGTATCAATGCACCCAGTAAACACAAGTGAGAAGCCTCTACTAATTTTTCAGATGCAATGATATAAAACAATATTGAAGCAAGTTACGCATCTGCTCAAGAGCACTGTTTTTGACTGAGTACACATGCCAACAATGAAACCCTTAAAGTGGCCTGAAGTGACATTTGGCAGAATAGGTTTCGTAACTGAAGACTAAGTATTACCACATTCAAAGATCTCAATATGGAATCTACTAAGGAATACAAGATATTAAAATTATTTATATTTTTGATGTATGTTGTTAATGAAAGAAAATTGAATTAATGATTTACAACTAAATTGTTTTATGTTAGAAACAGACAGTTGCATTTAACTCATATTCAGCACTGATTATTAACATTTCCTCGGACAAGCTCACAAATGCAAATGATGATTACCACATGAAAGGAAGTCTATTCTAGAACGCCACTGCAAATTTGTTAGATACATAGGAACATACAAAAGAAAATACGATCACACCACCTGACCCCTCAAATCTATCTTATCATTCAGTCTGATCACGGCTGACCTGCCACATGCTACAGTTCGATACCAATTCCACACAGACCTCAACTCCCCAATCTTTCAAAGATTTGCTTACTCTTTAAATACTTCCAGTAATCTGACCTCCACAACCCTACAGGATAGAAACTTCAAAAATCCCAGGTTAGGTAAAACATATTTACAGAAGACAAAAAAGGAAGGCGGGTTAGCATTACCTAATTTCAGATTTTACTATTGGGCAGTTAATATTAGATATTTGTTATGTTGATTGAAAGATGGGGGTGGATCTTTTGGCCCTTGTTGGGTGAGTTTAGAAACTAAATCGGTATCAGCTTATGCTCTGGGTTCTATTTTAGGGACTTCTCTCCCCTTTGCTCTTTCTAAATTGCCAAAACGAATTGACAACCTGATAGTTAAACATACTTTGCGTATATGGTTTCAATTTCGGAGATTTTTTGGGTTGACTCAATTCGTTTTAAATAGTCCTATTGTATCTAATTGTTTTTTTCACCCTTCCATTATAGATCAAGCTTAGTCGGCTTGGAAAACTAAGGGATTACTAAGATTTTCTGATTTATTTTTAGATAATTGTTTCATGTCTTTTGAGCAATTATCCAACAAATATAACTTGCCTAGATTTCATTTTTTTAGATATTTACAGATTAGACATTTTTTAAGTTCTGTACTCTCTACGTTTCCAAATTTTGTGCCTTCAGATATTTTGGAGAGTTTATTTGAATTAGACCCTTTTCAAAAAGGGCTTATTTCAAAACTTTATAATATAATTATGAAGATACGTTCAGAGCTTCTTTATAAGACTAAAAAGGATTGGGAAAGAGAGCTTAGTCTTAGTATTTCTAGTGAGAATTGGGATAGAATTCTTCAATTAGTTAATACATCATCATTATGTGCCAAACATTCATTAATACAATTTAAGGTCGTACATAGGGCCCATATGTCCATGGATAAATTAGCTCATTTTTACTCTCATATTAGTCCTATTTGTGATAGATGTCATTCTGAAATTGCGTCTTTAACTCATATGTTTTGGTCTTGTTCATTTTTGGAGAAATACTGGAAAGATATTTTTGATATTATTTCTGCGGTTTTGAATATCGATTTACAACCTCATCCTATTACCGCAATTTTTGGTTTACCAATCTTAGACTCACTGCATTTATCTTCTTCTGCCCGTCGAATGATTGCATTTCTAACTCTGATGGCTGGAAGATCTATATTGTTGAATTGGAAAGAAATTAATCCTCCCACTGTATTTAATTGGTTCTCTCAAACTATGTTATGTTTAAATTTAGAAAAAATTAGAAGTGGTACTTTTGAGACTTCTATTAAATTTGAAAAGTTATGGAGACCATTTATTCAACATTTTCATATGATGTAATATGACCCTGTGCCAAGTTCATTTGATTTCCCAGCTTTTAGCTTATGTATTTTGAGAGGACCGGAAGTGACGGCATTGATGAATACTTATTTTTGTGAGATATTATAAACAGCCCCCTTTTTTATCTCTCATTTTTTTTGCTTTTTTTTTCTTCTATATTAGTTATTAGATTAGATTAGCTAATTTGGCATTATATATTTTTTTTTCTTTCTTTTTTCTGTTTTCTTTATATCATATATTATGAAATATTTAGACTTATTATGTTCATACATATATTTTATGGCTTATGTTTTGGTAAACTCATTTATATTGTAACTATTATGTATGTTTTTTTTCATATGTAATGGAATTTATATGTTGGTAATTTCTTTATCAATATATCATTTATATTCTGTCCATATTACTAATATTAATAAAAAGATTTAGAAAGAAAAGAAAGAAACTTCCAAAGATTCACCACCCTCTATGAGAAGCAATTGCTATCTACAACAGTTTTAAATTAGTGTTGTCATGTCCCTTGACAATTTCCAATTTGTTTAAAAACCTTCATATCTACTTTGGAAATACAGTTGGCCCACCTTATCCACGGGGAATTGGCTCCAGGACCCCCCTCTGTGGATACCAAAAACACGCATGCTCAAGTCAGTGGACTTTCAGACCCAGACCTTATTTAACCTGTCTCAGTGCAGTTGACTTTAGGACCCGGTGGAGCTCGGGACCCATTGCCCACAGTGTTTCTGTTCCGGAAAATGATCACGATTGAAAATAAAGTGAAAATAATAAAGTGATCGGAAAGAGGTGAAACACCATCGGTCATTGGAAAAGCATTAGTCTGCAGTCGGTCACGATCAGACCAATTTTACAGGATAAATTGAGAATAATGGAGCACATGAAGGCCCTGCCCGATGAAAGGTGCAATTATTACTAAACAACGCAGTGGTTTAATTATTGAAATACATCCATTTCTTAAGTGTTTTATATGCATAGAAAGGCAAAATATATACTATATACTAAGACAAATGTTTGACTGACACTAAATAAAACCGGATGTACCTGTTCCGACTTAGAGAACTTCCGTTTTTTTTACGATTCCCAATCCGCGGTAACCTATGCACATCCTCTTTAAATCATCTCTAGATTACTTATCGTACCTAATACAATGTAAATGCTATGTAAATAGTTGTTATACAGTATTGTTTAGGGAATAATAACAAGAAAAAAGAAGTCTGTACATGCTCAAACACGTGCCGGAGAGAGAACTTCCGGGTTTTCCCGATCGTGGTTGATTGAATCTGCGCATGCGGAACCCGCAGATAAGGAAGGCTGACTGTATATTGGATCCTAAGGAGGTTTTGAACACGAAATCCTCCCATTCTTCTAAATTCCAAAGAATACAAGTCTTTTTCACACCTTTACAGCCATTGGTGATAGAACAATGTTCTCATCTTAGGAATTAACAAAGTAAATAAATTCCAGACTGCCTCCAATAATAATGTAACCATTTATAAATAAGGCGGCACAATTCTGAAGTAGTATCTTGCCTCAGTACACCTATCGACTTGTCACAAATTAGCCCAGATTATACTCCAAGATATGCACAAAGATATAGTTGTCTGTAGACAGACCAGAGAGAAATCTTTCCCTTACTTCAATCTGTTGACTGATGGAACATTCCTCCATGTTGGGTGAAGCTGATCTGCATTTATTACTTGCCCTTTTTTATGTGCAAAGCCCAAGCGGCAGTATACTGACACTGCATTCTGGGGAGACAAAAATTTCAAAATAACCAATTTCAGAATTATCATGTAAATAAAAAGGCATTATAGGCATTTCTCCTTTCAGCAATGACACAATTTCCTTGGTTACACTATCAGCTGCTGGAAAATAATTAAAATATTTGAAATATGCTTTGATAGCATCTCCATGCTAGTGATGGCACTATAGTTCCCCATGATGTGAAACCAGCATGACAATTTTATGGGGTTGTTAGAATGTGTATTGGCTTGTAGCATTTTGGAGCATAGAGTTAACATAGAAATAGGCCCTTCAACCCAACACATCCATGTAAACCAAATTGTCACTTTGTACAAGTCCTACATACTTGAATTTGGTCTATATCCTTTGAAACCTGTCCTGTTCATATACCTGTCTAAATGTCTTTCAAACACTGGAATTGTACCCACCTCTAGCAATTCATTACACATACACACAATACTCTTTGGAAAATATTGTCCCTCAGATCTCTCTCAAATCTTTCCCTATATTCTCTAGTTTTAGAGTCCTCTACTTTAGGAATCTGATCTATGCCCCTCATAATTTTATGAACCTTTATCCTCCAAATTCATTTGAACCAAACCAACATCAGTATCCCATACATCAGTAATGAAGTAATAATTACTTCGATCTTCTCAATTACTTTGAGAAGGCATGGAAATCAAATGTCCAATGTTAAACTTCCAATGTACTTTTCACGCTGTTATAGAAGGAGATTACCAAGTAAAGGAAAAATTTCAAGTGTGCTTAACACATCCTTGCAACATGCCCATTGACTCAAGGGAATCTCTAGACATAACCACTGACAGTAGAGAATAAGCATTTACGGTGGGAGCAAGAAGCAGACAGATGTCCAGCAGCATTAATGGAAACAGGAGACCACTATGCATGCTGCCAACCTGCCTAGTGTTTGAAAAAAATCTGTGGTGCCTATCAGACAGGAGAGAAAAAGAAAAAAAAGAAACAAGTAACAAAAATACATAATAGGGCCACTTACAGTTTGAGTTGGGTAATATCAAAAGATGTAATTAATCAGTTAAATTCCTTTTTATTAAATGGCATTAAAGAATCTTCACTAGAATTAAAAAATTCTATTTCACTGCCTATTGCATTGGGGGATGTGTGCATAAATTACAAAAGGGGATGCATAAACATCTACAGTAGTACCACACTATTTTATCAACTAAAATATTGCCAATAAAAAATGGAACAATTCTAAACAGATTAAAGATTCCCATTTTAAGATGTCTCATGAACAGAACCTTGATACATATTTCTACATACCTTTACAAGAGATAGATCTATCTCCAGAACATTCGCCAACTGGAAAACATTTAAAATCATTACTTTGATAGATATAACACAAAAAAAAACATTCACTATAGCTCCTCAGTATGTGCAAAGATCATTTTCAGTTACATTAATGGCCATCCTGGCACTTCATGACCGCTCTGCTCCCACTGTCTCCCGAAGACAAAGTACTGTTTTCCCATATCTTTCATTGCTCATGTCGACCATTCCTTCCCAATCTGATTACTAAATAGCCCTTACCTATAAATACTCAAAGTAATGAAACTTTTCCAAATCCTTACAACTAAAAACATTTCTTACCAGCATGAAATGTCACTATATTTCAATATCTCTATGTAATTTGATCTGCCAATCTACCCTGTCATGGTCCATGCAGTTTGTTTTTATAAAACTTACATTGTACATTGGCAGCTGTGTAAAAAAAAATCTATATTCTGTTTTCTTTTTACTGCCTCAATATACGTATAAACCTATGTGACACACAAACAAAGCTTTTCACTTTATCGCTGTACTCTTGATAATAATGAGCCAATATCAATAATTTTAATTTCCTTTTGTTGGCTGTTATCCAACCAACTTATGGCAATCACTATCTATCGACTAGATATTACTTCCACACCACACTTCAGAACTCCAGAGCTGAGCAACTACGGCCAAATCATTATATAAATAACAGTTCATTTATTCTTGCAGTCTGTGTTTATTTTTAAAATGCAAAATTCAATAAACAGATTTTAGAAATTAGAGTTTAACCTTATTTTTAAAAATCTTAACCTTATTTCCTTTCCTATTCTAAGATTTCAATGAATGTTACTTGTTTTAAATAAGAGCACAAAACAAAGTCAAACTATTTAAAATTTTCAAAAAAGAAACAAGAAAGAAATTGCATTTACAGTCCACCTTTTATGACTTTAAGACTTCCCCAAGAACTTTCCAGATACTGAAGCACTTTTGAATAGTTGGCATTGCTGTTAATTAAGAAATCTAGTTGTCAACTTTTCCTTAATAATTTTCACAAACACTGTTGAAATCTTGCAGTATTTGTTTTAATAAAGATAGGTGGGGTGAAGGAAAAAACTGGCAAGTACACTGGAAGCCATTGCCCTTTTTGATTCAAATCATGCTGAGATTCTTTAGGGAGTGGAAAGAGCTTTTATTCAACAGCTCATCTGAAAGACAGTACTTCCACAATAATGCCTCAGTAACAAAAATCTACCTTATAAAATTCTGTTGTTGGTTATTTGTATTGGCAAAAAAAGTACATGAAACAACATTTCTATTGTTTAGGCCTCCCTACCTCTGCAACATTGGTTTGTTCATCGATAGAAACAAAAATCTTGTAGAGAAGCGTTTCAAAGTAATCACCTTGCACCCTGTTCATCACAAATCCTTCCAATGGTGGAACTAAAAGAGAAAAAAAAAATCAAATTTTCCATTTCTCAAACCTTACTTCACTGAAACACAATTTGAAAATAGTAATTTAAAAAACTGTTTCCCAAAGGAGGCATATATAATAATTTTCCTTTATTCTTGCTCTCAGTTTCACAATAAACCAATCAATAGCCTTTCATTAAGTGAATGATGAAGTGTAAGGAATTTTTTCTGTGATTATCCATGTCCATAAATATTTATTCAAATTTCCCTTAAAAATCCCTGCAAATTTACACATCAGGTTTTCTCCTCAATAGCATCCTGACTACTTTAAATTAACATTGGGCAATTATATCAACATTAACAAGATTGAACAATGTACATTTGTTAGAGGAGGCAGCAGCACCAAGGATGAATAAAGAATGCACATTTGAAAGTATTGTGATCCTGGACAGCAAAAGAAAGGGTGAATGGACAGTTGCTAAAGACTAAAAAGATAAGAATATAATATGAGTCCTGGATTAAAGAACATGTCTTCTTCAGAAAGGCTGAGCAAGCTAGGGCTATTTTCTTTGAAGCATAGTAGGATAAGAGGCAGCTTGGTAGAGGTGTGCAAGATTATGAGAGGCATAGTTAGAGTAGGCACGCAGAGGTTTTATCCATGGGTGGCCAAGGCCAATACCAGAGGACACCTGTCTATGGTACGTGGAGGAAAGGTTGGGAGAGAATGGCAGAGGTAGGTTTCTCTACAGACACTGGTAGGTGCCTGGAATGCACTGCTGAGGGTGGTGGTAGAAGCTAATACTATTGGGACATTTAAGAGATCTAGATAGGCATATTGATATAAGAAGAATGGAGGGTTACTGGCAATGCAGAAGGGAAGACTTTGATTGATCATGGAGTACTCTTTATAGGCTGGACAACATCGTGGGCCGAAGGACCTGTGCTGTACTATACTGTTCTATGTTCTATAATTGTCCTGACACAGTGAGTGGTCATGTTGCAAATTGATGCTTGGGTTGAGCATCCACTAACAACAAGGGCAGCAGGATGGTCTGTTTACTCGCCATGCTGCCAGAGAATAACAATCTTTCACTGCAACTTCTCACACCTGTTTTAAACTCATTTTTTAAAAACTTACATCACTTACACCCCCTAAAAACCTAAAGAACATTCTTCAGTTTGAATGAAAACTCATCAACCCAACATTATCCCTGTAATTAGCTGAAATTCACCAAGAAGTTCCTTGGGATTTGCTAGTGAGTCTCACTTAACAGGACAGAAAAAGCGGCACATTGGCAAATTGTTACTTAATAGTTGATTGGCCAAAATGCTAATTAATAGCATCCAATAAAAAGAAGTTATTATGGTACGGTGGAGTGGCCATTTTCAAAGATTGTCTAAGTGTATGCTTTGGTGACAAGGTTCAGTAACTCTAAGGAAAGGTGAAGGTAGTTTATTTTTTCCCCCTCTTATCTTCTCAGTTGTGGCAGGTGAGCTCAGAGCTGTATCATTGTGCAATGTGGGAACTTGGAGGTTGCCAGTCATGATGATTGTGTGTGCAGAAAGTGCATCCAGCTGCAGCTCCTGGCACTGGGCCAGGAGCATCTGCAATGCTCTGAAGAATGTTGAGGTTAATGCATCTGATGAGATGGCCATAATGCAGCTTACAGCCTTAAAAAAAAAATGAGGAATGGGTGAACAACAGGCAGTGGAGTAGCAGGAAGATACTGCAGGAATCCCTTGTGGTCATCTCCCTCCAAAGCAGATACAACTTTGAAATACTGTTAAGGGAGTAGCCAAAATTATGGTACTGTAAGTGGCTAGGAAAAGCATGGCAAAGATATAGCAGTAGGTGATTCCACGTAGGGGAAACAGACGGGAGCTTTTATAAGTGCGAATGCGCCTCCTGGTTGGAGTGCTGCCTCCCAGGTGCAAGGGTCAGGAATGTCTTGGAGTGGCTACAGGGCATGCTAAAAAGGGATGGTGACCACCAGTTGTTGCATTAAGAGGAACCTTTACTACAATTAATTTTACCTGCCCCATGGCACAGGATCAGATATATGATAGTATGTTCCCTTGCAAGTTTAGTAACACGCTGTTCTAGAAAGCTATCATGAATACATTCTATTAAGTCCTCCTCAAACAACTTGATTTGCCCAATAAATGTACAAATTAAAGTTCTCTATGATAGCCACTGTTCCATTCTTACATGCATCAAATATTTGTTTATTATATGTGCCACTAATCCTCTAATTATTTCTATTGTCATCTACCAGGGGAAACAAGAGAATAGATTTTAAAAAAAGATTTTGGTGAGTAGATTTAGGACGGAAATGAGAAAGAACTCCTCTTCTCAAATTGGTGAATCTGTGGAATTCTCTGCCAGGGAAGCAGTAGAGATACCTTTTTAAATATATTTAAAAGACAGTTAAGTAGATTTTTGCACAGTAAGGTTTGTGAAGGTGAAGCCACAGCGAGATCAGCTATGATTTAACTGATTGGCAGTCGTCCCATTGGGCCAAAATAAAAGGACTGCACATTAATTCCCTGTTCATCTTCGAGCAGTATTCTGTGATCTTTCATATCCACATGATCATTGCAATGTTGCCTCAATAAAACTGCATTTTAAGACAAATGATTTTCTTCAAGTATTTCAACAGAGTGCAACTTTTTAAGTATGACCTTAAGCTCTGAACTCCAGCACTGAAGTGAGATTTGAGTTACCTATCCTCTGATGCAAGGCAAATGATTTATGCATACATTTAAAACAAGGACTGCTACTGAAGTTGTATGCAAATTAAGAACCTTTATGGTCAGCAAAGTTGTCACCATCTTTATTAAGTGTTCAAATTGCCCATTGGAAAGACTTTAGTAAAAGGGATATTAACCCTAGGATCTCTTCAACATTAAGTCACAGACTTCCAAAGAACGATTCTAATTCAAACAACACGCGGATCCCATTTTTCGAACGTTCGCTTTACGACACCTCGCTGTTACAAAAGACCTACATTAGTTACCTGCTTTCACTAACAGAAGGTGTTTTCACTGTTACGAAAAAAGGCAGCACACGCCCTAAGCAGCCAAGCTCCTCCCCTGGAACTGCATTCTAGCCGGCATTGCTTAAATACGTGCCTCTGAGCACCTGTGCTTTATGTCGATTTATTTTGTGCATCCGTAAGCAAGATGAGCTCTACGGAAAAGCCTAAAAGAGCTTGTAAGGGTGTTACACTTAGCGTAAAACTAGACATAATTAAGCGTTTTGATCGTGGTGAACAAAATAAGGACATTGTCCGCGCGTTGAACCATTTGCACTATTTATACGCAGAGAGAAAGAATCTTGAAAGCTGCCAATGTTACTGTTGGTTCTGCTCGTAGCAAAGTGGTCGGTATCCAATAATGGATAAAATGTGAAGTCCAATGCTTGAGTGGATTGATGGGTGTACAAAGCATGGTGTTCCATTAAGTTATCTCATACTTAAGGAGAAATCAGTCAGTCTTTTTAACAAGCTGACACAAAAAGCACTGGACGATGGTGATGAAAGTGTTGCGAAAGTGGAATTTAAAGGTAGTCATGGATGGTTTGATCAGAACTGAAGAAAATAATTTCAGAAGGTGGTTATTTGTATAAGTGCTTAACTTTGACGAAACTGCAATTTATTGGAAAAAATTGCCAACCACCCCAACCTCTGACAACTCAGCCTAACACACCATCAGTGTGCTCAGTGTCTTCCCAATTCCAGTAAGTGAAACTACACTGTACATACATTATTTCTACTTCATATAGGCTGTTTATTTTTATGTGTTATTTCATATGATTTGGCAGCCTCATAGGTTATTAGAAAGACTGCTTCTGCTACATAGTGAGACTATATGCTATGCTAGACAGTGCTGCAATGATTGCAGAAAAGTATTTCTACTTTATATAGACTGTGTATTTAACATATTGTTCCTGTTTTTACTATATGTTACTGTTATTTTAGGTTTTATGTGTTGTCTGGCATGAATTTGTAGGTTATTTTTTTGGGTCTGCGAACGCTCACAGATTTTTTCCATATAAATAAATAGTAATTGCTTATTCATTTTACGACATTCCAGCTTACAAACCATTTCATAAGAACGCTCTACCTTCAGATAGCGGGGGAAACCTGTATTGGGAAACTTTAAGCTTGATAATCTAGTGGCAAAGATGAGTCACAGAATAATGTAGTCCAGAAGGAGACCATATGGTCAATACGTTCACTCTTTGAAAGAGTGATTCCATGTACAATCCTACAAGACTTTCCAAACATTTATCAAACTCCCTTTTGAGAGTTAATATTGAATCTTCCCCTCAGTTACACATTCTGGATGAAAACAATTTCTTTTGCCAGCCTCTATATATATATATATATATATATATATATATATATATACACACACACATACATACATACACACACATGTGTATGTATGTATATATGGCCACGGAAGGAAGCAAATTATTTACTCTACATCAAAGTATCAACAATTTGAAAGGTGGTAATTTAAATGAAAAAGACTTTTTCCGTACTTCACCTTAATCTTTTGACTGAGGAGAATAACCCTAGTTTAAAATGCTAGTTTTAAATAATCTATATAAAGGGTTTGATTAATTCATAAAGCCAGTTAGATCACATGCTACTTTGTAAAGTTCACCAGAGTAGTGTTACTAAAGGCTCGCTTGAAGCAAAATGCTCACCTGCAATGCAGCTGTCATCAGATATTGGTACATCAAGGTAAATGAAGCCTTTGTTATACAAACCTGCAAGTAAAAAGCAAGCTATCAATTACAGATAGCAATTGTTTGATTTATCTTGCCTCAAAAACAAATGTACAAATTTTCCAACTCAAATTCACTGGTGTAATTTAATGGCTGTCTTTAAAAACTTAAAAACAAGTGTCTTAATACTGAGAAATAGAAATGTACCCATCCTTTTAAGAATCTTGTTAGATACAGCCAGAATAAACAGCTCTTTCCCACCATCTGCCATTGCCCCAATCTCAAAAGCTTTTCCTAATGAATTTAATATGACCTTTCACTATGTCCTGTTATTTCCAACTTTAAATGATTTAGGTGAAGCACAATAAAATCAAAGAAAGGGTATTATTTTATATTATGTTAGTAAATATTTACTAATAAGAGCACACACTACTTCCTCACAGGGTTCTTGCGATTAAAGTACCAAAGACCTTTTATCAACCTGGTAATGAAAAGAACATACTCAAGTAATTAGTTGGATTCCCCCCACTCCCATCATCAGCTAAATATTAAAAAGAGAGTCTACAGCTGAGGACAAGATTAGCCATTTCAGATCAAGAAGAAGAAGAAAATGTTCAATTGTCATTGCACATCTTCAGAATTCTACTCCAAAGGGATGGGACACATGAGACTAATATATTCCAGAATAAGGATGATCTGATGTTTGAATGCAAAGGACAGCAATACACAAGGATGAAGTAGAATATAGGAAGGTGGGTTACAATGGTTTTGAGGTATGTCAAAGGTGAAGGAATCACATGGCCTCCTCAAATTTAATAAATACTCAGATCTAGTCTTTGTTACGCCAATTGAGCAACCTTGTACTGATCTTTGCTGAAATCTACCTGCCACATGTTCTGTCAACATGCAGTTAACTAAGCTATTGATTGCACAGGTAGTTTCAGCATTCAGCAAGTTTTTTTTTAGTGATAACGTTACAAAATAATGTACTCACCAAGAACCACATTGTGTTCCAATACTCCAACCAATTGAGGTCCCGAATCAATAATTTTATCAATGCAACTCTTTTCAGGTCCAGAGCAAAGCTAGAAAAATAAGGCAATTTTTATTCAGTATTCAGGTGAGAATCATAAAATAGACAGCTTTTAAAAAAAGACTACAAACTTGCCAGTAAGTTTTGCCAAGTTATAGGTTAGCCATATTCTTAGGGCTCAGAAAAACACTCTCAAACTTACACAGATCTATCTATAATCTAAGTTTTCAGAGCTTGAAATATGCTTCAATTCACTCCTGATCAAACACTTGGTAATGTTTCAATGTGTCTGATGACCTTCTGCACATTTGACCATTAAGATCTTGCCCTCAAAGCTCACAGCTTCAAATTCAAAGTTCTTAACCTCAAAACTCCATCTTCAACCCAACTGCTCAGTTTTTTTCTCCTTCTTTCTTTAGTACCCAATTGTGTTTTGCTAAGACATCCCACAAATACGTCTGCTGTTTCATCCTTGATCTTTTGAAAAATTTAATTTACTTCACTGCTTCCATTGATGCTGACTGATTCTCAGAAGAAATGGTTAAAGCAGGTTTAGTAACGACATTCAGAAAGCAAATGGACAGGTAAGTGGATGAGGAATGTTTATAGTGATATGGGTTAAACATACCAATATGGGCAAATTGGACTAACTTAGATGTAAATCTTAGTTGGGGTGGACATGTTGGGCCCAAAGGCCTAATTCTGTGCTAGATGACTCTGTAATTCCTCCTCCACCCACGTCTATTCTCACAGGCCCAAATCCCTGTGCTTTTAGTTAATAATGTTAATTAATCTATCATCACTTCCTAGATTATGGATCTCGACTCCTCTCACCAATCTCACACATCTAGACATATTCAGGACAGTCCCTACATATCCAGTACATATAGGGCAGCATTACACTATTACTATGCTGCAACTGATGGCGACTCTACCAATTTAAGGTGTACACCGCATCAGTGACCAGCTACATCAGCAAGCGCATTGATGATGTTACTCTGTCCAAGACCATCACTGTACGTGCCAACGAGAAGCCATGGATGACCGCAGAGGTGCTTGCGCTGCTGAGGACCTGCGACTCCACCTTCAGAACAGGTAACAAGGCAGCTCTAACAACAGCAAGGGCCAAACTGTCCTGAGCCATCAGAGGGGCAAAGCTTCAGTGTCCTGCCTAAATGACTACCGTCCCGTTGCACTTACATCCATCATCATGAAGTGTTTCGAGAGGCTCATCATGAGGCACATCAAGACCCTGCTGCCCCCCTCACTGGACCCCCTGCAGTTTGCGTACCACCCCAACCGCTCAACAGATGACGCCATTGCCAGCACCCTCCACCTGGCCCTAACCCACCTGGACAAAAAAGACACATAATTTCGGATGCTGTTCATAGACTTTAGTTCAGCATTCAACACAATCATCTCTCAGAAACTGATTGGAAAGCTGAGCCTATTGGACCTGAACACCTCCCTCTGCAACTGGATCCTAGACTTCCTGATTGGGAGACCTCAGTCAGTCCAGATCGGGAGCAGCATCTCCAACACCATCACACTGTGAACGGGGGCTCCCCAGGGTTGCGTGCTCAGTCCACTGTTGTCCACTCTGCTGACCCATGACTGTACTGCAACACACAGCTCGAACCATATCATCAAGTTCACCGATGACACCACCGTGGTGGGTCTCATCAGCAAGAACGACAAGTCAGCTTACAGAGAGGAGGTGCTGCAGCTAACGGACTGGTGCAGAGCCAACAACCTGTCTCTTATTGTGAACAAGACAAAAGAGATGGTTGTTGACTTCAGGAGGGCATGGAGCAACCACTCCCTGCTGAACATCGACGGCTCCTCAGTAGAGATCGTAAAGAGCTCCAAATTTCTTGGTGTTCACCTGACGGAGAATCTCACCTGGTCCCTCAACACCAGCTCCATGGCAAAGAAAGCCCAGCAGCATCTCTACTTTTTGCGAAGGCTGAGGAAAGTCCACCCTCGACCCCCCCCCATCCTCATCACATTCTACAGGGGTTGTATTGAGAGCATCCTGAGCAGCTGCATCACTGCCTGGTTCGGAAATTGCACCATCTCGGATCACAAGACCCTGCAGTGGATAGTGAGGTCAGCTGAGAAGATCTCTTCCTGCCATAATGGACATTTACACTACACGCTGCATCCGCAAAGGAAACAGCATTATGAAGGACCCCATGCACCCCTCATACAATCTCTTCTTCCTCCTGCTGTCTGGGAAAAGGATCTGAAGCATTCAGGCTCTCACGACCAGACTATGTAACAGTTTCTTCCCCCAAGCTATCAGACTCCTCAATACCCGAAGCCTGGACTGACACCTTGCCCTACTGTCCTGTTTAATATTCATTGTAATGCCTGCACTGATTTTGTGCACTTTATGCAGTCCAGTGTAGGTCTGTAGTCTAGTGTAGCTTTCTCTGTGTTTTTTTAAATTACGTAGTTCAGTCTAGTTTTTTGTACTGTGTCATGTAAACCATGGTCCTGAAAAGCACTGTCTCATTTTTACTATGTACCGTACCAGCAGTTATGGTCAAAATGACAATAAAAGTTGACTTGACTATGCTAATGGCACAGGGTCAATTCCCACTGCTGTCTGTAAGGAGTTTTTATGTTCCCCTGTGATTGCGTGGGTTTTCCTCACATTTCCATAGATGCATGGGATAGTAGGTTAATTGGACACGTGGGTGTAAATGGGCAGTGCAGGCTCGTTGGGCTGGAAGGGCTTGTTGCTATGCTGTATCTCTAAAACTAAAAATGTCCAGTATTTCCCCATATTATGTCCTACAAAAGTAACTTATCTCAATGTTATATTGGATTTTAGTCAACATCGTGTGTTCAACCATTAATACAAATCTAATACATCTTGGCCACAAACTCCACTTTTGCCATCATTACTTTTATATGCTTAACTTTCTCTTACCTTGATATCATCCTCTGTGATGAAACCAGCCTGAACCACCCACCACGGCTCAATAGTAATCTCTACAGGCTTCACTGGTAGCAAATCTCGAGCAGTTTTCCTCCTGAAAAATTTCTGTAATAATATTTCTTCAATGCAATCAGTGAATTAAATACCATTACCAAATGTCATTTCCCTCAAGCAAATTAATTATACACATTTACACATTAAAAGTATTGGCCTCAACATTCTGCTGAGATGACAGTTGGTCCACTATGGCCTGCTAGCTTTTACACTCTTAACTTGGCAGTCCAAACACAGTCTGGGGTACAGCATTTTGCTTTTGTTATCAGCTTTGGACTCCTGGATTTCTTGTGGAATCAATTAGGCCAGTGCAGGCTCCCCAGAGACTGCCAAGAAATCTACTTGCTGCACCCTCCTGGGGAAAAATATTCACAGGAGATCTCCTATGAATTATAGGAGGAGATCTCATATGAAATTCTCAGGTCAGGCAACAGCTCTGGATCAGCAGTTCAGATTGCTGATCACCGACCCAGCAACATAAACACTATGCAAAATTTAAGTTTTGTACTACTGTGAAATGAACTCAGCAGGTTATAAACAGCTCAACAGCTCCCTGAGTAGGGAGGGGGAGAAGAGAGAGGGTGGGAATGGAACTTTACAGAGAATCAAAACAAACAAAAAATCCTTCAAATTATAATGGAACTTACTTTTGATGATCTACACTGATTCATGAGGTCAATATACTGGTTCCTTCCAATTCCCAGAAGCCTTAGACCTACATGAAAAGAAAATCCATGTCAATTAATAGTGTTTAAAATGTTTAAAGTACCTTCAAGATTTAGCTCTGCTCTCTTTCTCATTTCAGGCAGATTTTGGTAAATTGTCACATGTACTAAGGTACAATGAAAACTTGTCCTGCATACCATTCAGATTAATTCATTTCAACAGTATGTTGAGGAAGTACATGATAAAACAGTAACACAACATAGAATGTTACAGTGAGTGAAACTACAGTGCAGGTAGACAATAAGGTGCAAGGTCATAAAGAGGTAGATTATACTAGTTATTCAAAAGCCTAAATGTTATTAAAACAGCTGCAAAAACATAAGTCACATTTTTGAAACCAAAATATGCACATCTACAGTAATTTCAGCATGTCAAAAGATCATTAAACACATAAGGCAGTTTTAAACTGAGCTACTTAATGTGACAAACAGCTTATTGAAGAATGAGGTATTAGAGAGATGCTTAAAGAGCCAGAGATATTTTGAAGGTGGACTCTTGTGCTCAAGACATTTAAAGTTTAAAGTACAGTCGGCCTTCCTTATCCACGGGAGGCTGCTTCCAGGACCCCCCACGGATACCAAAATTATACAGTCAGCACTCCTTATCTGCAGGGGATTGGTTCCAGGTCCCTCCACGGATACCAAAATTCGTGGATGCTCAAGTCCCTTATTTAACATGTATCAGTGCAGTGGGCTTTCGGACCCAGCGGAACCCCGGACTTTATTTAACATGTCTCCGTGCTGTGGACATTAGGACCTGGTGGTGCAGCTCTGAATCCACAGTGTTTCTGTTCACGAAAATAATCACAATCACGATTGAAAATAAGGTGGAAGTAATAAAGCGACTGGAAAGAGGTGAAACGCCATCTGTCATTGGAAAAGCGTTAGGCTACAGTTGGTCAACGATCGGAACAATTTTAATGGAGAATGTGAAAGGCCCTGCCCCGATGAAAGCTACAATTATTACTAAGCAACACAGTGGTTATATTGAAATACATTTGTTTCTTAAGTGTTTTATATGCACAGAAAGGTAAAATATGTACTATATACTAAGAAAACTGTTTGACTGACACTAAATAATACCAAATGTACCTGTTCCAACTTAAAGATGGACTCAAGAACTGAACTCATTCATAACTCGGGGACTGCCTGTACTTTTGAGTCATTTCTAGACTACTTATAATACCTAATACAATGTAAATGTTATGTAAATAGTTGTTATACTGTATTGTTTCAGGAATAATGACAAGAAAAAATAGTCTGTACATGTTCAAGCAACGAGTGCTGGAGAGAGAACTTCCAGGTTTTCCCGATCTGCGGTTGGTTGAATCTGCACATACGGAATCTGCGGATAAGGAGGGCCGACTGTACTGGAATCAATAGTGGCTCCGTAGGAAACTGAGTTTGTCTGAAGCCATTATTAGGAAAGCATAAATCTTAGGTTATAAAGAGGTGTTTGCACAACACAATACTGAAACTAATAACATAACTAATGGCATACTTTGAGTCTTAAACTACATATTTGAATATAATGGCTAAATATGACCACATCTCTATAGAGAATGGGTTTAGTCAAATTCTGAAATAGCCTCAAAAAGTTCCAAATTTTATATTCACATAGTTATAACATTCATGTGAGTAAATGGCATAAACTGTTATAATTATTGAGACTGCTGCAGCAGAGTATATTCTGCAGTACTTTGATTTATCTCTTGGCACATACAGTTTTTTTTGTTTTTAAAGCAATAACTATTGCAAATATATTTATTTCTCAAAGTCAATTTTCAGTCATTGACACACCATCTTTGACTGCAGAATACTGTGCTGATTCTCATCTTTAAATTTTAATTATCTAAATTCTGCTGCATGTGTTCTAACTTAAACCAAGTCCCAATCTCACATTTGTTGTTTGTGGGAAGTATTCTTCTAAACTATCCAATACTCCATAGAGTTAAAAACACTTGCCCTTCTGACAGATGGTTTAACTCCACCACCAAAAGACTTACAATCAGCAGCTGTGAAGTTAGGTAGCGAATCATAACTTTTTTCACTGTTCATGATATCCTAAAAGGAAAAAAAATACAAAATTGAATTATACATAGTCTCTGGTACTACATTACAGTCCAAAACGACAGAGATCCTGTTCCTAAATTACAAATCTACTGAGAGATGTCAGCTAGCTCACAAGGAATGACGCACACTGTAACTTACCAGCTTTGGACACAATGGCCAAGTTTAAAAGTGCTTTGGCTGGTACTACAGAGTATATTTATAATCCAAAACTAATTGTTTCTTCCTGCATCTAAAAACTGAAATGAACGAAGTACCATTAACAGCTTTTCATCCACCTTAACTTCAGAACTTTTCTCTATGGAGTATTGGATTCATTTACTCCCTGCATACCCATGACTGTGTTGCCACCCATAGCTCTAATCTGCTAATTAAATTTGCTGATGATACTACATTGATTGGCCTAATCTCAAATAACAAGACAGTTTACAGAGAAGAAGTCATTATGCTGACATGGTGGTGTTAAGAAAACAACCTCTCCCTCAATGTCACAAAAACAAAGGAGCTGGTTGTGAACTACAGGAGGAATGGAGACAGGTTAATCCCTATTGACATCAATGGATCTGGGGTTGAGAGGGTAAACAGTTTCAAGTTCCTCGGCATCCACACCATTGATGATCTCATGTGTTCTGTACATACTGGCTATGTGGTGAAACAGCACCTCTTTCACCTCAGACGGTTGAAGAAGATTGGTATGGGCCCCCAAATCCTAAGAACTTTCTACAAGGGCACAATTGAGAGAATCCTGACTGGCTGCATCGCCGCCTGGTACGGGAACTGTACCTCCCTTAATCGCAGAACCCTGTAGGGAGTAGTGTGGACAGCCCAAAGCATCTGTAGATGTGAACTTTCCACTATTCAGGACATTTCACAGACTTTGTAAAAAGGGGCCTGAAGGATCATTGGAGACCCAAGTCTCCCCAACCACAAACTGTTCCAGCTGCTATCATCTGGGAAACAGTACCACAGCACAAAAGCCAGGACCAACAGGCTCCGGGACAGCTTCTTCCACCAGGCCATCAGACTGATTATTCATGCTGATGCAAATGAATTTCAATGCTACATTGGCTGTCCTGTTATACATACTATTTATTACAAATTACTATAAATTGCACATTTAGATGGAGACAAAGATTTTTACTCTTCATGTACGTGAAAGATGTAAGCAATAAAGTCAATTCAACTCGGAGGTAGTTGTATAATGAGAGAAAACACTAATGGTGAGGGGTAACTACACATATTTATAAGGTTACATACAAAGTTACATTTGCAATAACAAGCTTAGGATAAGAGTTGGGAGGAAGCTCAAATGCAGCACAAACACAGCACAGACCAATGGTGAAATGGTTTATTTTGTGTGCTCTGAATTCTGTGCAGAACATTGGGTAATAGAGCACAGAAGAGGCACTACAGCCTACAGTTAGCTCTTTGCTCATGCCAACCAATCAATGCTATTTGGTTAGAAATCTGCGCTCCAATGAATGTAAGTGCTGGAATCCTGAAGGATGCAGGCTTGCATCACTAAAACAAATATCCACAAATGAATGAACAATGGAACCACAGATCTCAGAGTGCAATCTTACAGGTTAAGACTTCTGACTGGCAGCTTGAAATTATTGAATTCTTAAACTCACCTCCATAATTCCTATATAATAGGAAAAAGGTGTGACCCGCAATCCTTTCACCATTATGTCAGATAAATGGTATGGATACAACATGAGATGTTCTCTGCTGTACTTAAATAGCTCTTCATAGTATTTGCGTTCATCTTTCTTGATGTATCTAACTGAGGATGTGGATAGGTTGAAATTGAAAAAAAGTCAGCAAGGCATACAAATTAGAAGCACCACCATTTGCCTTAATAGTTTTTTTTTTACAGATCAATACATGAAAACAACAGATATAATAACTTAAACATGCCAAATGTTAAACACCATGCATGCTGTAAATCCAAATTGTATGAAGCAAATGCTGGGCAGGTCACACACAAGGATCTAGATTCATGTTTCAACACAGTGAAGTTTCAATGGTAACAACACACAAAGGTAGAGGAACACAGCAGGTCATAACCACAACCACAAGACCATAAGATAGGAACAGAGTTCAGCCATTTGGTCCATCGAGTCTGCTCCACCATTTCATCATGACTGACCAATTTTCCCCTCAGCCCCAATCTCCTGCCTTTTTTTCATAACCCTTCATGTCCTGACCAATCAAGAATCCATCAACCTCTGCCTTAAATGTACCCAATGACATGGCCTGTGGCAATGAATTATACAGATTCACCACTCTCTGGCTAAAGAAATTCCTTTAGCCTGCTGAAGGAATTTGGCCCAAAATGTCAACTGTAATTTTTTCCCCATATATGCTGCCAGGCCTGCTGAGTTCCTCCAGCATTTTGTGTGCGCTGCTCGGATTTCCAGCATCTGCAGATTTTCTCTTGTTAAAGAAATTCCTCCTCATTTTATGTTCTAAGTGGAAGCATCTCAATTCTGAGGCAGTCCTCTCATCCTAGGCTCCCACACCATTGGAAATGTCCTTACCGCAGCCACTCTATTGAAGCCTTTTAACATTCAATAGATTTCTATGAGATTCCACCTCATTCTTCTGAATTCCAGTGAATACAGGCCCACAGCCATCAAATACTCCTCATATTTCAAGCCATCCAATCTCAGAACCATTTTCATGAACTGACTTTTAACCCTCTCCAACACTGGCACATCTTTTCTTGGATAAGAGGCCCAAAACTACTCACAATACTCTGTGAGGCCTCAACAATGCTCTATAAAGCCTCAACATTACATCCTTGCTTTTATATTCTAGTCTTCTCAAAAAATATCCATGGAGGAAAATGGACAGTCAGGGTGGGAAGAGGAAACCGGATGAGGTAAAACCTGGCAGGTGGATCCAGGTGATGGGGATTGATAGGCAGGTGGCAGAGGTGGGAATGACACAAGGCTGAAGAAGATGAGAGGGGATCATGAACCATGGCATAGAGGGGAGATGGTGAACTAGTGATAAAGACTAAAGATAAAATTAGCTTTATTTGTCACGTGTACACTGACACATACAGTGAAATACTCTATTTACATCAAATCAGTAAGGATTGTGTCTTTCCCCCAAGTGTCGCTTTGCTTCCAATGCCAACATAACAAGCCCAAATTTCCAAACCATAAAACTAACCATACATCTTCTAATGTGGAAGGAACCCAAAGCACCTGGAAGAAACCCACACAGTCAAGGAGAGAAAGTACAAAGCTCCAGACAAAGTAGGTGAAATTGAACTCTGATCACTGGCACAGTAAAGCAATTGTGCTAACCACTACACTATCATACCACTTAGAGGGATAGGTGTGTAGGTGAAGGGTAGATCAAGAGAACAAGAGAGGCAATGGAGATGGTGAATGTGGCTGCTTAGGTTTTAAGCAACATTTACAGGACATGGAATTCCAGAACTCAAACCTCAGGTAGTTGGAGACACTGGAAATCAGGATGCATAATCCAAGAGTTTATTGTGGAAATTATCTTTTGACCAAATAATTTAGGATAGTTTCTACCAAACCAATCTGTGCTTAAAGTAAATGTAATGCCCCGGTTAAGATTTCTACTCCCATGCTGTAGATATTTCATTTTAGCAGTTTCAGCAAGGTGTGCTGCTGGTAGGATGTTTTGGTTTTGGCTGGAGATAAGAAACCCTGCTGCTTGACCTAGGAATGTTGTATCAGCCATTCAGGATAGCAAAATGAGGAGAAAGTTCCAGAGAGCGGTGCGGAGATAGATTTGTGACAGACAGCAGTCTGATTCGGGGTCTTTTTTGGCGGGATCAGTGGAGAAGACAGGAGAGAAGAAGACTGACAATGCTGTGGGAAGCAGAGTCACTGATGCACAAAGTGCTTTGTGCAGATGAATGTCTCCAAGGAGGAAGGGCCAATACTCCCGAGAGAGTCCTTTTGTTTGAGATGGATTTCAAGCCAAGTTCGGAATCCAGTGTGAGCTTTCATGCAGAACGAGGGTCTGAGTAAAAGGACAACTCCAGGATAAGCTCCAACTTTATGTGTACATTTGGACTGGTTAAACTGTAATGGGCCCTTTCTCTTCCTTTTTCTTTCCTACTAACTGTTCAATAAAGCCGGTTAGTAAATATACTTTCTTTATAATTTTGTGCAGTGTACAATCTGTTATTTCTTGCCGACCAACAATTGTATATGGGCAGATTTACACAGCATTCTCTCAAATCAAGGTTTCTTTCATCAGAACATCACAGCATTCCTGCTTGGTTGAACGACAAGTCATACCAACCCTAGACATATATCGTTTATGAAAGGTGGCCTTCTCACTGCCGAGTCCCTTGGCTGTTATAGTCGGCTAACGAGCCAAGTTTGTATACAAGCCCAGTGAACGGGTTACATAAAAAAAACCCTATAAAAAGGTAAATTTAATCCTCTGATGTATTTAGACTGGGTAAGTACGCCAAGGCTGTTCCCTATTAAATAGTACATAATTCTGGTATAGTGGACAAGTTCCGAAAGATTTACAACTTCCCATTTGCCTTGACAGTAAGAGCTTGATACTGAAGCACATACAATTTATAATATTGTAGGTCAGACTTCAGTGAACTTATTGTTCTGCTTACCCAAGTTAGTTCTATATCGCAGTTGATTGCGGATGCTGTAGAGCAGGACCTGTTTCTCATACTCGCGCTGAGAGTTCCCAAGGCTCTGCAAAAAAAACATTAATTATCAGAACTGATAACAGTATTAGCATAAAAAAGCAAATTCCTTAAAAGCAAATATAGATCTTAAGAAATTTTTTTGCACAAATATCATCAAATAATTAATCATGTTGAAAGCTCAATATTGACAACATAGGACTTCTTGTTCTTTTAAGTACTCTGTAAAGATCCTTTACTCTGTCTAAGGTAACAGATGTGGCCTTGATTCAACCAATAGCATCTGAGAAAGTGATGGCAGATGAATCGAGGAAATCTTCAAGAGGAGGCGCCTCAAGGAGATGGCAGTCATCACTGAGAACCCTGTCAGTGACAATGCCCGATTCTGAATTAGAGATTAAAAACTGAATTTTCAGATGCAAGAGGCAGGATTGTTACCTACTGTTTCACAGCTAACTATACACAACTTCCCGATGACAAATAATTATAAGGCACTTCCTTACAGATTAAATTATGGGTCATCTGATGCAGAATCATAACTTGATTTTGAAGATTTATGTTGTACTTTTGATCTATTCACCGTACCAAAATAATCGAAAGGAAAAAGTACAGTACTGGATGAATTTGCACTCTAACCCTGATTAACGTTTTGGATTCAATTTGTATTCTAGAAACTGAATATCAAAACTAGGTTAAGACTACAGTCCTGGACTGAAGGAATGGGGCATTTTTGGCGGGACTATCCTTCTGATAAGGTTTTAAAACAAGGTGTTGTGGATGATCTTAACTGGACAAAAGATTTGTGGCACTGTAGCGGTGTGCTACACGCAGCGCTAAAATTACGACACGGAGTCGGTAACTGAAGTCGAAGGAAAAAACTTTATTCGAAAACTTCAGCCTCACTTTTAAGCCTCCCTCAACCGGCCCCCCATGGCGCAGAGGCTCCAAAGCTCTGTGCTCGCAAACCCCCGTAGGCTATCTAATTGTGAGTCGGTTCGGATGTGCCAGGAAATGGGTCACCACACAACCCCCCCCCCCCCAGAACCGGCGATACACCCCCCAATGTCCACAGTCTGGGCCAGAACCTGCTTGGGAGGTCGGCCTCTGCGCCGAGGCGCCGGAAACTCGGCCGGTTGCGCCAGGTCCACATGGGCCGGTTTGAGGCGGTCCACCGTGAAAACCTCCTCTTTCCCCCCAACGTCCAGCACGAACGTGGACACGTTGTTCCGGAGCACCATAAACGGCCCCTCGTATGGCCGCTGCAGCGGCGGCCGATGCCCGCCCCTTCGTACAAACACAAACTTACAGTTCTGTAGGTGTTTGGGTACGCAGGTCGGGTGCCGCCCGTGCTGTGAAGTGGGTATGGGGGCCAGGTTACCGAGCTTCTCGCGTAGTCTGCCCAGGACTGCTGCGGGTTCTTCCTCTTGCCCCCTTGGGGCTGGTAGGAACTCCCCAGGGACGACCAGGGGCGCGCCGTATACCAACTCGGCCGACGAGGTGTGCAGGTCGTCCTTGGGCGCTGTGCGGATGCCGAGTAGGACCCAGGGAAGCTCGTCCGCCCAGTTGGCTCCTCGCAGGCGGGCCATGAGGGCCGACTTCAGGTGACGGTGGAAACGCTCCACTAGCCCGTTCGACTGTGGGTGGTAGGCAGTTGTGTGGTGCAGCTGAGTCCCCAAAAGGCTGGACATAGCTGACCACAGGCTGGAGGTAAACTGGGCGCCTCTGTCGGAGGTAATGTGGGCTGGTACACCAAAGCGAGATATCCAGGTGGCGCAAGATTCGGAGGTGGTGTCGGTGAGCGGAACCGCCTCTGGCCATCTTGTGAACCAGTCCATGATAGTCAGGAGGTGCCGACACTGGCAGGGGGCCCACGATATCCACATGAATGTGGTCGAAACGCCGGTGGGCGGGATGGAACTGCTGTGGTGGGGCTTTGGTGTGCCACTGCACCTTGGCCGTCTGGCAGTGCATGCACGTTTTGGCCCATTCACTGACCTGTTTGCAGAGTCCGTGCCAAACGAACCTGCTGGAAACCATCCGGACAGTTGTCCGGATGGAGGGATGCGCCAAGTTATGAATGGAGTCGAAAACGCGGCGCCGCCATGCTGTCAGGACGACTGGACGGGGCTGGCCGGTGGCGACGTCACAGAGTAGGGTCCTCTCACCTGGGCCTACGGGGAGGTCCTGGAGCTGCAAACCGGAGATTGCGGTTCTGTAACTCGGAATCTCCTCATCCGCCTGCTGCACCTCTGCCAGTGCCTCAAAGTCTACCCCTTGGGAAAGGGCATGAACGGTAGGGCGAGAGAGCGCATCCGCCACGACATTGTCCTTACCCGAGACGTGCCGGACATCCATCGTGTATTCAGAGATGTAGGACAGGTGGCGTTGCTGGCGGGACGACCAGGGGTCGGACGCTTTCGTAAACGCAAAGGTAAGCGGTTTGTGGTCCGTGAACGCGGTGAAGGGCCGACCTTCTAGGAAGTACCTGAAATGCCGGATTGCCAGGTAGAGCGCCAACAGTTCCCGGTCGAAAGCACTGTACTTAAGCTCGGGTGGTCGCAGGTGTTTGCTGAAAAACGCCAGGGGTTGCCAGCGACCTGCCATGAGTTGCTCCAGCACCCCACCGACTGCCGTGTTTGATGCGTCCACTGTGAGGGTGGTAGGGGCATCCATTCTGGGAGGTACTAGCATTGCGGCGTCCGCCAAAGCTTCCTTCGTTTGAACGAAAGTGGCGGCGGACTCCTCGTCCCAGGTAATGTCCTTGCTCGGACTCGACATCAGGGCGAACAGGGGGCGCATGATCCGGGCAGCTGAAGGGAGGAAGCGGCAGTAGAAATTGACCATACCTACGAATTCCTGAAGGCCTTTGATCGTGGTGGGTCGGGGAAAGAGGCGGACCGCATCTACCTTAGCGGGCAGAGGGGTTGCCCCGTCTTTAGTAATCCTGTGGCCCAGGAAGTCAATGGTATCGAGTCCGAACTGGCATTTGGCGGGGTTGATTGTAAGACCGTACTCACTCAGTCGGGCGCAGAGTTGACGGAGGTGGGACAGATGCTCCTGACGACTGCCGCTGGCTATGAGGATGTCATCCAAATAGATGAACGCGAAGTCCAGGTCCCGTCCCACCGCGTCCATTAACCGCTGGAACGTCTGTGCGGCATTCTTCAGGCCGAAAGGGGTGATGAGAGCCGTTTTGGGGACGTCGTCAGGATGCATCGGGATTTGATGGTACCCTCGGACGAGGTCTACCTTGGAGAAGATCCGTGTGCCGTGCAGGTTTGCTGCAAAGTCCTGAATGTGCGGCACAGGGTAGCGGTCCGGTGTGGTAGCCTCGTTCAGCCTGCGGTAGTCGCCGCACGGTCTCCAGCCCCCCGTCGCTTTGGGCACCATGTGCAGGGGGGAGGCCCATGGGCTGTCGGACCGCCGGATGATCCCCAATTCCTCCATCCTCTGGAACTCCTCCTTCGCCAGTCGGAGCTTGTCTGGGGGAAGCCGCCGAGCGCGGGCGCGGAGGGGTGGTCCCTGGGTCGGGATGTGGTGCTGTACGCCGTGCCTGGGCATGGCCACTGGGAACTCCGCCAGGACCCTGGTGAAGTCATTGTTGGACAGCGTGATGGAGCCGAGGTGAGGGGCTGGCAACTGGGCTGCACCCAGGGAGAACGTCTGAAAGGTCTCGGCGTGTACCAGTCTCTTCCTGGGCAGGTCGACCAGTAGGCTGTGAGCCTGCAAAAAATCCGCACCCAGAAGCGGTTGGGCTACGGCGGCCAGTGTGAAGTCCCACGTGAACTGGCTGGAGCCGAACTGTAGCTGCACCTGACGGGTGCCATAGGTCCTTACTGTGCTGCCATTCACGGCCCTCAGGGGGGGACCCGGTGCCCTGCTGCGGGTGTCGTAACTCGTCGGAGGTAAAACGCTAATCTCAGCCCCAGTATCGACCAAAAACCGGCGTCCCGACCTTCTATCCCACACATACAGGAGGCTATCCCGATGGCCAGCCGCCGTAGCCATCAGCGGCGGCTGGCCCTGGCGTTTCCCGGGAACTTGCAGGGCGGGGGGCCAGGGGTTGGCGGGCTCTGCGGCCGGGCCTGGACTGGTTTGCTGCCGGGAGCGTGGCTGGGAGATCTGTGCGATGGACGCCCCGCTCACCTTTTTGGCGTTCCACAGCAAGTCCGCCCGGGCTGCCACCTTCCGGGGGTCACTGAAATCCGCGTCGGATAGCAGCAGGCGTATGTCCTCGGGCAGCTGCTCCAGGAATGCCTGCTCAAACATGAGGCATGTGTGTCCGTCGGCCAGAGACAACATCTCATTCATTAAAGCCGATGGAGGTCTGTCGCCCAAGCCATCCAGGTGCAGTAAACGGGCAGCCCACTCGCGCCATGAGAGTCCGAAAGTCCTGAGGAGCAGGGCTTTGAATTCCGTGTACTTGCCGTCTGCCGGGGGCGACTGTACGAACTCCGCGACCTGGGCCGCTGTGTCCTGGTCGAGGGAGCTCACCACGTAGTAGTAGCGGGTGTCTTCTGAGGTGATCTGGCGAACGTGGAATTGGGCTTCGGCTTGCTGGAACCATAGGTCCGGGCGCTGTGTCCAGAAACCCGGCAGTTTCAACGAAACCGCATGAACAGAGGCGGCGTCGGTCATTTCTGGTCCAAAAATCGTTTGGACCGTCGGGGTCACCAATTGTAGCGGTGTGCTACACGCAGCGCTAAAATTACGACACGGAGTCGGTAACTGCAGTCGAAGGAAAAAACTTTATTCGAAAACTTCAGCCTCACTTTTAAGCCTCCCTCAACCGGCCCCCCATGGCGCAGAGGCTCCAAAGCTCTGTGTTCGCAAACCCCCGTAGGCTATCTAATTGTGAGTCGGTTCGGATGTGCCAGGAAATGGGTCGCCACAGCACTTTTTCAAAAGAAGAACATGTAAGCTTTTCCCTTTCAGTCCCAGCCAATATTTACCTCTTAACCAATATCATCAAAAATCAGGAACCAATAAATACAGTAGCTGGATGAAGAGCAGGCTATCAATAAACAATCTGAAGAGGACCAAATTTATGACTGAATTAAACACATAAGTACCACAAAAAATCAGAATCAGATTTAACATCACCAGCCTATGTCATGAAATTGGTTAAAATTTGCAGCATAAGTAAATTGCAATACATAATAATGTAAAAGGTTGAATTACAATATATACATATCAAATAGTTAAATTAAATAAATAGTGCAAAAATAGAAATAAAAAAGTAGTAAGGTATTGTTCATGGGTTCAATGTCCATTCAGAAATTGGATGGCAGAGAGGGAAGAAGCTGTTCTTGAATTATTAAGTGTGTGTGTTCAGGCTCTTGTACTTTCATCCTGATGGTAGCAATGAGAACACTGCATGACCTGGGTGATCAGGTTTCCTAATGAGGGACGTCATTTTTGAGACATCGCTCCTTGAAGATATCCTGGATACTACAAAGGCTAGTGCCCATGATGGAGCTGACTAAGTTTACAACTCTCTGCAGCTTACTTCGATCCAATGCAGTAGCCCCTGTTTCCAGACAGATATTTCAGATAAAAACAACTGCGCATACACACCAACTTTAATCATCTACTCATGAGTACATGGACAAGTATATCATAACATCCCCCTTTTTATCAAACCAAAGAAAAGGAACAATTGTATTAACAATTAAACTCAATTTCTCTGGAGTCTACTTTCCAGTATGTTTTCATGGAATTAACTTTCAAAGCATTCATTAATTATGCCTTATATCTCTTATGCCTGTCACAAATGCATATCACTCATTATTTCCATCTGTATGAGTATATATACAAAATATAAAACATACTAAAATTTAACTTCAAACTACAAACTACACAACCTCAAATAGGACATGGTCCTTCTTTGAGTATAAACATGACGTTAAAATGCCAAATAGTGTCACAGACTTATTGTTCAATTGTTCATGCAATTGTTTAATGGCTACGTGATATTACGTCTTATTTAAATTTAGAAAAGAACCACTGCTCAGTCTTAAATTCGAAACAATCTTTCTATGATATTTGGTGACCTTTCCTAAATTACTTTTCCAATTTATAAAGTTTAACAGTGCACAGACTTTTATGTATATTTTTATCTTCTCTTCTTAAGTGAGTATGTCTTTTTTTTTCTATTTATCCATCGTCATCCATCAGCTTTTTTCTTTGGTAGTTGGCAGTGGGTTGACTTTTTTTATATAAAAAATTTCTTTTATGATGTATGACTTATCTTTACATTTTTGAGTACAGAGTGGTATACCTTTATGTGTTATGCTATAACATTTTGATCAATTTTATTACAACATATGAATGTACACATGTTGAGATGTATCTATGTGTTGCACTCTGTAAATCTTTTTTTTTCTTCTGAATAAAAATATTGTAAAAAGAAAGAATATCTGTAGTGTGTCATCTTTCGCTGTTTCTATGCAAATCCAGACACCCATCGCGAATTGGCAGGTGCAATAGCAATGTTAACTTCATCGAAGCTGTTCTCCTGGCCTGGAGTACCGCTAACTGCTTGTGATAGCGTATCCGCGAGGTGCGTAAGCTTTCCTTGACAGTAGGTGATGTCAAAAATCATAGCTCTGCAGGTTTTTTGCAGGACCTTCACCAATGAAGGTGAAGGTTCATTGGTGTACCTTCACCAATGTCTTCTTAACTATCAGTTTGAGCGGCTTCTGATCACAGAGTACTCTTGTGAAGCGGTCAAAAGTGTATTGTTGAAAATGCTCAAGTGCGATTGCGAGCATTTCCTTTACGATCGCTGCGCAACGCGTTTATGTGCCCGCTAGCGCTCTGCTTGCGTATGCGATCGGACGCCCATTCTGGAGGAGTGCTGCCCCTAGGCCTTTGCTGCTGTCATCACCTTGGATGGTTAGCTCTTCCTTAGAATTGTAGTATGCTAACACCGGTGCTTTGGATACCGTCCGCCTGATCTTGGAGAGAGCGTTTTGCTGCTCAGCTGACCACTCCCATGCTACATCTGGCTTTGTCAGCTGTCTTATTGGCTCAAGGGTATCCGAGAGACTTGGTAGAAAACGGCTCAGGTAGTTGACAAATCCGATCAATCACTGCACTCCCTGCACATCTGTGGGTGCTGGCATGTTGAGAACGTCACCGACCTTTTTAGGATCATGCTGAAGTCCCTCAATTGTGATGAGATGTCGCAAAAAGGGTATCTCTGTCGCTCTGAAGACAGATTTGTTCTTGTTGAGCCTGATATACACAACACTGTAATTGCTGCTCAAGTCTCACATCATGATCGGCCACTTGACTTTCTCTGCGTTTCCTCTTTTCCGTACACCAGAATGTCGCCTGCGACGCAGATCACTGCTGGTAGTCCTTCCAGTGCCTGGTGCAGTCTGCGCTGGAAGATCTCCGATGAAATGCTGGTTCCAAACGGATCTATACCACCCGAAAGATGGGTTGAAGGTGGTGAGCATACTGGATTTAGCCTGCAGTCATTTCGATGACGTGAATTTGAATCCCACCACTGCCACCACGTTTCAGGACAGATATTTCAGATAAAAACAATGGCGCATACGCACCAACTTTAATCATCTACTCACAAGTACAATGTCTCCCCCCAGCCGGTGATGTCAGCCAGTTAGAATGCTCTCCACAGTATACATGAAGAAATTTGCAAGTGCCTTTGGTGGCATTACAATTCTTCTCAAACTCCCAATGAAATACAACAGTTGCCTTGCCTTCTTTGTAGCTGCATCAATATGTTGTGTCCAGGTTAGATCCTCAGAGATATTGACACCCAGGAACTTGAAGTTGCTCACTCTTTCTGATCCCTCTAAGAGGACTGGTGTGTGTTCCCTTGTCTTCCCCTTTCTGAAGTCCACAATCAGTTCTTTAGTTTTACTGACGATGAGTGCAAGGTTGCTACTGCACCACTCAACTAGCTGATATATCTCATTCCCATCTGCCCTCTCATCGCCATCTGAGATTCTGCCAACAATGGTCGTATCGTCAGCAAATTTATAGATGGTATTTTAGCTGTGCTTAGTCACATGATCATGTACACGACTCAAGGCATTTGACAAATTAATTAACTCATACTGCAGAAGGCTCATCAACAAATCAATGAATTAAATGCAGGCAGCGCCACAGACAAAGGTATAAATAAATGCATTGTGAACAAGTTGAATAATTCAGAAATGGACAGAACATTAAAGCTCAGAGAGCAAAATAACAAACAAATTCACCGTGAACCAGGCAAAAGATTAAAGGGAACCATCCCAAAAGATTAAAGGGAAAATAAATCATAAATTATCTTAATGACACTGCCGAGACACCTGTATGGCAAATCAATAATTGAAGAATCATGCAGCAGTGAATTAATAAATTGTTAACATACTGCAAGTAAAATTAATAAGGTAGTCAGCAGATACAAGTATAAAATTAACAGGTTAACAAGCAGCAGACCTCATTGTATCAACATAGGATAAGATATCAGTAGTTATTGGGAAACTGGGGACGAGGCTGAGGGTTAGAAATGTTAGAACGCACGTGTTGGAAGTTCCAGTTTACTACTCCAATGATTCAACAGGCACTTCATCAGGCAGGACCAGGGAAACACTTTATTCAATTAACATGCATTCACCTCAACCCTATCACAGGGATTTCAGCAAGATATCTCAGGATATGCTGCTGTCTGAAATGTCATTCTTTTGGAAAAAAATATTCGACTGAGACCCTAATTAACCCCTCAGCGCACTCCAGGTAAAGGATTCCACAAGACTACAGCACTAATGGTATTGGTAAGCCTGCCTCTAAATGGGCAAAAAGCAAGATTCAGTGAGGAGAACTGCGATTTGCAAAGGATGCAAGTCAAAGAAGGTGAATGGGGGGAAAGTTTGTGGATGAGAATGGAGAGACATGTGTCTACCAGTTGGATAAACAACCTGACCCCCTTCGATGATTATTTTTGTTAAAATACATGTTATGCTTTGTGTGGATGGGGCAAATAGTATGGAGGTTTCTGCAGAATTTCATAAGCTTTTAGTTAAGTAGCTCCACAATACCATCTGCAAAGGAGGTCTGAAATAGGGACTACAAGATTATTTCAATACTCAACAAAAAACACTGCTCAGAGGAGCAGCAACCATCTGCCAGTTCCCTTGGCCTGCCTCTACCAATTGTGATGGGTAATACAACACTTGTTGCTGAGAGGCTGGAGATGTATTCTTTCTGTTCAAAAGGCAGGCTGCCATATTCTTCTCTTGCTGTCACTTGGTAAAAATGTAGCTTCAAAACTCAGCAATTTGCAAACTGAGTTCGCTTCATATTTTTGATGGGCATCCAAATACTTTGGGTCAACGTCTCAACTGCAAGAACAGATGAGTGATTGAGGAAGGTTTAACAAGCTCATTTACTGTTCCTACACAAAACAAATGCTAGTTATGGACACACTTTTATTCAGCCAGCTATTTAGTTTTCATTGAATTAGAAGTGGATACAAGGCTTGAAAGTACAAATATGCAGGCCAATGAATCTTTGAAGCTCTTCTTAGTGAGGGTATCAGATAATCCAGCAGGAAACACATGAACATTTCTATTTTAAGAGCAAATTTCTTGGCATAAAAGCAAAAATTGAACTTACTTCTACATATGCTCAAAACATCAATCACTTATTTAAGCAAAAATACATTGAATAAAGTTACTAAGGAATTTGTAATCTGACGTACCACTGAAATCGTAAGGTGGAGCCATTGCCCAAGAACTGAGAAATACAATTTGATTGCCAATCAGGAAATAAAAGAAAACTATTAAAACATTATACAAGTCTGCTCCAGAGTCCACAAGTCAAAATCTGGAAGTGCACTTCTGGATTAGCTAATTGAAGCTCATGACAAAATGTTCACAACTACATTTTATATTAAAACCACTTTTGCTGGGAAAATACTCGAAAACTAGGGTTCAGCAATGCATTCAGGTCAATTTTCCTTGCCAAGATATTTCATAATTGTCAAGAACTTCCTAAGGCACACAATATAGAGCAGCTAAAAATCAATAATGGCTTCAGAATGCTCTCAAACAGCTTCTAATGTATTTTACAACTGCAGTTGTAAAAGATGTTGAATTTTCAGCGATCAATGTGCACACAACAAAACTGTAGTTAACAAAAACAAGATAATAGCCAGAAGTTTTTAAAATGACAAGTAATAGGAGAAACCCTGCTCTTCTTTAAAATAGTTTTGTTGGATTGGCAATAGCCACCCCCAAGAGAGCAAGCAAGAAACTGAAAGGTCCATGAATTCATATTCTTCAACACTGTTCTTTCTTCAAAAGAAAACAATTTCAATCATATCTGGACAAGAAGTTTGAACAATACCACAAAATACTGCATATTCCCACTAAACTTTATAATAAAACCCTGGATTATAGGTTGAAAATACAGTAGTACAAAGTATTGCACAATAATTTACCACATAGGTACCCACATACATACAAAATAGCCACTTAAATATTTACATTGGCAAAAATACATCACCAACACACACAAATAAAAATACATTCAGAAGTCATGCTGTGCATGCTAAAAAAAAACAGACAATTCTGGAAGATGTAGTTCTAATGAAACACTGGTGACCTAAAACATGAACATCATTTCCTGTTTTTCCACAACCGAAGTGCAACCAATTTGAGGAACTGAGATAGGGCTGAAGGGAAGAAGTGTGCTCCAAGTTATGACCGCGAACAAAAAAAGATTAACACAGGATTACTGCAACAAGGTGATCAGCTAGAGAACAACACACACAAAATACTGGTGGAACACAGCAGGCCAGGCAGCAGCAAGCTGGCCTGCTGTGTTCCACCAGCATTTTGTGTGTGTTGTTGTTTGAATTTCCAGCATCTGCAGATTTCCTTGTGTTTGATCAGCTAGAGGCCTGTTCATGAGATGCATTTCTGACTTTCACCATGACTTCCACATCAGCTTCCGCGGCTAATATGCACTCAGATTTGCTTAATCTTTTAAGTTTACAGTGGGACACAAATCAAACACATATTACACCCACTAGCTAATAGGTTAAAAAATGAGGTGTATCACAAAACAAATAGTGCAGCGCAGGAACAGGTTCTTTGGCCTGTGATTCCTGCACCAAACACAGTGCTGAATTAAAGTCACTCTCTTCTGCCTGCACGTGATCCTTATTCATTCATCTTTGCATGTTAATTTGCCTTGCTAATGGTTCTATTATGCTGCAGCCTGTTCCAGGGATCTACCGCTACGTAAATAAACATGCCCTACACCCTCTTACTTTGCATGTCCTCCAGTACTTGATATTTCTACACTGGGAAAAGGATTCTGACCGTCTATCCTATCAATGCCTCTCATAATTGTATAACCTTCTTGTAGGTCTCTGATACTCCAGAGAGAACAGTCCAAGTTGACCAACCTCTTGTAGTTCACATCATCTAATCCAGACATCATCCTGGGATATCTCTTCCATCCCTCTCCAAATCTCCACCTTCTTCTTGGCCAACTAAATCAATAGCACCAGTCAATAAAAACTCCAGTACTTTTCATCCAGGAAAGTTCTGCTTTACAGCACATGTAAAGTCCTAGCTTATACTTAGTGTTTTTCCAAAATGTACAACGTAAAAGTACTGCTGCTGCAGACAACTTTACATAAATAGCATAATGCTGCTTATGGTGTCTAACAGTGCAAACAAAACTGGCCGGCTATTTCGTTTGAAATCCCGCTGTGCCAACACAGGTCGTTGCTACTAAGATTTTGTTGTGCACAAACTGACTGGTGGAATTTTTGTGCATGTATGAGGAAGATGCCAAATAGGTGGATGATCCATTTGACATCTTGTATAAAAGTTGTCTGGTTGTCTACCTTTAGATCTTGTTTGCCACAAATGGACAAACTGGTTACTTAAATTCTTGCCACGAGCAAAAGGGCACACCCTGGGAGCCTCCTGTGTACCGAAACACCCCGGTTCCTCTAGTGCATTTAAACACACTGGTTCACCCTGAGATCCTTCTGTGAAGAGTTACCCAAGCCCTTCACAAAGCGCAGTTTCTTAGCAATGTCAGTAGTGCATGCGCCTCCAGTGGACGGGAGGGCCGAGTGGGATGTGTCTGGCGCCGTGAAGATGCAGAGGGTCAGCCTCACCTGCCTCACGTTACCCGGCAGTTTGGCCCAGGGGTAGTTCTGGCGGATGTGAAACTCCACGTCGATGTTCATGGCGAGCGGCCTGTCAGACTGTTACCACCGCTGGCGTCTCCTCTTCAGTCCATGGCCAGAGCCTAGCTGTAATCCAAACGGCCGTCAGAGCTCGCACTGCTTCGCACCCTCACAGGCCGACAACACCGACGTCTCCCTCTCCGTACCTTTAGCTCACTGGTACCCCGGCGCCATAGCGGCCCACCCGGAGTGCGCATGCGCCAACTCGGAACCTCGGCGCAGACGCACTCAGATCTGGACATACTTGTAGTTTAATGGTTGGCGGACCCACATAAGGTGCATTACCGCCACCTACTGAATTGGAGTGTGGAGCAAAGAGACGGAATCGTGCAGCCACAAAATACACCCTTCCAAAAGGAAAACTCGAAACTCAAATGACATCAAAAAGTCTCATGCTTTTCAGAGATATACACTAATATGCATTACAATGACAGTGATATCCTAAAACCTTTCCATGTTGAACCGTGTCTGTTCCAAAGATCTCAATTTAGCAGTTGAATGTTTCCTTTGCACCTCATACAAACTGCATATTTTGACAAGGGCCCTCACTACAAATGCCTGCATCATGCATACTAATTCTGACAAAGAATGATTCAACCTAATACACAAATGTGTAAGTATAACTTCTTCCCTCCTTTTATACAGATCTTCCAGTTGAGCTCCCACCATCCTCTGAATTTTATTGTTACATACTTCTTGGGTATCTTGTGACTGTCTCATGACCATGATGTAATTGCATATCTGGTAAGCATGATGTAATGGTCTTGTGATGATGGGGTGATTTATTTTCCCACCAGTGTGAGGTCATGTGATGGCCTGTTTCCAACAGGTATAAAACGGGGAAAGCCTGCTGTGACACAGGAGTTTTTGTTGGACCATTGTTTAAGTCATCCATTACTCCGTTATGCTGCATATATAGTTTCATGACGCAGTTTTGTTTGAAAGTGGAGTTTTAATTCTTGCTGTAAGGTACATTGTCATTGTGCCGGCAGTTTTGAAAACCACTGCCAGTTAAGTTTGATGTATCTTCGATTTAATTTTAAAGTCTAAGTATTGGAGAGTGAATATTTACCGAAGTACAGAAACCCGAAGGATCGAGTAAAGTTGGTGTCATCGGCAGTAATACAGGATCAACCTTATTGGATCTTCGTTCAGGAATTAGTAACCTGCATCCGAGATAATCCCTGCTGTAAGAGCAGAAAGGATTGGGCGCAGTGTTATTCACCAAGGAAAAGGTCAGTTCCTTCAAGCCGTTTTTATTTCCTTCATCGTGAATCCTTCAGGCAAGGTATATTTCGGCTGGGATCAGCAATGACGTCACATCGTCGAGCAATTTGTTACTTCAGGAAAGTCTCTCCTAATTGACTGTATAAATCATTTGGACTTAAGCATTTATTGCTTTAAGAACTGTGTTTACCTTTATCACTTTAAAAACTGTTCAAGTTGCCATATAGCAGTTAATGTCCGGTTAAGTTAGTCGTTTGTTTACTTTTCATTATATTGAGCAGAGTTTAATTAAATGTTTATTTGTTTGTAAAAAAAACTGTCTCAATTTTGTATTCATTGTTGCCGTATCATAACATTATATAAAGCCGAACTTTCTTTTCTTTATCCCAATTTTATTGGCATAGTGATCAAATAGATTTTTAAATTATAGCTTGCAAAGGCACCACAACATCTACATCCACATTTACATTGTGGACGCATTGGTAACCATTTTCCAATGTTCTATAGATTCAGGAACAGTTCCTGCTGACTGGAGGGTGGCTAATGTTGTCCCACTTTTCAAGAAATGAGGGAGAGAGAAAACAGGGAATTATAGACCGGTTAGCCTGACGTCAGTGGTGGGAAAGATGATGGAGTCAATTATAAAAGATGAAATTACGACACATTTGTATAGCAGTTGAAGGATCAGTCCAAGTCAGCATGGATTTATGAAGGGAAAATCATTCTTGACTAATCTTTTGGAGTTTTTTGAGGATGTAACTATGAAAATGGACAAGGGAGAGCCAGTGGATGTCGTGTACCTGGACTTCCAGAAAGCTTTTGTTAAAGTCCCACATAGGAGATTAATGGGCAAAATTAGGGCACATGGTATAGGGGAAAGAGTACTGACATGGATTGAAAATTGGCTGGCTGACAGGAAACAAAGAGTAGCGATTAACGGGTCCCTTTTGGAATGGCAGGCTGTGACCAGTGGGGTACCGCAAGGCTCAGTACTGGGGCCGCAGCTGTTTACAATATACATTAAAGATTTAGATGAAGGGATTAAAAGTAACATTAGCAAATTTGCTGATGACACAATGCTGAGTGGCAGTGTGAAATGTCAGGAAGATGTTATGAGAATGCAGGGTGACTTGGACAGGTTGGGTGAGTGGGCAAATGTATGGCAGATGCAGTTTAATGTGGAGAAATGTGAGGTTATCCACTCTGGTGGCAAGAACAGGAAGGCAGATTACTGCCTAAATGGAGTCAAGTTAGGAAAAGGGGAAGTACAACGAGATCTAGGTGTTCTTGTACATCAGTCAATGAAAGCAAGCATGCAGGTACAACAGGCAGTGAAGAAAGCTAATGGCATGCTGGCTTTTATAACAAGAGGAATTGAGTATAGGAGTAAAGAGGTCCTTCTGCAGCTGTACAGGGTCCTGGTGAGACCCCACCTGGAGTATTGTGTGCAGTTTTGGTCTCCAAATTTGAGGAAGGACATTCTTGCTATTGAGGGAGTGCAGCGTAGGTTCACAAGGTTAATTCCTGGAATGGCGGGACTGTCATATGTTGAAAGATTAGAGCGACTGGGCTTGTATATACTGGAATTTAGAAGGATGAGAGGCGATCAAATTGAAACATAAGATTATTAAGGGATTGGCACGCTGGAGGCAGGAAGCATGTTCCCACTGATGGGCGAGTCCAGAACTAGAGGCTACAGTTTAAGAATAAGGGGTAGGCCATTTAGAACTGAGTTACGGAAAAACTTTTTCACCCAGAGAGTGGTGGATATGTGGAATGCTCTACCCCAGAAGGCAGTGGAGGCCAAGTCTCTGGATGCATTCAAGAGAGAGTTAGATAGAGCTCTTATAGATAGCGGGGTCAAGGGATATGGGGAGAGGGCAGGAACGGGGTACTGATTGTGTATAATCAGCCATGATCACAATGAATGGTGGTGCTGGCTAGGAGGGCCGAATAACCTACTCCTGCACCTACTGTCTATCCTTGATTTTATGTGATTACTTGGCTAGAATGTCTGCTCCCTTGTTTTCTCCAATCCCACCGTGGGCAAAAAACTGTGGTAGGATGCTACCACTAAACACAGCCTTACCTACCACCCCCCATCTCCACTTTCCACAGGGATCGCTACCTCCATGATCCCTTTGTCCATTTGTCGCTCCCCACCAATCTCCCTCCCGGCACTTATCCCTGCAAGAGCCCTATACCTGCCCATTCATCTCCTCCTTCACCTCCATTCAGGGCCCTAAAGAGTCCTTCCAAGTGAGGCAACACTTCAACTGCAAATCTGCTGGGGTCGTCTATTGTGTCCAGTGCTCCCAATACAGCCTCCTCTACTTTGGTGAGACCTGTCATAAATTGGGGCACCTCCGCTCCATCCACCAAAAGTGGAACTTCCTGTTGGCCAAACACTTCAATTCCAATTCCTAGAATTCATTCCCTTTGACCTTATGGTGCCAGGAACTCTGAAATGGTACTCTCATGCAGTGAATCAAGTGCTGGACAATGTTGTGGAGAATCAGAAAGTCAGGGAGACTGATTGTGGCTTCACAAACGCTCCGCTGTCTCCCTACACTGGTCACATCCAACCAAGGCCAGAGCAGATAGCCGAGGAGATCCTCAGCACAAATGGCCAATGGTCAATGAACAGGAGCAGGGACTGCAGTGAAGTCTGCAGTTAAACAGCAATCTCTTCAAATATCAATCTTCCAATGTGGGACATGGACTCATTCAGATCAGAAGCATTACGGGTGGTTTGGGAGTCTCAAGCTATACAGTACAACCACCACTGTAGAACTAGAAAAGTACAGAAGAGAATTACCAGAATGAGAAACTGTTGTTTTCAGTGAATCAGACAACTCATTCAGTTCACACTGTCTGTGTTAGCTCTTTGAAAGATCTATCTGATTAGACCTTGTACTCCCCTTGTTTCAACTGCAGGCATCAAAGTTTTGATCTTTTGAGTACTTATCCATTTTTCCTTTCAATAGGTATCACTCTACCTGTGTTTTAGGGGCTTCTCGGTATAATCAGAATCAGAATCAGGTTTAATATTACTGGCTTATGTTGTGAAATGTATTGTTTAATGGCAGTAGTACATTGCAATACATAAGTTACAAAAGTGTATGTTGTTACGAAATCCCGTGACTGGATCACTTACCAGCAAAGATAGAGAGGTCCGTTGAAGTCTGATGGTACTATTTTTAAAAGTCTTTGTTTATGAAGGGGCACAAAAATAAGATTAATACAAACATTCAGATAATATACGTCGTCACTACTCAATCTAAAAGCGCGGGTCTAATAATAACCGTCAATAAGAAACAGCTCAATCGTTTGTCTAGGGGATAATATATTGTCAGATGGAAATATAAAAGTCACTCAGTTCCTGCAGGCTTCAGCCTTTGGGGACCGCTGGGTTTTCACTTGTTGGGGAGAGAGAGATTTGTGAGAAAAGAAACTTGCCCGGGTCTTTTATGAAGCAAATCCGTTGAATCAGGGGAGCGGGCTTCCCCGTTGTTAGCTAAAAGCTGGTTTCCGTGGTTCCAGCCACCAATTCCAGCCGCGGAATCCAACGCACGTGGCTTCCTTCAACTGGCTTCCCACTACTACGGGATCGTTAGCATTTCTTCTGGTGCGTCTGAAGGGGTTGTTCCCCCCCCCACCCCCAGACCCTCCTTCATACTTCCTCACAGGGTCTCAGATGTCAATCAGGTTGTGATGATGCAATCTCTCTCTAACCAGCCCACTTTGCCCGAGGGCTTGCATGTAGCATAGTCCCCAATCCACAAACGTGGTCTCCAGGAGACAATGGTCAATGTCGCATTATTTTGCATCGCTGTGGAACGAGGTATTCGACACGTCTCTCTCTCTCTCCCATTTCCTGGGTCTACTGACCCCCCCTCAACTAGTGCTCTTGCGATTCTCACAAAGGAGGGGGCTGCGGACATAACAGTTTATATATGCTTATCTATATATATATATACAGTATATAAACAATTAAACAAGTTGTTCAAAGTGGAGAAAAGAAGTGAGGTAAAAAAATCAAACCAAAGATAAGATGTTAATAATGAGTCCTGAGCAGCTGCTCGACACCCGCCTTGAGGTTGGGACAGATACTGGGTTGACACACAAGGGATTTCAAGTGGGCACCCTCCTTCCTCGATGTTTTATCAATTAGCCCATTACATCTCCGGAGGGCTGGACAATGATTTCTGGCGTCCCAGAGTCACCCCGCGTTCTGTCCTCCCATACTCTTCATGCTATCTTGGAGCCCAGGAGAGCTCTTTCCACTTGATCGAAAGCCACTGGCTACTTCTTTCTGCTGCCTCTGATGGTTCGCCATAGAGTCTGACCATGGATCCATAGCCCCTCCAGCAATTTGTTGGTGGATGTGGCTATAAATCCCCTAAGGCCCACATCCACAGGGCAAACTTTGGCCGTCCAGCCCCGTCTCTGAGCTTCAGCTGATAAACATGCATAGCAGAGCCTCTTGCATTCATATGCTTCAGCCTCTGAGTCCTCCTGTGCGACTGTGAGTTCCACAATTTGGACCATCTGGAATGATTTGGACCGGAGGATCAAATCTGGCCTGAGGTTGGTGGTAGCAATATCTGGTGGAAAGGTGAGTTGTATCCATGGATTCATTCACCATTCAGGGAAAGTAGCTGTTCCTGAAATGTTCAGTATGTATACCAGGTCCCTGTACCTCCTTGATGGTAGCAATAAGAAGAGGCCATGTTCTGGGTGACGAGGGTCCTTAATGATAGATGCCACCTTTTTGAGGCATCGCCTTCTGAAGGGATCCTTGATGCTGGGAAGGCCTGTGCTCATGTTGAAGCTGACTAAGTTTACAACTTTCTGCAGTTTATTTCGATCCTGTGCAGTAGCCCCCTTCCCCTTACCAGACAGTGATTTAGCCTGTTCGAATGCTCCCCATGGTACAACTATAGACATTTCTGGGTCATTGGCAACATACCAAATCTCCTCAAACTCCAAATGAAATATAGTCACTGTTGTGCCTCCTTTGCAGCTGTATTGATATGTTGGGCCCAGGATAGATCCTCAGAGATGTTGACACCCAGAAACTTGAAACTGCTCACTCTTTCCAATTCTGATTCCTCTATGAGGGCTGTTGTGTGTTACCTCATCTTATCCTTTCTGAAGTCCACAATCAGTTCTTTGGTCTTATTGATGTTGAGTGCAAGGTTGTTGCCGCAATACCACTCAACCAGCTGATATATCTCACTCTTGTATGCCCTCTCATCACCATCTGAAATCCTGCCAACAATAGACATTGAGCTCATCTGGGAGAGAAGCATCACCGCCACTCATGAAGTTAAGTTTCACTTTTTATGAAGTAAGGACCTGCAAACCCTGTCAAAGCTGACGTGCATCCATCTCTAACCTCAATTGGAATTGCCTTTCGCTCTTAAGTAGCCTTATGTAGCTCTTCCCAGACTTCTTGTATAGTTCTGGATCACTGGTCTTGAATGCTATCTCTCAGCAGACTTTAAATCTCCTGATTCATCCATGGCTTTTGGTTTGGGTATGTTTTCCAAGGCACACACTCATGCACTCATGAAGTCATGACAATGGTGGCATATTCATTCAGATTCTAAGAAGAATATCTGAATATTGCTCAGTCCACTCACTCAAACCAATCCTGTAAATGCTCCTCAGCCTCTTTGACCATACCTTCTTGATCCTCACCACCGGTCTTTAGTTTCTGCCTATGCACTGGTGTAGAAGTACAGCCAGGTGATCATACTTTCCAAAATACTGTCAAGGGATGGCATGGTAAGCTTTCTTGATGGTGGTCAAATGTGCTGGTTCCTCTGGTTCCTCAGGTAACATGTTGGTGATAGTGTTCAGAAACTTCTAGCTGACCTGGTTGAAATTCCAGCATCAAGCTCACTGCACCAAAAATATTCTCTTGATCTCTCTTCTAACCATCTTGCTAATTACTTCCAGTGTCTGTCCTGTTACCACTGATCTGCCATCCCAAATTATGGATTTCAGGAAGGGGAAGTCAGGAGAACACACACACGCCATTGAGGGATCACTGGTGGAAAGGGTGAGCGACTTCAAGTTTCTGGGAGTCAAAGTTTTAGAGGAACTATCCAGGGCCCAAAAAATAATGCAGTCACGGAGAGATTCAGTACGTTACCGAAAACATTTGCAGATTTCAATAGATATACAGTGGCGAGCAACCTAGCTCTTTGCAGGCTCTAATGCATTGCAAGTGGTGAGTATACTCAATTTGGTCCATCACAGGCACATTTCTCCCCACCATTGAGGAGCAAACATAAGAGTGATAAAAAGTTAATTGAAGTTAGTGAATTGTACAGAATTCAAAAAGAACAATTTTCCAGTCTACGTGCCTTCACTTATAGATAGATAGATAGACAGATACTTTATTCATCCCCAAGGGGAAATTCAACATTTTTCCAGTATCCCATACACTTATTGTAGCAAAACTAATTACATACAGTATTTAACTCAGTATAAATATGATATGCATCTAAAATCACCCTCCCAAAAAGCATTAATAAATAGCTTTTAAAAAGTTCTTAAATAGTTTCTTGTCATCCTCTCTTTATCCAACACTACCCACTTATTAGAAAAGGCTTTGTGAAAAGTTCTACGATTCTTTTCTTGCAGGTGCATGTCAGGGAAATCATTAGTTAGTGCAACTGTGAACTGGTACTGATTGTTTAGGACTGATAGGGGGAATTGACATTATGAAATAAATAACAAAGCTAGCACAAGTAAAGCAAACATTCCTGGTCCTTATGTGTAGTGCTGGAAATCAATAAGTTCTTTCACTTTGTTACATATTTGCTAATGCTCATATGGTTGAAATATCGAACAAAGAACATAGAATGGAACCACAAAGGGACAGGCCCTTCAGCCCACAGTGATATTCTAAAACAATTAATTTAATCATCAAATGGCCAACTAATCTAATCTCTTGTGCCCGCACAATGTCTGTATTCTTCCATTTTCCTCACATTGATGTGCCTATCTAAACATCTCTGAAAGGTCTGTAATGTTTCTGCACTACTACCACCCCATTCAGCACATTCCAGGCACCGCCCCCCCCCCACTCTGTGTGTGAAAAACTCCTCACATCTCCTTCGAAATGACCCTCTCTCACCTTAATACATGCCCTCTGGTATTAGACATTTCAACTCTAAAAAAAAAGATATTGTTTATCAACTCTATCTTTGTCTCTCATCTTATAAACCTCCAGATCTCCCCTCAGCCTCCGCCACTCCAGAGAAAACAACCCAAATTTGTCCAACCTCCTGCTACAGCACATGCCCGCTTGTCCAGGCAATATCCTGATAAACCTCTTCAGCACCCTCGCCAAAACCTCAATATCCTTCCTTTAATGGGGTGACCAAAACTGTATGCAATACTCCAGACGTGGTGTAACATAACTTCCTGACTTTTGAACTGAATGTCTTGACTAATAGAGACAAACATGCTATATGTTTTCTTAACCCCCTGGTCAACCTATGTAGCAAGTTGCTACGAACTTAGATCCCATGATCACTCTGCTTATCAATTTTGTAAAGGATCATGTCCATAACAGTGTACTGTCTCTCTACATTTGACCTACCAAGAGAAACACTTCATATTTGGCTAGATAAAACTCCATCTGCCATTTCCCCTGCCCATATCTGCAACTGATTGACATCTTGGTGTATTCTTTGCTTGTCTTCTACACTATCCACAGCACCACCAATCTTTGTATCATCTGCAAACTTACTAACCTACCCACCTACATTTCAATCCAGGTAATTTATTTATATCACCAACAGCAGAGGTCGCAGTACAAACCCCTGCAGAACACCACTAATCATAGACCTTCAGCTATAATAAGTCCCTTCAAGGACGTAATCCCGGCTACCTTGGACCGGCATCAATCTGCCTACAAGGCAAATATATCAACTGAAGATGCCATTTTAACACCCTTCATACTGTCTTGGAAAACCTGCAGCACAAAGACTCCTATGTCAGGAAGCTTTTCATTAATTACAGCTCGGCCTTTAACACCATACTGCCAAACAAGCTGTCTGTCAAGCTCCACAATCGAGATCTCGGCACATCAACCTTGGACTTCCTCACTAATAATCATACACAGACAGTGAAACTAGGCAAGTGAACATCAGCTAGACAAACTGCACCCCCCCCAACCCTGAACTCTGGTGCCCGGCTGTGGTGTGTACTGAGGCCACTTCTCAACTCTCTCGTCATCTATGAATGCACTCCTGCTCTTGCTGCAAACTCAATCATCAAATCTGCCAATGACTCACCTGTGACTGGCCAAATCTCAGACAATAACGGATCTGCATATAGGCAGGAGGTGTTGGGACTGTCCAATTGGTGCAGGAACTACAACTTATCATTCACAATCAAGACGACAAAACACATGACAATTGATTTCAGGAGTGCAAGGTCCTGAACAAGCTCGACTGTTCATTGCTGGAGATGTAGTGGAAAGTTTTCCAGTTTCTAGCGTTTAGGGATGAACATCACTGAGCAGCTCTTGTGCTCTGTCAACACAACCTCGATGGTAAGGAAGGTACAACAATGACTATACTATCCAAGGTGCTTAAGGAGAGCTAATCTGCCCCAAAAACTGCTGGCCAACTCCTATTGGTGTGTGGTAGTGAGCATACGGACATACCGAATGACAGTGAGGTACTCCAGCTGCAGCAAGACAGTTCACAAAACACTCCAATGGGTGATTAGGATGGCTCAACACATCAGTGGGACTCAACTACCGGATTTAGAAACAACGTACAACTCACAATGCCTACAGTATGCTTGTAGCATCGTTAAGATCCATCCCATCCCAGACACTGTCTGCTCAATCTTCTGCTATCTGGTAGGAGATAGAGAAACGTTTTAAAACTGAAAGACAGCTTCTTCCTGTGTAGCTGAATAATGCTAGACCCAGACTTGCCAATGGTCTTTCAGTGTTATGGACGATCATAATCACTTGTTGCATGTAAATAAGGGATTTTTTTTATATTAAGCCATACCACATGCATTGTAAATATATGTAACGTGCGGACAGGAGAAGCGCCGCAATCTTGTTGTCTTGAGCAATGACAATACTCTTCCAGTCTATTCGACCCCTGTGTCTCCTATGGCTTCTACAGCTATATTAAGAGCAGAAGGATAGCAAGAATCTCAAGATAGCAAAGGTTCATTTATTATCAAAGCATGTATCTGTAATCAACTCTGAACTTTGTCTTCTCCAGATAGCCCCAAAACAAAGAAGGAACGTGAAGGTCGTCCAGAGAGAAACATCAAACCCAAACCCGCTCCCCCACACAAAATGGAACAGGGACATTGAACCACCCCCTCAAAAAACAATCCCTCCCCTGCACAAGAAAGCTACGAACATCAACCCCCAAGCACCCTCCCCTCGCTTAACAAAATAGAAAAGGAATGGGCAGCAAAAAACACAGGATATGAAGACCATAAGACTGAAAAAGTCTAGTCCATAAATGCAGAACCATGATACCATCCTCCAAAATAAAACCATTCCAGAATCTATTAATTGTTGAAAAATCATTACTAATGCCTCTTCATCTCCTCAGCCTCCTCTTTCCAAACTCTAGGGTGTACATCATCTGGTCCAGGTGATTTATCTACCTTCAGACCTTTTAGTTTCCCAAGAACCTTTTCTCTAGTTATAATAACTTCACACATTCCATGTCCCCTAACACCTGGAACATCCACCATACTGTTAGTGTCTTCCAAAGTAAAGACTGATGTAGAATACTTATTCAGTTCATCTGCCATTTCGTGGTCACCCATTACTACCTCTCCAACATCGTTGCCCAGTGCACTGATATCCACTCTTGCCTCTCTTTTACACTTTATGTATCTGAAGAAATATCACTGAGATTTTTCAAAGGAGAGGGACACCACACAAGGCAGAGAGGCCTACTCACCTGCCACAGAGAGCTACACAGTGACAGTCTGCTCACAGATTCCTTTTCTGGCAATGATCAAAAAGAAGACAGTGAACTCTCACTCGCCTTCACGCATTCACCTCAATGTCTCAATCTTCCTCGACACTTTAATCAGCAATTAATCGACGGTTTAACCAGTGAAATGGAGTTGAACATTGGATTATGACCCATCTCAAAGTTCCTTTGCACTGAGGCTATCCAAGTACACGCTTGCTTCCTGGAATCTTCTCAGAGACAGCAAAGCACTGGATCACCCTTGTTACGAATGTGGAGCAACTCTGGGGCCGAAAGGTGCAAAGTCGCCCCCTCCTTTTTGAGAATCGCAAGATCGCTAGTATTTCGGGTATGAGACCCAAGAGATGAGAGAGATACACAGCATGCCAGGAAATGAGAGAGAGAGAGAGAGAGACGCAGAATACACAAGGTTTGGAATGTCTCCTGACATAAGCGGAACGGAACCACTGACTACTGCTATTGTCTCTTGGAGGAGGAATTGTCTATTGAGTACTGTACTATTCATTGAAACCCCTCAGGGGACAACCAGTTAAGGGATTGCATCATCCCAACCTGATTGACATCTGAGACCCCGTGAGTGAGGATAAAAGAGGGGTCTGGGGAACACCCCTTAGACGCACCAGGAGAAAGCCTAGAAATCCAGTGACAGCGTTTTATAGCAAAAGCCGGTGGGAGCTCGTGTGCGTCCTCCCTTGCCTGGGTGACGGGCTCATCACGGAAGAACGGTTTAGCTAAAGGAGAGGACGCACTTGAACGGCCACGACAACGAGACACCGACGGATCGAAATCATAAAGGAAGGTTGGCAAAATACTTAGCAGTAACTGTTCTCATTCTCCTATCTCTCTCTCTCTCCAACAATCGCAACACAGCGACAAACAAATGACGGCAGCCTGTGTGAACTGAAACGAACTTTATATTTCCATCTGACAATTCATTATCCCCTAGACAATGATAGAGCTTATTTCTTACTGATTATTATTATACCCGCACTTTTGGGTTTAGTATTGATGACGTGTATTATCTGTATATTTGCATTGATATTATTTTTGGGTATTTTTACTAATAAATACTGTTAAAAATAGTATCACCAGACTCCAACGGACACCTCTATCTTTGCTGGTAAGTCACCCAGTTACGGGGTTCGTAACACTCTAACGAACTCTAAACTGTAAATCACAGGCTCTAACAGTCTCAGAAATAAATCTGTGAAAAACAGACGTAAAATACACATTTTCGTGAGCCATCTGGAAGGTGTTGACCAAGGGAGCCATTTTGAACTGGTTCCCTGGAAAATCAGAATGGTAATCGATGTGTGGAGCTGAAGAAGACGGGAGATCTTAGATAGATTTTTTGGATCAGTATTAGTTTGGGAGACAGGCACAGAGTCTATAGAGGTGAGGTAAAGCAGCATTGACTTCAGGGACCCTATATAGATTACAGAGGAGGAGGTTTTTGCTATCTTGAGGCTAATTAGGGAGGAAAATGCCCCAAGCTTGACAAAGTGTTTCCTCGGACTCTGTGGGAGGCCAGTGCAGAAATTGTAGGGGCCATAGCAGAGATATTTAAAACATCCTTGGCCATGAATGAGGTGCTGGAGGGTTGGAGGATAGCTCATATTGTTCCTTTGTTTAATAAAGGCTCTAAGAATAAGCCAGGAAATTATAGGTCTGTGAGTCTGACATCAGTAGTGGGAAAGTGAATGAAAGGTATTCTAAGGGACCAGATATATACGTGTTTAGATAGACAAGGACTGATTAGGTATGGTCAACATGGCTTTGTACGTGGTAGGTTGTGTCTAACCAATCTTATACAGTTTTTGAGGAAGTTACTAGGAAAGTTGATGAAGGCAAGGCAGTGGATATTGTCTACATAGACTTTAGCAAGGCCTTTGACAAAGTCCTGCTTGGGTGGTTGGTCACTTGGCATTCAAGTTGAATTAGTAAATTGGATTAGACATTGGCTTCATGGGAGAAGTCAGAGGGTGGTTGTAGATGTCTGCTCCTCGAACTGAAGGCCTGTGATTAGTGGTGTGACACAGGGATCGATGCTGGGTCCATTGTTATTTGTCATCTATATCAACAATTTGAATGATAATGTGGTAAACTGGATCAGCAAATTTGCAGATAACACAAAGATTGGGGATATAGTGGACAGTGAGGAAGACCATCAAAGCTTGCGGCAGGATCTGGACCAATTGGAACAATAGGCTGAGAAATGGCAGATAGAATTTAATGCTGACAAGTGTGAGGTGTTGTACTTTGGGAGACCTTACATGGCGAACAGTGGGGCACTGAGGAGTGTGGTAGAACAGAGGGTTCTGGGAATACAAGTCCATAATTTCTTCAACGTGGCATCACAGGTAGATAGAGTCATAAAGAAAGCTTTTGGCACATTGGCTTTCATAAATCAATGTCTTGAGTACCGGAGTTGGGATGTTCTTTTGAAATTGCATAAGACGCTGGTGAGGCCTGATTTGGAATATTTTGTCCAGTTTTGATCACCTACCTACTGGAAAGATGTACAGCAAAGTGAGATTGAAAGAGTGCAGATAAGATTTACAAAGATGTTGCTGGGACTTGAGGACCTGAGTTACAGGGAAAGGTTGAATAGGCTCAGACTTTTTCCCCTACAACATAGAAGATTGAGGGGAGATTTGATAGAGGTATACAAAATTATGAGGGGTTTAGAGAGGATCAATGCAAGTAGGCTTTCCCGCTGAGGTTCAGTGAGACTACAACTAGAGGTTATTGAGGTTATTGGTTAAGGGTGAAATGTGAAACATTTAAGGGGTACATCTTCACTCAGGGGGTGGTGAGAATATGGAATGAGCTTCCAGCTCAATTGGTGGTTGTGGGTTTGATTTCAACATTTAAGAGTAATTTGGATAGGTACATGGAAGGGAGGGGTACAGAGGGCTATGGCCCAGGTGCAGGTCAATGGGACTAGGCAGACTAATGGTTCAGCATGGACTAAATGGGCCAAAGGGCCTGTGTCTCTTCTGTAGTGTAAATGACTCTATGGCAATAGTACTTCCTAAATCAAAAACTTCCAGATATCTTGAAGATTGCTGTCTTCTGCTTGGGCCTTGAGCTCCCAGTGGAGCATAGGCTATCCATGACCTCCCATCTCCTTCCTCCTTGCCAGTTTCTCAAGCAAGGACCAGGAGTGTCCCCATCATCTAATTCCAGCCTCAGTGTCTCTCCTCCATGTGTCCTTTGGACATCCCTTTCTCTTTCCTTGGGGATTGCATTTTAATGCTGACCTGATGATGTTGTTGGTTGACTTTCTCAAGGTGTGGCCAATCCACCTCCATTTCTGTTTGCATACTTGCATCTCTATGGATTCCTGGTTGGTGTTTTCCCACAGTGTCTGATTGGTTTATTGACCCTGGCCTTGACATCTTCTGCTTGGGACGCAAGAGTGTTGCTGTACTCTCTCCTGTTCCTTTTGGTCTTTCTCTTTGCTTCCATGTGCACTCTGTCAAATTCTCTCTGTGTCTCTGCTTTCTGGATCCTAGTTCTGCTTCTATTGCATTTTTCCTTCAGTCTTGTTGATTGCTTCCATCATTCCTGGTGTAACCACTCTTTATGCTCAAATGTCCTTTTGTCCAGAACTTCCTCACAAGTTTTGTTTACTCCCTCTTTGACAGCAGTCCATTTGTCTTCAATATCAAGGTCCTCAAGTGCCTGGAACCTGAGTGTGAGGGCAAATCTCTGAGCTGTTTCTTTGTCTGTCAGGTAGCTCATATTTACTTCAGTTGCTGATTGGGTGGTGTGTAGCTTCTTTTTAGATTCATCTGTACTTCGGTGATCAGAAGATGGTGGTCTGATCCTGCATCTGCACCAGGTTTCACTCTTACATCATGGAGCAATCTTTCAGATGCATACATCATCGTTCTGGTTCTCTGTTACCTTGTTTGGTAACATCCACATTGCCTTGTGTATTTGCCTGTGTGGGAATGAACTTGCTCTAATAAATAGCATGAAATTTACAAGAGTTTCAGCAAATTGTTCCCCATTTTAATTCATTGCCTGTTTGTATCCTGCATTATCCCTGCCTATTCTGGCATTAAAATCTCCTATGATAATGGTCAGGTCTTTTCCCTATCCTCTGCTGATGACTCCACTGAGTGTGTTGTAGAACTCGTCTCTGTCTTCTTCATTAGCATTGTTTGTTGATGCATAACATTGGAATACTTGGGCTATTACCTTCTTATGCTTGTTTTTAAAGCTACCAGTAATGATTCTGGAACTGATGGCTTCCCATGTGATCATGGCACTATGTGCTTCTGTGTCATCATGAAGACTACACCCTCCATATGTGGTGCATCATTGCTCTGATGGTGTGAGCAGATGATAATTATCCAGTCTGTCGGCCGAGTCTCTCCAGATGATGTTCATCTTGTCTCACTCAGTCCAAGAATGGACAGATTGTAATTTTTCATCTTGTTTGCTATGATGGTGGATTTTCCCGCCTGGTACACGGTTCTCACCTTCCAGATATCCAAGCTGGATATGGGCTTTGGCGACCAAAGAGTTGTCAACTGTGCAGGATCCTGATGACTTTACCTGAACTGCATCATGTATTCACTCAAAGATTAGCCTCTTCTCACAAAGTCAATGGTATGGTTGGAGTCCGTCCATCTTTCTGTAATTCACTGTATCCACTGTACATGGGATTGGCCTCTACAGCTTCACCAGAGCCTTGTTGGCCGGCCTTATGCATTTCCACCTCTCACGTTGGAGATGTAGGGTTGGACTTTGAGAAATGAAGATTGCTCTTTATTTCTTTATTTTCTGAAAAAAGGAAGACAGACATTAAACACAAGAGGTTCTGCAGATGTTGGAAATTGCAAGCAATGCACACAAAATGCTGGAGGAACTCAGCAGGTTAGGCAGCATATGGCAGGAAATGAATAAGCAGTTAACGATTTGGGCCGAGACCCTTCATCAGGACATGACAACTCTCACAAATAGCAAAGGGAAGATAACCAGTAATAAAAAATAGCTTAAGTGACATGGGGTGAGGGATAAGCATTGGCCAGGGCACAACTGATAACTCACTGCTGTTTTTTGGCAAAGTGTTGAATACCACCAGAGAGGGTGGATGGGAATGTGGTATATAGTCTGATCCAAAAGACACTGCATCACTCCCTCTGTATCAGTCTGCACCATATGAACCTTCTCATATTCAGTTGCTTCGACTGCTCAGAGCTTATTCTGGACTTTTGGTGTTTTATGGTGAAGTTTTCTTTGATATTTATCTTTTTGTTCCATCTTACCTTTGAGAAATACTTTGCACTGTCTTTTTTCCTTGCACTGCTGCAAATTAGTAATTTACGATCTTTAGCTGATCTTTAACTATTTAGGAACTTGATAAACTTTGTTTTTTTTAAACACCAGTCCCACAGAATACAAAGTGTTAGCATTTCAGAAAGCTAATGTTTTGCAAGAAAATTTTTTAATTATTTACCAGCATATCTCTGCCAGCATGAATCACAGATGGGGGATGAGCTTGCCTGACTCAGCTAAGGGATTCACTTATTAGGAAAGAGTGAACTGGCCAGGGCATTTTCTCTAGGCTGGTAAACTGCTGTGGTAGAAGTCTTTAAAATTATTGTGGAGGTTGATATTGTGAACATAGACAAAAGGTTTCATCTACTTGGAACAAAAAAGGCTACTCTATCCGTTGGATTCATGCTAACATCCAACAGACCAAACTCATCAATCTCATTTCCCCTTTCTATATTCCCCCACCCCAGCATCTTATGTTCCCCATCAACACCCTTTCAATTTTTTTTTTTGACACTTAGCTACATTAAGGGTAATTTTCATTGGAAATTGAACTAATCAGCACTTTTTTGGGAGGTAGGTGTGGAGCAGCGAAAGTGAGGTTAAATATCTTCAGGCAACGATGGGGCATTCTGCAGGCTAAGCAGAGGTACTGGAAACCACAGAACCAAGAAGCACGGGGATTGAAGGTCATGTAATTGAAGCACCAGTGTGATTATTTGGCTGAGAGAGGTTTGTATTCCACTGTGAACAATCCCACCGCAAACCACCCAGAGAACAGAGTAAGTAAATGGGGATGTTTTGGGAGCCAACATCATGTGAAAGTGGCAGTCTGATCAAAGTGCAGATGGTCTGATAATTAAAGAACCAATAGAATCTGAAAGGAAGCCGAACAGTCACAGGGAAACATGCAGACTCCACATAGGCAGCACAGTGGGGCTGTGACATAGCATAGGTCAAAGTTCACTAGCAGTTCTTAGAGACATAAAATATGAGGTAGTCACTAATATATCCAAAAGGGAATTTGGGGGAAACTGCTTTACCCAAAGAGTGGTGAATGTGGAACTCAGTGAGTGGTTGAGTTGAACAGTTGATGTGGATCTAAAGAGAATTAGATAAACATATGAGGGAGAGGGCAAGATGAAGAAGAATGGGAGAAAGCTTGTATGGAGCAGAGTAGTTAGGTTTATAGGTTGTTTCTGTGTCGCTTGTTATATGTAATTCTACATGAGAGAATACTTCGGTCATTCTACTGACAATGCTCCATCCACTTCTATGCTTATTTTAATAAGTTAATGTTCTTTTTTTTACCACGTACCTGATTATTTGCCTTGTGCTTAGATTCTGAAAAGCTCAATTTAATGACAAAGTTTAAAATGTGCGCTGCACCCTTTTTTAGCAATCCAGGTCACTCAGGTACTGCTATCTCTGCTTTCCTCCTACAGGTGCTCAATACTTAGAACCTGCCCGTCAGCCTGAAGGCATGGAAGTCTGAGGGTATGAATCACCAATTCAAGGACAGTTTCTATCCCATTGTTCTCAGGCTTTTGATCAGACCTCTCATATGCTAAAGAATGAATGTTTAAACTATTGATCTCAGTCTATCTTGACATGGCTCTTGCAACTTTATTTGTCTGCCTGAACTGCACTTTCTCTGTAACGGTGACACTATATTCTGCGATCTGTTTTCTTACTACCTTAATGTAAGTATGCATCCAATGATCTGTCTAGATGGCATGCAAAGCAAAAGCTTTTCACTATATCTTGGTAATGTGACAATAATAAGCCAATACCAATCATCAGCTTCTCTAATTGGTTCTGCCATTTAGAAAATTCCTCATTAATATGCTGTATACTTACAACTCTTTTTAATTGGATTTCCTATAGGTGCATTGTTTAGCAAGAGGCCTTCTAAGGTAAACTGTTACCTATCATTTCTTTCTACATCATGTTTAAATAGGGCATCATCAGATATACAGTATATTCTTAAAGTAAATCAGATAAGAAATCTCATTACATTCATAAAATAAGTAAACCAGGTAGGACACAGAAATAAAATTGATATTCATAGTTTTCCTCACAGTATGGAGAATTATAGTTACTCCCCAAAACGTAACAAGATATTGAGGTAGCATAAGAGCATTTGAGTGGTTACATCACCACTTGGAATGGAGGCATTAATGCAAAGGAGCCTAAGAGGCTTCAAGACTGTTGTAGACTCAGCCGCTCCATTACAGGTACAAACCTCTCCATTGTCGAGAACATTTTCCAAAGGTGCTGTCCCAAGAAGGCAGCATCCATCATTAAGCACTGTCACCAGGCATTACATGTCCTTTCATCAAGCAGGAAGCACAAGAGCCTGAAGACCCACATTCAAAAATATGAATACAGAACAATCTTTTCTCCAAGATCAGAAAGTCCAAAACTAGGAGGCACAGGTTTCGACTGAGAGGAGAAAGATTTAAAAAGGACCTGAGGGGCAACATTTTTACACAGAAGGTGGTGAGAAACCATAAGTTGAGGCAGGTACAATAGTATCAAAAAAGAAACCCTTATATAGGTACATGAAGATTTGCAATTATTAAATGCTATTTTGGAGAAAGCTAAAGAATTTATTCCTGTTGTCTGAGGCAATTTTTTTCTTCTTTCAATGTCATTGAAACCTTCACTATCTGATCAATATCAGATCGAGAATTAACTGTACACAATTTTGTTGTGTGGTTTTCTATGTTACAATGCTTCATTGGCTGTAAAACACTCTAGGATATCCTGCAATTGCAAAGGAAGCTCCAGAAGTACAAAACATTCTCTTATGGGTTGTCACTTGAGTAGCAAATGTGCAATTGCATTTTATTACTTCTGGGCAAGTATCCAAACCTTCTTCACCTTAGGCAGCTTGGACTCAAGAGTTATTGGTAGTGCAATTAATGAATCTGCTTTTAATACAACAGTTTCACTATTAAGGAATGCAAGATTAAAGGAGCAGTGATTCTGAATTTTAGTTGGTTGCTTCTCTTAGATACACATTCATATTTCCAATATCTGTAATGCTCTACCTTAAAAGGAACTGGAAACACATACAACTAATAACAGGTAAGGATCATATATGTTCAGTGGCCACTTTATCTGGCATCTGTCGCAGCTAATAAAGTGGCCACTCAATGTATATTCATGGTCTTCTGCTGCTGTAGCTAATCTGCTTCAAGGTTCAATGTGTTGTGAATTAAGAGATGCTCCTTCTGCACAAGACTATTGTAACATGTTATTACTTGAGTTACTGTTGCCGTCCCGTTAGCTTGAACCAGTCTGGCCCTTCTCCTCTGGGCTCTCGCATTAATGATAACTTTTGGCCGAAAGAACTGCCATTCTCCAGATGTTTTTCACACTGTTTTCTGTAAACTGCAGAGACTGTTGTGTGTGAAAATCCCAGCAGATCAGCAGTTTCTGAGATACCCAAACCACCCGACTGGTACCAACAACCATTCCATGGACAAAGTCACTTAGATCTCATTTCTTCCTCATTCTGATGTTTGGTCTGAACAACAACCTCTTGACCATGTCTGCAGGTTTTCATGCACTGAGTTGCTGTCACATGATTGGCTGATTAGATATTTGCATTAATGAGCAGGTATACAGGTGTATCTAATAAAGTGGCCATGGACCCTTTGGTAAACCAGTTTCATGGACAATTTGAGAACATTGAGACACCTTGCTCAGATTTGTACATACGTTTGCTCAACTTTTAGTCCAGATCTCCAGATTACAAGTCCAATGATGCAAGTACTTCCCCGAAGGAAGTAGAGGTTACTATGCCCAATGATACGTAGTAGCCTTTTCTTCCTCAGGTGACGAAAGAAATTTTGCATGCTCCTTTTGACTCTCACTAATTTTTAACTGACGCACCATAGAAAGCATCCTATCCGGATGCATCATGGCAACTGCTCTGCCCAAGATCACAAGAAACTACAGAGAGTGTGGACACAACTCAGCACGTCTTGGAAACAAGCCTCTGTTCCATGGTTTCTGTCTACATTTCACACTACCTCAGTAAAACAGCCAATACAATCAAAGACCCATTCCACTCCAGGCATTCCCTCTTCTCTCTCCTCCAGCCAGGCAGAAGATACAAAACCCTAGAAGCACTTATCACCAGCAAAAGCTTCTATCCCACTGCGAAAATACTATTGAACGGTGCCCAAGATAGACTCTTGACCTCACAATCTACCTCATACCTCTTATTTTCTGCCTGGATTGCATTTTCTCTGTTACTGTATCACTTCATTCTGCATTCTGTCCTTTTTGCCTTGTAGGACCTCAATACACTGTTGTAATGAATTGATCTGTATGGATTGCATGCAAAATAAAGTTTTTTACCATACCTTGCAACATCTAATAATAATTAACCAATTTACCATTTACCAATGGAGCAATTTTGCACAAGACTGTCACTCACTTATACTGCGGATTGCTCCGTGGGCATTTAGGGCAGCAATGAAGGTCTTCCATCTCTGTATGTCCTTTGCCATCTTCTCTATAATGCCCCAGTGTGTTTCAGTGTCCTCATCCCTGCTTCTACGGTATGGCACCAAGTTATCTTTGGTCTCCTGCATTTCCTCCTCACTTCAGGGGTCCAATGAAGAGCTGTCTTGATGATGGAGCTGGCCTCTCTTCTCATCACATGTCCAATCCATCTCCAATGTTTCCTCATGATGATTGTGGCCATGTCCTCTTGATGACACTGAAAGAGTAGGGCGTGGTTGGAGATCTTTCTTGTCCAGGTTGGAGTGTCATGGTATGGAATGATTGGCAAGGTCACTCTCTGTCACGTCCCAGCATGGCCTTCATAACAAGGGGAGTAGAGTATAGGAGCAAAGAGGTCCTTCTGCAGTTGTACAGGGCCCTGATGAGACCACACCTGGAGTATTGTGTTCAATTTTGGTCTCCAAATTTGAGGAAGGACATTCTTGCTATTGAGGGAGTGCAGCATAGGTTCACGAGGTTGATTCCCGGGATGGTGGGACTGTCATATGTTGAAAGATTGGAGCGATTAGGCTTGTATACACTGGAATTTAGAAGGATGAGAGGGGATCTGATTGAAACGTATTGTAGCGGTGTGCTACACGCAGCGCTAAAATTACGACACGGAGTCGGTAACTGCAGTCGAAGGAAAAAACTTTATTCGAAAACTTCAGCCTCACTTTTAAGCCTCTGTCAACCGGCCCCCCATGGCGCAGAGGCTCCAAAGCTCTGTGCTCGCAAACCCCCGTAGGCTATCTAATTGTGAGTCGGTTCGGATACGCTAGGAAATGGGTCGCCACAGTATAAGATTATTAAGGGATTGGACATGCTAGAGGCAGGAAACATGTTCCTGATGTTGGGGGAATCCAGAACCAGAGGCCACAGTTTAAGAATAAGGGGTAGGCCATTTAGAACGGCATTGAGGAAAAACTTTTTCACCCAGAGAGTTGTGGATCTATGAAATGCTCTGCCTCAAAAGGCAATGGAGGCCAATTCTCTGGATGCTTTCAAGAAGGAGTTAGATAGAGCTCTTAAAGATAGCAGAGTCAAGGGATATGGGGAGAAGGCAGAAACGGGGTACTGATTGTGGATGATCAGCCATGATCATATTGAATGGTGGTGCTGGCTCAAAGGGCCGAATGGCCTACTCCTGCACCTATTGTCTATTGTCTATTCTGACCTGTACAGGAGTGTGGACAGAACACATCTCTGGAACAATTTAGTATAAAACTGTTTCACCAATTGCTACCTTGAGTCTGCCAGACCTTGTCCATCTGCTTTCATTGATGCCCAGTATATGTAGGTTGTAATGACACTTCTCTGCAAATATTTGTCCTCAGTTGCCAGTACTGTACGTGGTTTGTAAGTTCCAAAATAGTTATCAAACAGCAATTGATACTAAGACTGAGACTGAAACTGATTTGCGAGGTTAGGGATTCCTAGGGTACAAGTTTCTGAAGGTTGAAATGGAGATGATTGAACTCAGGATTAGAACTAGAGGAACAATGTGTATTATAGAACATGAGGAGTGCTGGGAGTGTGGAACAAGTTGCCAGCTTAAGTGGTGGATGCAAGTTCGATTTCAACATTTAAGGGAAATTTGGACAGGTACATGAATAGGAGGGGTATGGAGGGCTATGGTCTCAGTACAGGTCGATGGGTCTAGGTAGAATAATAGTTTGGCATGGACTAGATAGGCTGAAGGGCCTCTTTCTGTACTGTAGTTCTCCATGACTCTATGACTCTAATTGGAAGAGATCACAGAGATAAAGATGATTAAGACAATGGAGGCGTTTGAAAATGAACTGTTTCAAAATTGAAGTTTTGCTGTACCTGACAAATGCAGATCGCCAAGCACTGGGTGACAAATCATACAAATATCGATAATACCAACCCAGGTAATAATTCTGTTGCTTGATGAATGAAGTAATGCTTTACTTATCTCTTGAAATTGACATGAATAATCTGAACTCTGCTTCTATGTGCCTACGCATCTTGAAGCCAAGTTAACACGTCAGGTATTATGTGAAACTTTCTTCTTATCACTGGACTCCATCCTCTGTACAGCAAAGACACACCCTGTCATTGGAAGGGTTGGTTTTATTGCAGATTATATAAAAGTCGCACCACAAATTTCTCATAGCTCACTGAGCTGCAGGAGGTAGACAGAGACAGAAGTGAAATGGGGAATTCTCAGGTAAGTAAATATACATCTGGCCTGAGACAAAACCTACTGGTATGGGTGCTCTGTCTGAATTTCCCGATTCTGAGATTAGCTCAAGTGCTTGTTTCCTGTAAACCATTTAAATCAAGTTGGAAACTTCAATGAAATATTCCAAAAAGATTGTTAAAGGTGTTATTGATTATCATTGATACTTGACTTGTCTTGTTTTTCATGAGTTGTATGTTTTATCTAGCTGTTAGGGGAGTGGATGAGTGTGGCAGTATCACAAAACACTTTGCAGCCAGTGAGACTGGATAGGATTTTAAAGGCAAACTTGCCGCTACTTTGCCATTGTTCCTTTCTGTGCCTTGTGGCACATCAGGTGACACCCTTGGCATTTTGTCTGTTTTTTATGTGCAAGGAGCCAGCTGGATCTGAACCCAGGACCACTTGCCTCGAAGTCTGGCGCTGATGCCACTACACCATTGGCTGACTTGTCTTTCCATGAACAACCTAGCACAGGCGGCACGGTGGCCAAGATAGCAGAGCTACGGCCTTGGAGGGTCAGATTCCGAGGTTCGATACCAACCACTGCTGGTGCCTGCGTGGGGTTTGCACATTCTCCCCGTCACCACCTGGGTTTTCTGTAGGTGACAAGCAAAAATGTTGAAGGAACTCAGCAAGTTGGACAACATCTATGGTGCCTGACTTGCTGAGTTCCTCCAGCACTTTGTGTGTGGTGCTCAGGATTTCTAGCATCTTGTGTTTATGATTTTCTATGGGTGATCTGGTTTTCTTATAGATCTCAAAAGCGTGAAGGTGGGCAGTTAATCGGCCACTGTCAATTTGCCCTGAGTGTGTAGTTGAGTGCTATATCTGGAGGGAGGTGATGAGAATGAGGGGAGATTAAAAAATGCATTAAAGGTGAAATTGGTTCAAATAGGTGGTCGGTAGTCAGCACTGATTTAATGGGCCAAAGGGCCTGTTTTATGAATGAAAAATTCTTTTGAAAAATTAACCACAGTATTGTGGAAAACATGGAAATCAAAAATTTTTATTCAACAAAAATCAATGCAATGACAATCAGATTAATGGCCTCAGGATGTTGACTGAATAATAAACGTTGCCCTCTAATGAACACTATTGATAACTTCAGTTCTTCGAAAAAGTGGAATTATTGGCATCTACTTGAAGAGGGCAAAAGGTCCTCAATTTCCCGCCACGGTAAGTTCTCTGCTCCAGGAGCTCCAGTTTCCTCCCACAGTGCAAAGATGTACTGGTTGATAGGTTGATTGGTCATTGTAAATTGTCCCGTGATTAGGCTAGGGTTAAGTCGGGGTTGTTGGGGGGCACAGGTCAAAGGGTCAGAAGGGTCTATTCCACGCTGCATCTCAATAAAAGTATAAGTAAATAATCTCATGTGAAGTGTGGCCACTCTGACGATGTAGCTCCCCTTCATCACTGCACTGGATTGTCAACTCAGCAGTGTATGGAGTGAGACTTCAACTTGATCCAAAAGCAAAAGCACTGACTAGTGAATCACCATCAATGCGTAAAAATGAACAAGTTAAATATTATCTTGGAATGACTCAACAGCACTTGCATGTCCTGAGTTAATATATCTCCTCATGTTTCCATATCCAAATTTCCATTTTTAAAACTACTTTTATTCATTCAAAGGTTGCCGTTTTTTTCAGTCGCAGACAGCATTCAATTGTCGGTCCCCACTTGAACCTTGAGGAGAGAGTGGTGAGCAGCTTTTACGAAGTGCCACCGTCCTTGAGGTGTGGGTGTACCCACAGTGCTGCGAAGGAATCCGTTTCAGGATTCTGAACCAGTGACGGTGAAGGAGCACTGATACATTTCCAAGTCAAGGTGGTGTGCAACTTCCAGCCAAGTGCTGTTTCCATGCTTGTATTTCGAGCTAGTAGAGGTCAGGGTTTGGAAGGTGATGGATAAGGCATCTTGTTGAGTTGTAGATGTAGATGACACTATCAATCCCCACCATCATCTCCCTGGTGTCCCTGTTCCCCTCACATCAACGCATCTCCCCACAGCTGATAATAAGAGTCAGCCCGGCAAGGAGCATCCATACTAACACCATTTGACGTGCACCTGGCTGGACACAGTCCACGCATGGTCTTCCAGGTAGACCTGAGCTGTTGTCACAACCCCAGATGGATGCTGGGTGTAGCCTCATCCAGGTTGGAGCCAGCACAAGGAGATCTTGGAGGACACCATCATACCAAAGCCTTGATCAGCAAGGATAGCAGGAGTAGCGGTGACGGGGAGGAGAGAGATGAAACACTAAATTATTTGTTTACTGTGTCTTTAACAACAATAGTTAGTTTTTACAAAGCGCTGAAGGGAGTAATCCTAGATAAGGCAGCTGAAGCAGAAGTATTTTCATTGGTGATAAGCATATTTACGGATTATTTAACAGTAATAAAATTATAAACTTTAATGAGATAAAGTATAGAATGCTGATGGGCTGCTTGATGGCTCATTTGGAAGGGGTGTGCCTCCAGGAAAGTTTGGGAACCTGGGATCCAATTGAATGGAGAAACTGGTGCGAGGTTTCAGTTGTGGATATTGATACCATAACTTCAATGTTCAAAGTAAATATATTATCAATATATATGTCACCATATACAATGCTGAGATTTATTTTCTCATGGGCATACACAATAAATCTATGGAATAATAACCATAACAGAATCAATTGAAGACCAACCAACTAGAAACTGTGCTAATACAAAAAGAAGAAATGATAATAATAAATAAAAAAGCAATAAATATCTGGAACATATGAAGAGTCCTTGAAAGTGAGTCCATTGGTTGTGGGAACATTCAATGATGGGGCAAGTGAAGCTGAGTGAAGTTGTCCCCTTTTGTTCAAGAGCCTAATGGTTGCGGAGTAGTAACTGTTCCTGAACCTGGTGGTGTAAGTCCTGAGGTTCTTGTACCTTATTCCTGATGGCAGCAGCGGAAAGAGAACATGTCCCGGGTGGTGGAGGATCCCTGATAATGGATGCTGCTTTCTTGCGTCAGTGTTCCATGTAGATGTGCTCAGTGGTGGGAAGAACTGCCCATGATGGAGTCAGCTGAATCCACCACTTTATGTCAGGTTTTTCATTCGAGGGAATTGGTATTTTCATACCAGGTTGTGATGCAGCCAGTCAGTATACTCTCCACTACACATCTACAGATTTGTCAAAGTTTTAGAAGTCATGTCAAGTCTTCGCAAACTCCTAAGGAAGTGGAGGCACTGTCATGCTTTCCTTGTAACTGCACTTAGGTGCTGGGCCCAGGACACGGGTCCTCTGAAATAATAACATCTATGCATTTAAAGTTGCTGACCCTCTCCACCTCAGAGGATTGACTCACGGACCTCTAGTTTCTTCCTCTCGAAGTCAATAATCAGCCCCTTGGTCTTGCTGACACAGAATGAGAGGTTGTTGTTGCTGGACTGTAGAACCCCACAGCCACCCCTACTTCCCCCCTCCAAGCATAAGCAGCAGTGAAGCATTGACCCTCTCCCTCCTCCATTTAATTCAGCAAAAAGGAACAGCACCCTCCACCCACCCAACCAGCAAGCAATAGCAAATCCCCCAAGAGAGACCGTCATCTGCAGTCCAACAAAAACTAATCGTTCAGCCGACAATTTGACTTAACCACAGGCTCTCTCTCTCCAGGTATAGAGCCCTCCGATGTCCTGTTCCGATTTCTCCCACGACCGGCATAGAATCAGCTCATCCCCAGGGCCGTGAAGCCTCGGAATCCCGAAGGCTTGCTCATCGTCTAGGCTGCGCCCTTGGGATACCGGTTGGAGAGCTCCTGTTATCATTGTTCTCCTATTCCCTTCCAGCAGTCCATGATAGCTGCGTACTCAATCCTATGCCCTAGAAATGGAGGATATGCAACAAAAAATGCTCTAGTTAAGTGCCAGGAATAGACTGAGATGAAGTAATAACTTTCAACAATTGGATTCCTGGCCCGAATTCCAGCAGGCCTTGTGCTGAAGGAAGATTCACCCCTACAGTATTATCAGCTGATAAAGTAACTTGTGGTATCTGAGTCAATAGAATCTGATCAGTGTGTTTGACACTGCACGGTACAAAAGCATAAAGCAAGCTTTACAACCTAATTGCAGAAAAGCTCTCACAGAAGTGTTTACCAACCACAATGAGCACTGTGCTGCAACAATAAAAATGAGTTGTCCAGGTTGCTTGTGATCAGTGGTTTTGAACCTATGGACCTTTCTCAGAATGTAATGCCTCCTTGGAAATTTTTTTTGATGACACCCATGTAGTCTTGTTTGAACTTGGGCGTCCAGTCACGTAACAACATCTGCACTGTGTATAACCTGTGCTGTATAAAAGGATGCTATGCATGGTAGAAGATACAAGAGATCATTTACAAGGATGTTGATGTGAGGAGGTATTCTGAATGCAAAGCTAGGCCACAAATGGCCAACCAGGTTATAATGCCTCCTCCCATTCCTATACTTGTTAAGGAGTAAAGAGCCTGTAGAACATCTCTCTGGAAACAAGAGTATAAAGATATGCCACTGTACTAGTAACTAGAAGCCCTTAAGACAATGGAGCAGAATTAGGCCATTCAGCCCATCAAACCTTCTCAGCCATTTTCCCTCTCAACCTCATTCTCCAGGCTTCTTCCTGTAACCTCGCAGCTACCCTTACTAATTAGAAACCTATCAACCTCCACTTTAAATATACCCAATGACTTGGCCTCCACAGCCACCTGTGGCATTGAATTCCACAGATTCACCACTCTCTGGCAAGAGGAATTCACCAGATAGGGAATATGTTCTATTCTGAGGCTCAGCCCTTTGGTCCTAGACTCACCAACTATTGAAAACACCCTCTCTATATCCACTATGGGCCTTTCAATATTTAATAGGTTTCAATGAGATCCCTCCTTATTCTTCTAAACAAGAGCAAGTATAGGACCAGAGCTATCAAATACTCCTCAAATGTTAACCCTTTCATTTTCAGGGTCATTCTCATAAACTTCCTCTGCACCCTCTCTAATGCCAGCACATCCTTTCTTAGATAAAGGGTCTAAATCTGACCAATGCCTGATAAAGCCTCATCACTAGATTGTTGCTATCATATTCTAGTCCTGTCAAAATGAATGCTGACATTGCATTTGCCTTCCTTACTACTGCAGGGTAACCTCCAATTTTTTAATCAGCTCCCTGTTTAGAAAATAGTCTATCCCTTTATTTCTTCTACCAAACGGCAGTTCCATACTCTTCCCTGCACTGAGTTCCATCTGCCACTTCTTCGCCTGTTCCCCTCTATCCAAGTTCTTCTACAGACACTCTACATCCTTAAAGCTGCCTGCCCCTTCGCTTATCACTTCGCTGAAGTGGTTGAAGTTGGCTCAACCACTTCAGAATCAAAACCCAAATCAGATTTATTGTCGTTGACATATGACATGATATTTGTAGCTTTGCAACAGAAGTACATTACAAAGACATAGAATTATCATAAGCTACGGAAGTAAATAAATATTGTTAAGTGAAAGGAATAAGAAGATAGTGTTCATGGATTTAAGGACTTTCAGAAATCTGGTGGAGGAGAAGGAGTGTGGGTCTTCAGGTTCCTGTACTTCATCCCCCAGTGATTATATTGAGAACAGAGTATGATCTGGATGCTGCTGCCTTCTTGAGATGCCAACTCCTGAAAATGTCCTTCGTGGTAGGGAGCTGGCTGAGTTGATAACTCTGCGATCTCTTGTGATCCAGTGAAATGGAGCATCCTTCCACTCCACATGGTCTGATGAATGAGGCACTGTGTTCCCTTTTATGCAATTTTGTACACCAATAAGGGTTACAATACGATAAATAAAAAGGGATATAATTGAGCTTACTAATATTGTTCTCATTTATTCTTGCAATATGCTGATAGGGTGCAACGGAATTTGACTGGGAAGAAATTTGTATAGGATTGAGCTTGTGATTTAAGAAGAACATCAACCTAAATGGACCTTAAGCAGAAACAAAAAGAATCACAGAGTGTTGATGCTCTTTAACTGTTTTGTCTTATCACCCACCTTGGAACATACAAAATGGAAAGGACAAGTCATTCTCCAAACCAAGAGACTGCCTAAAAAGTCAAAGACATCTATAGGTCCAATAGTGACTTGGAAGGATTTGTGAGATCAAACCAAGCCAGAATTTGACTGAAAGGAGATGGGAGAGAGTGTTCCAAGTTTTTCTTTGTTGGGATAGGATTTTGAATGTTTTGTAGTCATTAGTTATCTTTGATCCTCAGCTGTTGAAGTATGCCTTTACATTATGATGTACAATTCTTTACATCTGTAGGGGACAACAACAAATTATACTTAACATAGCAAACCAACCCAAGATACTTTTTGTAGAGGTCTTAAATTAAAGCCCAATTCAAACCTATCCTGACTGTGACCTTTGTTCTCTTCATTCCTCCTGCTCTCTGCAAATTAATCATATTAATTTTCAGAGCTAACAAAAATCTTAAAAACTGATAGAACTCTACTTCTTGCTCCAGAAATGCCGCCTGACAATCCAGTAATGCCCAATTTTATTGCAGATTTTATTCGACCGCAGTTTCTTGCTTTTCAGTCATAGCTAACCCAAACCTAGCATGACTATGGGCAATCTCAGTCCAGCTTTGACCAACCACAACCAATCCAAATCCAAACAGACCATGACTAATCTGAACTCTACCTAAGAGAGGCCAAACCAAAAACAACCTTAGCCTACCAAGGCCAATTAGAACCCAACCCAACTATGGCCAATTTGAAGCTAGTTTGACCATGTCCAATCTGAACCTACCCTTAGCCAACCATTGTCAATATGAACCTGATGATCACGTCCAAGCCGAACCCAACTTCAGTCAAAAGACAAAATATTGGAGTAACTCAGTGTGCCGGGCTGCATCTGCAGAGAGAAAGAGGCTGTCAATGTTTCAGGTTGAGACCTTTCATTGGGATTGAACAAATTGAGGGTAAATAGCCATGATAAAAGAGCTATCTCTTCTCTACTCCTTCAGTCTAAATCATTCAAATTGCTTTCATGTTCATATATACACAGAGTATAACTACCAATGAAAATTTGCTTTTTGCAGCAGTATCACAGCACATTCTAAGATGAAGACACACATAAGTTAACATAAACTTAATTAACATAAATTATATGAAAGGTCTTGACCTGAAATCTCAGCAGTCCATTTCCCTCCCCAGTTGCCCTCTGAGCAGTTGAGTTCCTCCATCAACTCTTTTTTTATTTCAAATTTCAGCATCTGAAGTTTCTCATGTCTCCAAGGCCAACCAAAACCAGCCATGGAAAATCCCTCCCACCTTAACCACAGTCAATCCAAAGCTGACCCAAGCTCAAGGGCATAATTTTTATCACACCCAACCCGATCACCACACTAAACGTAACAATCTGTTTTGCATGTGAAGTCATTCCAACAGAGTCAGAGATAATATGGAAAAGACTCACTATTGCTGAATTTTATTGATAAAGTACTGGGCCATTTATGCCAATCCAACTTATGTCCTGTTAGATTATACTATATACCCTGCCGAACCTGAATCTTATGCTCGGGTTAGGCCTGGTGGTTCAGCTCTACTTTCTGGTACCACCAGCTTAACACCACATTAAGAAAATGAGGCCAGTGGGCCAGAAGCTTAGCAGGAGAACCCTGTGAATTTCACCTCCCAGACAGTATCAATAAATGAGTCACCACCTTACAGATTTACAGCATGGAAACAGACCCTCAGTCTGTCCTGCTGCCTGTGTGGCCAGAGGCAGCACTGCTTCTGTAGAGGAACCAAATATGAGTGGATTAGGATTCTGGCAAAACGTTGGATAAGTAAGTGTAGTTCCCTTCCCCTTTCTCATCATTACTAGGGGTGATTGATAAGTTCATGGCCTAAGGTAGAAGGAGTCAATTTTAGAAAACCTAGCACATTTATTTTTCAACATAGTCCCCAACTACATTTACACACTTAGTCCAGTGGTCATGGAGCATACGGATACTGGACATCCAGAAAGTGTCCACAGATGGGTGATTGATAAGTTTGTGGCCTAAGGTGGAAGGAGATGAGTTATACAGCTCTCGTTACATGCACATGCAGTTCAACTCTTTGAGTGATTATGCAGAAAGTTTGGTTAATAACTCATCTCCTTCTACCTTAGGCCACAAAGTTTGAGTTATTAACTTCAAACTTCCTGCATAATCACTGAACTGCATGTGCATGTAATGAGAGCTGTATAACTCATCTCCTTCCACCTTAGGCCACAAACTTATCAATCACCCATCTGTGGACACTTTCTGGAGATCCAAGATCTGTATGCTCCACGACCGCTGGACTAAGTGTGTAAACGTAGGAGGGGACAATGTTGAAAAAAACGATGTGCTAGGTTTTCTAAAATTGACTCTTTCTACCTTAGGCCATAAACTTATCAATCACCCCTCATATCGTATAAACCCTGGTGCACTTAAGGATAGCAATAACTGATGTTTTACTTTGCAGACAAGTGCTCAATACCACGTGCACTTCAGCGAAGAGGAAGATGCCAAGAGGATCAGAAAGGCGTGCAAAGGAGCAGGTACTCTGGGGTTGCTGGGCGGCCAAAGAATTGAGGGGGGTCGGTGTTTGTGGGGAGGTGGTGTGAGGGGTCATATGAGAGGAAAGACTACCCGGAAATAAGTGGGCAAGCATGACTGACGTGATCGCTCTGAGACCCAGCATGACTGAAGTGGGTGAACAGCCGTCCTCTGAGGAAGTATGACAATATGACATTTATCAAGATGGCATTCCCTGATATCAGGACTTCACAAAGTATTTTACAGCTCAAAAAATTTAAAGTGTTCTTTAAAAAAATCTGTTTCCTTCTTTCATCTTATCAGTCTGCCTACCTTGGGCTTTAACACCACAGAGCTGCCTGTGGACACCGTGGTCGTATCCCTGACAAATTACAAACAGGGCACATTAGTGTATTACCTGAAGGAATGTCAATTGAATTTGGTACTGTGTTTTCCACTACCAGGAGATTCATGAACCGAATTGACAGAGGAGGCAAGGGAATATATTTGTGAATTTGCAGCCATTTTGACAACCTTTTTGCCCAGAGGATGGTCAGAATATGGAATGAACTGCCAGAGAAAGTGGTTGAGGAAGGCACATTAACAATATCTAAAAAGTACCTGGACAGGTACATGGATAGGGAAAGTTTAGAGGGAATGGGCCAAACTTGGGCAAATGGGATTATTTTATATGGTAATCTTGGTCAGCATGGACCAGATAGGCTGTAGGGCCCATTTCCATTGTGTTTGATTCTATGACTCGATGACTATTAAATAGAAGCTGACAGTATGTCTCTGAGACACTCTTCCTCAGCTTGTGTCCTAAGACAATAAGCAGTGGTGTGCTTCAAACCCAATTTACCATGATAAAGTATGCTCAATAACAGCCCTTGACTGACAATAACACTTATACTCTGTAACCATCAGATGACACCAACCATATACTGTATGGATAGTTAGGTTGCCTAAGACTTTTGGTGAGTACTTTAGTAATTTTATGTATTGCATTGTTCTGCTGCAGCAAAAAAAAAACAAAACAAATTTCCTGATGATAAACCTGATTCTGATATGGGTCTCTATTATATACTGAGAGTGGGAAGGGTACCCATGCCAACCACGAGGACAACCTATGTGAATCCCATTAGCTCACCATCGGCCCAGCCCCTCTAGTAATTTCCTGTCCAGGTATCCATCGAAATGCAAGAGTACTTGCTCTTTTTTTTGCCTTTCTGATCCTTTTAGTAACTTCCTCCTCTCTAATACCGAGCATTTGTCCAAAATACAAAACATCAGTGACTAAGTTTTATGAGTACACCATATTTATATGTCCAGAGCTGTGCTGCCAGAACCCTAATTCGCCCATGTCTGGTCCACCTTAGTAGCAGTGCTGCCTCTGGGCATTTAGGGTACATAGGTACAATAAGGCAGACCACTCCAGAGGATGTAGTGGTCTTCAAACCATCATTTACGCGCTGCTCATTGACATTCATCATTGTCTTGCTCCTCAGATCTTCAAATTTTTCCGTTCTGATCTTACACCCACCCTCATGTTCTAGACTCCTCTGCTCTGGGAAAAGACTTTACCCATCTGTCCTATCTATGTGCCTCATAGTTTTGTAAACCTGATGAGGTTATCCCTCAGCCTTTGACACTTCAGTGAGTAAAAGCCCTGCCTATCCAATCTCTCCTCATAATTCTAGCCCTCCATCCCAGGCAAAGCCCGGTGAATCTCTTCTGCACTCTCTCTAACACAACCATATCTTTCCTTTGCTGATCAGGACTGTACACAATCCTGTAGGTGCATTCTAACCAATTTATTAGTATTGGTTTATTATCGTTACATGTACTGAGATAGAGTGGAAAACCTTTGCATGCCATCAATACAGATCATTTCAAAACTTAAATTCTTTGAAATAGTATAAGAGAAAGACAATAACAGAACACAGAATATGCTGTTACAGATACAGAGAAAGTGCAGAGCTGCTGAGTAAAAAAAGTGCAAGAACAATGACAAAGTCAAGAAGGATCAAAAGTTCATCTTTAACATAAAAGAAGTCCATTCAAGAGCCTTATAACAGCAGGATAGAAGCTGTCCTTGAGCCTGGTACTGTGTTTTCAAGCTTTTGTATCTTCTGCTAGGGAACTTCCAGTTTAAGATGGTGCTACTGAAGATGGCGACAGCTTACCAGTGGTTCAAGAAGCAAGAAATACAACTGAATGCTTTATTCATAATACTTCTTCAGTGTTCCAGCTGTTCTAGCTGCTACCATCCGGGAAACGGTACCACAGCATAAGCAGGCTCCAGGACATCTTCTTCCACCAGGCCATCAGACTGATTAATTCGTGCTTTTACAATAGCATTCCTATGTTATATTGACTGTCCTGTTGTACATATTATTTATTACAAATTACTATAAATTGCTCATTGCACATTTAGACAAAGACATAATGTAAAGATTTTTTCTTCTCATATGTATGAAGGGTGTAAGTAATAAAATCAATTTAATTCAATTTTTCTGTGGAAAATTGTGGTAAAAGATCACTGCAAACAATGAAGAAACGAGAGAAGGCAAGGCTGACTCGAGGGTTGAAACGTGCAAGGCAATGTCGGAGCGAGATCGAGACGGACTTGGGGCGTGCAAAGCGGAGGAATTTACGAGGAGCCTGTCCACCTACTGATGATGAGGTTTGATTAACCTAAGCACGAGGCTGATTTGGAAAGATGGCCTGGAAAGTGGTGGCGTGGTACAGGCTCAGAGAGTATCGGTGCAACAGGGCCCGGATCTTCGAGCATGGAATGACCCAATGTTTGGACAATTCAGACACCAGACCAGATGGATTGAACCTCCAAGAGGACCACAACCGTGTCAAAGTGTTTGGAGGCTTGCGTGCCCCAGTGACCCAGAAAACTATGTTGGCTGGAGTCAGGGCTTTCTGCTTTGGCTCTTGGTGGGGTCACCCATGCCAAACAGGTCAAAGGAAAGAGGGCAGACAAAGAGAGGTTCATCAGAAATCTAGGTTCAGGGGTACAGCTCAGAGCTAACACCCTTGACAGGTAAAACAAAACTGTTATGGAAACAGCAGTGAAGAATCCCTCTACATCTGAGAGCAATGGAATTCCTGAGTCTCCACCTGGAGGTTGAGCAACTGACACAATGAAGGAAGCCCTGAATACTGCCAGAGATGGAGGACCCTCATTACTGCCCTAAATGCCAGCAGTGTAATGGGCAGTGGAGAGAGATGGATTGAAAAGGCAGGGTGTTGGGACCAGAGGCAAGGGTCGGGCCAGTTCTGTTCACTGCTCCACATGTTTACTCTGCTATTTGATGCACTAAGGCCAAGGTTGTGGCCTGCTCTGGCTGCAAGCTCCACTGTGTCATGAACTGAGGTTGAGGCTGTGGCCTGCTCTGGCTGCTCCAGCTTCGTGTCTATGGACTCACTTTCACTCTGAATGCTTGCTTTTATTGTTTACCTGATTTGTGTTTTTTCTTTCTCACTGCATATTAGGCGTTTGTTGGTCTTTTTTAATGGGTTCTTTGGGGTTTATTGTTTTGTAGCTGCCTGTAAGGAGATGATAATTTATACATTCTTTGGTAATAACAGTGCTTTGAACTTTGAACCTTGATCTTTGATTATGTTGGCTGCTTTCCTGAGGCTGTGAAGTAGTGAGGCAATGTCCTTCTTCATCAGGTATTAATCCTTCCAAAATTTTTCACTGGGTCTTTTTCTCAGGGTTGGGAATTCAAGAATCTGAGGGTATGGGTTTAAGGTGAGAGGACAGAGATTTAAAAGGAAATTGAGGGGCAATGTTTTCACCCAGTGAGTGGTCAGTATATGGAATGAGCTGCCAGAGAACGTAGTTGAGGTCGGTACACTAACAATATTTGGACAGAGACATGGATAGGAAAGGTTTAGAAGGATATGGGCTAATTGTGGACAAATGGGACTAACTTCAATGGGAATCTTGGTCAGCATGGACCGGTTGGGCTGAAGGGCCCTCTTGCATGCTCTGTGACTGTCTCCAAAATTATTGCTGAATCTGCTTCTTTTAAGCAACACATTCTGCATCACAGCAAACTGCTGCTTTAAAAAATGTTCTCTTTCTCCCACCAAAATATTTTGCTAACGAGTTACCGACCCTTTACCTTTGGAAATAGATTCTATTCTTATTCTTGCTGATGCTTTAAGACTTTTTAGTTCAATGAGCATTTGTTGAAGACCAACCTTCAGTGCATTGTATTTTCAGTCTAATCACCTCACAACACACTCATAGTTTGTTGACCTCATGGGATCTCATCATTGTTTCAGTTCAAATGTCTATTGAAAAGTTAATGTTAGCATTTCACCCCATTGTTCATGAGAAGCAATGCTCCATGCATGCCAACTTTCAAACACAAGCTTTGTGTTCATCAACACAACATAACTAGTAAAAACCAAAGGAAAGCCACAAATCCATATAATGAGTTGCAGGTACTTCAAAAGTTAAAAGTAAACTTATTATCAAAATACCTATAGACAATAAGATGTAGGAGCAGAATTAGGCCATTTGGCCCATCGAGTCTGTTCTGCCATTTCATCATGGCTGATCCAATTTTCCTCAGCCCCAATCTCCTGCCTTCTCCCCATATCCCTTCTTGCCCTGACCAATCAAGAATCTATCAACCTCTGCTTTAAATACACATAAAGACTTGGCCTCCACAGCTGCCTGTGTCAAAGAAATCCACAGATTTACCGGCCTCTGGCTAAAGAAATTCCTCCTCAGCTGTGTTCAAAAAGCCTCTATTCTGAGGCTGTGTCCTCTGGTCTTAGATTCTCCCACCATAGGAAACATCCATTTCACCATTCAACAGGTTTCAATGAGGTCACCCCTCATTCTTCTGAATTACAGTGAATGCAGCCCCAGAGCCATCAAATGCTTTTCATATGACAAGCCATTCAACCCTGGAATCATTTTTGTGACCCTCCTTTGAACCGTCTCCAGTTTCTGCCCATCTGTTCTAAGATAAGGGGCCCAAAACTGCTCACAATACTTCAAATGAGGCCTCACTAGTGCTTTATAAAGTCTCAACATTGCATGCTTGTTTTTATATTCTAGTCCTCTTGAAATGAATGCCAACACCACATTTGGCTTCCTCACCACCGACTCAACCTGCAAACTAACCTTTAGGGAATCCTGCATAAGGACTCCCAAGTCCATTTGCACCTTTTTTTTTTGCATTTTTTCTCTATTTAGAAAATAGTCAGCCCTTTCATTTCTTCTGCAAAGTGCATGACCATCCACTTCCTGACACTGTATTCCATCTGCCGTTGCTTTATCTGTACTGGACTGGGCCGTATTCACTACTTTTTGTAGGATTTTCTGTTCAAGGGCATCGATGTTTCCATACCAGACTGTGATGCAACCAATCAGTATAGTCTCCACCACACATCTATAGAAGTTTGACAAAGTTTTAGGTGTTACCCGAATCTTCGCAAACCTCGAAGAAAGTAAGGTGCTGCTGTGCTTTCTTCATAGTTGTACTTACAAGCTGGACCCAGAGCAGATCATCTGAAATGATAACACCAAGGAATTTAAAGTTGTTGACCCTCTCCACCTCTGATCCCCCAATGAGGATTGGCTCATGGACCTTTGGTTTCCTTCTTGGTCTTGCTGACTTTGAGTGAGAGTTCATTATTGTGGCACCACTCAGACAGATTTTCAAGCTCCCTCCTATTTGCTAATTCATCACCATCTTTGGGTCAGCCAATGACAGTGGTGTCATTGGCAAGTTTAACTATGGCATTGGAGATGTGCTTAGCCTTACTGTCAGAAGTATAAAGCAAGTGAAGCAGGGGGCTAAGCACAGAGCCTTGTGGTGCACCTGTGCTGATGGAGATCGTGGGGAGGTGTAGTTGACAATCTGAACTGACTGGGGTCTGCAAATGAGGAAATCGAGGATCCAATTGCATGTGGAGGTATTGAGGCCAAGGTCTTGAAAGTTATGCATTTGTTTTGAGGGGATGATGGTATTTAATGCTGAGCTGTAGTTGATAAGGAGCATCTTGATGTATGCATCTTTGCTGTCCAGATGTTCCAGGGTTGAGCGAAGAGCCAACAAAATGGCGTCTGCTGCAGACCTGTTGTGCCAGTAAGCAAATTGGAGCAGATCCAAGTCACTTCTCAGGCAGGATTTGATATGTTTCACCACCAGCCTCTCAAAATACTTAATCACAGTGGAAGTAAGTGCCACTTGACGACAGTCATTGAGGCAGATTACCACTTTCTTCTTGTGCACCGGTATAATTGAAGCCTGCTTGAAGCACATGGGTACCTCAAACTGATGAAGCAAGAGGTTAAAGGTATCAGTGAACACTCCAGCCAGTTGATCTGCATGGTTCTTTCATACTCAACCAGGTATCTGAGGCTCTCAGTAGGTTCACCCTCCTGAAGCATGCTCTCACCTTGGCCACAGAGACTGAAATCACAGGGTCATCAGGTAGTGTGGAAGCTCGTGAATGCTCTGACATGTTTTAATAGTCAAAGTGAGCATCGAAGACATTGAGCTCAACTGGGAGTGAGGCCTTGTTGCCACCTATGTCACCTGCTGATTCAAGTTTGGTTCAGAATTGTCTCTTCGCACGTGAGATGGCTTTCTGGAGATCATACCTGGACCTCTTGTATCTTAGTTGGCTAGACCTGAATGCCACAGATCTGGCTCTCAGCAGATTGTGGAACTCATGGTCCATCCAGGGCTTCTGGTTGGAGAGGACTCTGAATGATTTTGTGGGGAAACACTTGCCTACTACTGTTTTTATAAAGTCCATGACAACTGTGGTATATTCAGTCAGATCTTCTGATGAGTCCTTGAACAAGCCCCAGTCCACCAACTTGAAGCAATGCCTTAACCACTCCTCTGCCTCCCATGGCCACCCCTTTGTTATCCTCATCTCTGGAGCCTCTGCCTGGATCAGGTAGGAGAAGGTCAGCCCAGTGACGAGATTTCCCAAAATGTGGTGCAGGCATGTAATAACATTCCTAATCATCGTATAGCAGTGGCTGAGTATATTGGGATCCCTGGTTCTGCAGTTTATTTGCTGATGATAACTGGGTCAAGATTTTTTCAAACAAGCCTGATTGACTTGAACTGAATTGAATTTATTTCTTACATCCTTCACATACAGTATATGGGGAGTAAAAATCTTTACGTTATTTCTCTGTCTGAAACTGTAATGTGCAATTTATAGTTATTTGTAATAAATAGTATATACAACAATATAACATAGAAATACAATTGTATCAGCATGAATTAATCAGTCTGATGGCCTGCTGGAAGAAGCTGTCCTGGAGCCTGGTGGTCCTGGCTTTTATGCTGCGGTACTGTTTCCCAGATGGTAGCAGCTGGAACAGTTTGTGGTTGGGGAGACTCATGTCCCCACACACCTGTCTCTTTCAATGTCTGGAATAGTGGGAAGTTCACATCTACAGGTGCGCTGGGCTGTCCGTACCACTCTCTGCAGAGTCCTGCGATTGAAAGAAGTACAGTTCCCGTACCAGGCAGTGATGCAACTTGTCAGGATGCTCTCAATTGTGTGCCTGTAGAAAGTCCTTTGGATTTGGAGACTCATGCCAAACTTCTTTCAACTGCCTGAGTTGAAAGAGCTGCTGTTGTGTTTTTTTAACCACACAGCCAGTATGTACAGACCACGTGAGATCCTCAGTGATGTGTATGCTGAGGAACTTGAAGCTGTTCACCCTGTCAACCCCAGATCCATTGATGTCAATAGGGATTAGCCCGTCTCCATTCCTCCTGTAACCCACAACCAGCTCCTTTGTTTTTGCAACATTGAGGGAGAGGTTGTTTTCTTGACACCACTGTGTCAGTGTGATGACTTCTTCTCTATAGGCTGTCTTGTTATTATTTGAGATAAAGCCAATCAATGTAGTATCATCAACAAATTTAATTTGCAGATTGGAGCTGTGGGTGGCGACACAGTCATGGCTACACAGAGTAAGAGAGGGGGCTTAGGACACGGCCCTGAGGGGCTCCTGTGTTGAAGGTCAGAGGGTTGGAGGTGAGGGAGCCCACTCTTACCACCCGTGGGCGATCTGACAGGAAATCCAAGATCCAGCTACGCAAGTCTCTGAGCCTCTTGTCGAACCTGGAGGGAGTTATGGTGTTGAATGCTGAACGGTAGCCCAAGAACAGCATTCTCACATAAGCATCCCACCTCTCCCGGCGTGTAAGCACGGTGTGTAGAGCTGTAGCTATTGTGTCATCTGTCGATCGGTTGTGATGGTAGGCGAATTGTAGGGTTGAGTGGTAGCAAGCTGCAGAAGTAGTCCTTGACCAGCCTCTCAAAACATTTGCTTATTATTGAGGTGAGTGCGACAGGGTGCCAGTTGTTCAGATGTGTTAGTTTGGTCTTTTTAGGTACAGGAACAATGGTGGATGTTTTAGAGCAGGACGGCACTCTACACTGGGAGAGGGAGAGATTAAAAATGTCTGTAAACACACCTGCCAGTTGTGCCGTGCACATCCTGTGAACCTGCCCTGGGATGCCGTCCGGTCCCACAGCCTTGCGAATGTCCACTCGTTGGAAACACCTGCATACTTCAACCTCAGAGATGACCAATGTACAGGTCGCTTTGGTGGCTCTCTTCCGAGGCTCAGTGCTGGCGATATCGAACCGAGCGTAAAAAAGATTTAGCTCATCTGGGAGACAGGCAGTGATGTTGGCAGCTCCACTGTGCTTAGCTTTGAAGTGATGTTTGCCACAAGCTGTTGGTGGACAGTTGTGTCTGGATCTTCTCCCTGTTTTGCCGTTTCACAGCCTTGTCAAAAATTTTGCATTATATTACTCTTGTGAAGAACCTTGAGCCATTTTCTTGCTTCCAGGGTGTTTCTGAAATAGGTTGTTGATGTTGTTTACTTAGCTCTCTTTCTTTCTCTTGTGTGAACATATAATCACACACTTCAGTTAGGACTAGACCACTGGGTCTCTTGAGCCAACTCTTCTGTTTAATATGATCATGGATGATTTGATTATAACCTTGTTGTCATGGTAACCTCATGGTTACCTCAAGATAACCTTTCACACTCTTTCTTGTCAATATTCCATTTATTTCTGCCTCAAAATGATCCAAAGTCTTTGCCATCACTGCCCTTGAGAGAGGAAGTTATTGAAAGAAATAAAATCGCCTTTTCGTTTTCTTAAATGGGAAAGCCCTTATTTTTTAAGTGACCAAGTTTTAGATTTTCCCACAAGAGGAAATACACTTTGCACAGTGGCACTCTTAAGACACCTCAAGGTCTTGCACATTTCAATCAAATTGACACCAGCCTGTACAGCCTTTCCTCATAAGTCAACCAGCCCGTGTCAGTTATTAGGCAAGAAACCATCCTCTAAGCTGTTCCCAGAGCATTAGCATCCATTCTTAAACAAGGACCCCAATTCTGTACCAAGTCATCCAGATCCGACAGATATTCAAGAAATTTAACCAACATGTTGGTGTCCTGTCAGAATATCTCCTGAGAGGATTTATTTTTGTCTTCTCTCACACCTGTCAGTAGTCATTTACACAAATGTTGTTGTTAATGTTGCATTTCAGAATTTATTACTCTTAAATAAGTAAGATTTTCACCTATAGAAGAACATAATGGGTTTTTGAAAGGATAAATAGATAGAATCTGTTCCTCTACAAGATGTTTCAAGGATTGGTACAAACATTTAAAGTGAAGTAAAGTGTAGAGCAAAAAAATACATGTAGAAATGTTGAAAAACAACACAGATGAATGCAAGAAAGGCTTTGACCTGAACTCTCTGTCTATGAAAATAATGGAAAGAAGCCAAAGAGGAACCCCTAAAAATGGAAAATGATCTTGTCAGATAAGGCTAAGAAGTGATGTGAGGGTGCTGAAAGGGAAAGGGGCATGAATTCAATGAGCTGAATGACTTCTGCCTGCAATGATTGGATGGTTCCATGTCTAAATTACCTAATCACCTATTTCCAGCTTCTTTCCTTGTTATGTTTCACAGCAAAACATCTCAATATAATGTCCCTTCAATATGCAAAGGCAATAGCAGGGACGTGTCCCCTTTTGTGTGAAGAAATCTCTTCTGTATTCCACCCAATGACAATTTTGTGCTCCCTTGCCCCTGACATGAAGTCATTTCTTCCTCCATGTATATTTTATATACACTGGAATCTGATTAATCGGGACATATTGAGAGCACCATATTTTGGTCCAATTAAGCAGCTGTCCCAAATAGCCAACATTTCATGGAAATAGTTAAACAGAAAAAAAGATAAATTACTGTTTAACTGAGTAACAATTTATGTATTTAAATGAAATACAGAACAAATTAGAACACTACCAATATCTCCACAGTGCTATAAACCTGTGTATAATTTCTAATAGTTAGTGACCGACGAATTCTTCTGCCATTCATCTTCTGATTAAGTGTAAATGAATAAGATTAGTGAAGATAACTCATGCAGATAATGGACTGACTTCATACAATGTCTTAGGTGACTGCATCTTCCATTGTAACATTCATGATGATTGTTGATACTTTCAAATTCCTAACTTGTCGTAGTTGTGAAATTGTTTCATTTTCACACCCATCAGCTTCTGGCATCTCCAAGACTGAATGCTTGAAACTACTGTGAAGAAAACAGTTCTGGATTGTCTTACTACTTATTTGTCACCAACAATCAATGATAAAAATCACTGATTTTTGAACAGAAACATGTGCATGTGATGCTTTTTAAATACCGATCGCTCTCAGCATGGAGTAGTATCTAATGGCTATGCAAGTCCACACACACATGGCTGACACTAGCAAGAGACCGTCCGGCAACAGTCTCCTGCCCCGGTTGGGTAGCATAGTGCCCCAAATAAACTAAGGGAATCCTGGCTATTTTCTCTTTCTTTTCAAATCTTTTTATTATTATTGTTATTCAAAATACACAGGTACATCGAAATAACAACACTTACAATGCCTCAAAAAAATTATCTTACAGATTGAAAATTTTTGTGAATTAAAAAAACCCTACTATTTTCTCAATTTAGATTTTGTTCTTTACGAGTTCTCTCAAATAAATGGCTATCCTGATTAACTAGCAGCCAATTAACAGGAATCCATAGTACTTCGATTTCATACAAAATAAAAGGAAGTTACTTGGCCCATCCAATCTACATTGGTTCTCAGAGCAATCCCATCCTTCTTACTTACTCACATTTCTCTGGTAATTCATCCTCTCTCACATACTCCTCAATTCCTCCCCCATTCAGTTCTCCTCCATCCACTCCCCACCAGGGAAAACTTTTAGAGGCCAAGCAACCAACCAATCTGCATGATTTGGAATTTGGAGGGTTTCCTTGGTCTTAAGTGTTCTCGTGGTCTTCTGAGAAAGGGCAGCACCAGGGACGTAGGTTCAACCCTGGCATTCAACGTGCCTGTGAGAACTTCTTCTGGATGCTCTGGTTTCGTTCCACAAGGAGAGATGTGTGCAGGTCAGGAGGGTAATTGTCCACAGTAAATTGATATTAGTGCATAGATGAGTGGTATAATTTGGGGGTGGGGGGTTGGGGAGGTAGTAGAATATAGCTGAATGGTGTTAATGTTGGGTTGGTGTAAATGGGTGGGTGGTGGTCAGTATGGGCTCAGTGGGCTGAAGGGCCCATTTATGTTTAGTAATTCTCCATGATTCTATGAAACTGGCACACCTAGAGGTAACCCAGGTGATCGCAGGAAGATCATGCAAACTCCACGCAGACAGCAGCCAAAGTCAGGATTGAATCTGGGCTGCTGGAGATGTTCAGCAGCAGCAACACGAACTGATGACCTTCAGTGCCACCTGACACTGGCTGCTTTCATCGCTTTGGCTACATTTCTGTGACCAAATACAATTTGCAACAGGCATTGCATTTATCTTAGCTGCACTAATTATTTTTGGGTTTCACAGGAACTGATGAAATCACAATAATTAAAGTTCTTGCAAGTCGCTCAACAGAACAGAGACAGAAAATAAAAGAGAAGTACAGAGCTCTGTACAGAAAAGTAAGTACACCTTGCAACAAAACTCAGCTGAAGTTTTACACATTGGAACAGGGGTTGAACCATTCCATGATCTGTAATCTGATTCCATCGAAACCCTTTGGTTTTATCAATCTCAATTTGAAATGAAACACAGCATTGATTGTCATGTGTGGAAGAGCTGCAGTTTCTCACATCGTCTGTATGTGGGAGTGTCTCCAATCTCCACTTCTGCAAACCCTGGCTCCAACTTTTAGTTTTTGTCTCCCAATCCCAGACGCTTTGACCAGCAGGCAAAGTCTCTCTCCATCTCACCTACCACTTTCCATAAATATCCTGGAGTAGTCAATTAAATATTCTGTTAATCTTCAGAATCCTCGGGAATAGAGCCAAATATTTTGTAATCTTTGCACTTTATGTCGTATGTTTTGCAAAATCTTACCTCCTTCCAAATACAACTTGTCTACTTTTTGGTCCTGATCTTCTCTCTGCATTCGGCACATGACCTAACTAGGACTTTAAATGTAGCACTACTTCTACCCTTTGCAGTTTTTCTTCTAGACTTTTTTCATTTTTGTACCCATGTGTAGCATTTTAATTTTTCATAGGCATTTTCCCAACTTATTAGGAACAGGAGTCGGACACATGGCCAGGCTAACCTGCTTTGGTGTTTTATAAGATAATGGATGATAAGAACGTAATTCAACTTCATGCTCCTATCTACTTACAATAACTATTTTAGTTCTTGCTTGTCAAATATTAATATCTGCTTCCATCACCCTATGTGAAAGAGAATTCCAAAAGTCACCGTATTCAAATTTAACAAAAGCTTCAAAAGTTAACAAACTTCACAACATATGCCGGTGATATTAAACCTGATTCTGATTCTGGGAGAACAAAATTTTTCTTCCTCGCTATCTTACATATGCAAGCCTCTGTCTTCAAACACTGACCCCCTATTCAAGGTTCGCCACCAACAGAAACATTCTCACTATCAAGACTATTCAGGATTTTATGTATTTCAATCAAGTCATCTCTCAGTCTTTCTAAACTCCAGCAGGTGTAGTCTAGCCTATCCAATCTTTCTTCATGAAACAGTCTGCCCATTGCATCTTTGTACCTCCAATAGACAATAGGTGCAGAAGGAGACCATTCGGCCCTTCGAGCCTGCACTGCCATTTTGAGATCATGGCTGATCATCTACTATCAATACCCGGTTCCTGCCTTGTCCCCATATCCCTTGATTCCCCTATCCATAAGATACCTATCTAGTTCCTTCTTGAAAGCATCCAGAGAATTGGCCTTCACTATCTTCCGAGGCAGTGCATTCCAGACCACCACAACTCTCTGGGAGAAGAAGTTTTTCCTTAACTCTGTCCTAAATGACCTACCCCTTATTCTCAAACCATGCCCTCTGGTACTGGACTCTCCCAGCATCTGGAACATATTTCCTGCCTCTATCTTGTCCAATCCCTTAATAATCTTATATGTTGCAATCAGATCCCCTTTCAATCTCCTTAATTCCAGCGTGTACAAGCCCAGTCTCTCTCACCTCTCTGTGTAAGACAGTCCAGACATCCCAGGAATTAACCTCGTGAATCTACGCTGCACTTCCTCTACAGCTAGGATGTCCTTCCTTAACCCTGGAGACCAAAACTGTACACAATACTCCAGGTGTGGTCTCACCAGGGCTCTGTACAAATGCAAGAGGATTTCCTTGCTCTTGTACTCAATTCCCTTTGTAATAAAGGCCAACATTCCATTAGCTTTCTTCGCTGCCTGCTGCACTTTCTCATTCACCTTCAGTGACTGATGAACAAGGACTCCTAGATCTCTTTGTATTTCTCCCTTACCTAACTCTACAACATTCAGATAATAATCTGCCTTCCTGTTCTTACTCTCAAAGTGGATAACCTCACACTTATTCACATTAAACGTCATCTGCCAAGTATCTGTCCACTCACTCAGCCTATCCAAGTCACCCTGAATTCTCCTAACATCCTCATCACATGTCACACTGCCACCCAGCTTAGTATCATCAGCAAATTTGCTGATGTTAGTCTCAATGCCTTCATCTAAATCATTGATGTAAATCGTAAACAGCTGTGGTCTCAATACCGAGCCCTGTGGCACCCCACTAGTCACCACCTGCCATTCCGAGAAACACCCATTCACTGCTACCCTTTGCTTTCTATCTGCCAACCAGTTTTCTATCCATGTCAATGTCTTCCCCCCAATGCCATGAGCTCTGATTTTACCCACCAATCTCCTATGTGGGACCTTATCAAATGCCTTCTGAAAATCGAGGTACACTACATCCACTGGATCTCCCTTGTCTAACTTCCCGGTTACATCCTCGAAAAACTCCAACAGATTAGTCAAGCATGATTTACCCTTGGTAAATCCATGCTAGCTCGGCCCAATCCTATCACTGCTATCTAGATATGCCACTATTTCATCCTTAATAATGGACTCTAGCATCTTCCCCACCACCAATGTCAGGCTGACAGGTCGATAGTTCTCTGTTTTCTCCCTCCCTCCTTTCTCCAATGTTGCTCAATTTTCACCGTTTAGGTGGCACTCCAGAGGCCATCCCTAGGTAATGATCGAGTTTCATTTTTGCAGACATCCATAAGTCAATTCTGTATGCAAATCAGAAAATCGACAAAAATCACTTGATATGGTAACCACATCTCCACAATACTGTAGGGAATGGCATTGACTGAGAGGAAAAATGAAAGCAGAGAGAGAGGATGCGAGTTCTGCCATTCACAGGAACCTACTGTATGTGCGTCAGAGTTTTGATTGCAATAATATTATGGGAGCTTGCCCATATGTAGGGGGGAGTTATAAGTTGGATGTTTGAAACTCAGGGAGGACTGTATCCTTCCTTTATTAGGACCAAAATGGATAAGCTCATCATGCAGGGGGTTAACAAGCAGTGGAGCAAGGGGGTGTACTTCCATTTCCTTTATGAGATGTCCACTGGTTCCCTCTACACATTATACATTGTGTTTGTTCTATGTATATCTCGGTAATCTACAGACAGATGGTCGGTACTGCTGAATATGCTACTTGATGGCATTATTGTGGTCCTGAGCTTTTCCATTGAAGTCATTAACAAGGAAAAATGCACATGTTAAAAACTGTTCAATCATGTTCAATCTACCTCAAATGCCAGCGTTCACTTCCCTGCGTAGATGCTGTCTGGAACACAGAGTTCCTCCAGCACTTTGTCTGTAGCTCCAGATTCCAGTATCTGCAGCGTAGTGTATTTAATATTCCAGTAATATTTGAGTAATATTGTAAATATATTGTTTGATTAAGCATTATTTGTTTACACAATTCATGATGGGTTAGATGTAAGAAATAGATGAAAGACATATGTCATTAAGCCATCACGTCATATGTGTACACCTCACTAAAGAAAAAGAACTAAGTAAGCAAGTGATCCTGGGCTCCTGTGTTTCTCTTTCTTTTAATTTCTGGAGTTTAAAACATAACAGTGGAATTGAGGAGTTTTTAAAATGAACCCAAGTTGACTATTAACCCTGTTGAAACACAGTATATTTTTTTCCTCAGAAGGGGAGAGAGACATTGAGTTTAAAATAGGCAAAACATTCATAGGTTCATAAGCAGTGAGTGCTGGGTGAAAATAATAATAAATTTAATAAAAGCAAAAATGACTGACTACACTGGAAAGATAGATACTTAAATTGCACAACAGATAACTGGATGGTGTATACTGAATGAATTGAGCAATATTTTGAAGCCAATGCTACTGAGTGCAATAGGTGGAAAAGCATGCAGTTTCCTTTGAAGTTTAACTGGTCCAACTAATCCAGCTGAAATGAGCTTTGGTGATATCATGAACATAATGCAGAAACATTTAGAACCAAAACCACTGTTGATTGCAGAATATTTCAGGTTTCATGAGCTGAATTGAAGAAATTGTCTAAGCGTTGTCAGTTCAGTGATGCACTGAGAGATCATTCATTTTGTGGAATCTTACAAGAAAGCATTCAAAAAAGAGCTCCTAGCTGAAGCACGATTCATATTTAAAAGTCAGAACTCACTGTATCACTGGAAAGAGTAGCCAGACATGCAATTGAGTTGCAGTCAGGAATGATGAAGAGAGTGCGAACAAGTTTACGGTGTCTGAATAGAAACCTGCCTGGCCAAACAAATTGTGTTATCGTTGTGGCAAGGGCTCACAGACACCAGACCAATGCAAATTTAAAGGTGAAATTTGCAGAAAATGCAACAAAGCAGGGCACTTCACAAAGACATGTTGGACAGACAAAAATAAATGGAAAGCACAGGAAAGAGAAGAAGATAAAATGTCAAGTTGCCTTTTCAAAAAGAGCACCATCCTGTTCGCTGTTGAGGAAAAATCTGATAATGATAAGAGTGACACAGGGCTTTTACAATGTGAAAACTAACAGAGCTTACACCAGAAGCAAACAGCAAATTAATTAAAATGGTATTGGGTTCTGGCTCATCTGTTTCAGTCATTTGACAAAATGAGTTTGAATAGCATTTCAAAGATAACAAACTGAAGACTGTAGATATCCAACTAAGAACTAATAATGAGAAGAGATGACTCCTGCGGAAATGACATCTGTAACAGTGAAATACAACAACTAACCAGCTACATTGGGCTTGTATGCGGTAAAAGCAGGAGAGCAAGCAATATGGGGCCATGATTGGCTAAGACAACTACAAATCAATTGGAGAACCATCCACCATTTGCATGCCACATCGCCTGTAGTAGAATCAACTGAAAGAATATTAGGAAAGGTACCGGATGATGCCACAGCATTGCTCAAGGATGGAATTGGAAAACATAAACATATCAAGGGAAAAATAGTGTTAAATAAAAATGCCACACCCATATTTTACAAAGCCTGTCCGGTTCCTCATACCATCCGTGATAAAGTAGCCAGTGAGCTGGATCACTTGAAGGCTGAAGGAATTCTTTCCAAGGTTGAGCGGAGCCAATGGGCAACAGAAGTGGTCCCAGAACCCCAAAAGAATGGGTCTGTCAGGATCTGTGGTGATTTTAAGGTCATCATCAACCCAATAGTGAAAGTAGATCAATACACTGTGGCCAGGATAGAGGATATCTTTACAGAACTTTCTGGAGGAAAACACTTCAGCAAAGTGGACTTTGCTGAGGCCCAACTATAAATGGAAGAGGTGTACGAAGTATTTCTCACCATTAACGCTCACAAAGAGCTTTATCACTGTAATAGGCTTATTTTTGGAGTAGCACCTGCACCTGCACCTGCACTCTGGCAGAAAGCTATGGACCAGGTGCTGCAAGGCTGCCCAGGCACTCAGTGTTACCTGGATGTCATCATTGTTACTCATGAAGATGAGAGGGAATATCTCCAAACCATCAAGGCAGTGTTAAGAAGATACGTAGATTATGGGCTCAGAGTACCACCGCAAGTGTGATTTTTTTAGACCAAGCATCACTTAGTGTAGTTGCACCCTTGACGCTCAAATATTACACAAGTGTGCTGAGAAAATTCGAGCAGTGGTGGTTGCACAAAAGCCAAAGGACATGTCACAATAGCAGTGTGGTTTAGGATTTGTCAATCACTGTTACAGCTTCCTGCCAAACCTGGCTACTGTGCTTCACCCCTTGAACTCATTACTGCAGATGGGGAAGAAATGGCAACAGACAAAGCAGTGTGAGGTGGCTTTCCAAAGGGTAAAAGAGATAGTGACATCACTGTACTCACACATTATGATCCATATCAACCGATGAAGCTTGCCTGTGACACCTCGCCTCATGGTGTAGTTGCAGTCACGTCACGTGTTACGAGTGATGGAAGTGAATGCTCCGCAGACTTTGCATCACATTCCCTCATCGCTGCAGAGGAAGATTATACACAGATTGACAGAGAGGCCTTGAGTCTGGTTTGGGCTGTAAAACGTCTTGTCTGGGAGAGAGTTGACCCTCATTACTGATCATCAGCTACTGGTGTCCATTTCAGTCCTTAGATATATGTTCCACTAACAGCAGCAGCATGAATGTAGAGATGGCCTCTCTTTCTTGGAGGACACCAGGTTGAATTCAAGAGGATGTCTAATCATGGAAATGCTAACAGATTGTTCCATTTATCCTTGAAAAAGAAAATACCTGAAAAATTTACAGAATATGTCCTCCTGACGTAATCTCTAATGCAAATCAAAAGTCTCCCTATTATGGCAGAGATGATCCAAAAGGAAATCAGAAAATAGCCCACCCTGTCTCAGGTTCACACAAAATGGCTGGAATGTGCAGCAGAAATTCCAATTCCCCCATTTTTACCAGTGCCAGGATGAACCTAGCCTTGATTGGGGTTGCGTTATATGGAGATTGAGAGTTGTATCATCCAAGCTGAGAGCTAGTGTAGGAGGAGATACATGCCGGTCATCCACACACGGTCGAAATGGAAGTGTTGGCTTGAAGCTTTGACTGGTGTCCTGGGAAAATTGGTAGGTTAAGCAGCTCGCCAGGCACTGTTTGGGATGCCAACGTGTCCAAAAGATGCCAGGAGTAGCACCTCTCCATCCTGAGAATGGGCTGCATTGCCCTGGAAAATGATTCATGTGGATTTTGCTGGACTATTCCTGGGCATAAGTTTCTTGGTAGTAGTGGATGCAGCTACAAAGTGGCCAGCAGTGTTGCCATTAGCCTGCACAGCAGCCTCTCACACTGCTGATGTGTTGAGAAGCCTTTCCCCAAGGACTGGTGTTCTGAAACACTTAGTCACTGACAATGGACCACAGTTTGCTGCGGAACTAAGACGTACTACATCTGCACTGTGCCACTAAGCTACAATGGCTTGGCAGAAAGATTTGTCTGGAGTCTAAAGAATGCATTGTGGGCAATGTCAGCTAAACATACCAAGATAGAATCAGAAGCTTGCCAATTTCCTCCCTCAAACAAGGAGGTTTGATGTTTTACTCTTGGACAAGCAGTCCTGGTGAGTGACTACAAGAGATGAAAAAAAGTAGATACTTGGAAAGATTAAGGATAGAGCTAGACCACTGTCCTAGACAGTGGAGATTATGTCTGATATCTTCAGGAGATGGCACACCAATCAGCTGAGGAGAGCAGGTCAATCATTGGAGAAGAAAGGTGTCCAGAGTTGCCAGAACCACTTCCTGCAGTCCCAGAATCAACTCCTACAGCCACCATGGAGGAGATCCCAGAACCTGAGATTGTTTCACAGCCACAAGTCTCACCTGACAAGCAGAGTGATCCTCCTTGTCAAGAAAGACATTATTCCACCAGGGTAAGAAAGCGATTAAATCTTTAGGCCTGAATGGACAGTAAGGTGACTATACAGAGATCTGTTACATATTTGAGTTGAGATGCACTCTGTACTGTCAGAAGTATAACTAAGTAGGGAGGAATGTGGCGTATTTAATATTTCTGTAGTATTTGAGTAATATTGAAATATATTGTTGGATTCAGCATTCTTTGTTTACATAATTCATTATGGGTTAGATGTAAGGAGCATGTGAATGGCATACAGTATGTAATTACAGCACCACATCATATGTCCACACCTCACCAAGAAAAATAAACTAAGTAAACAAATTGTCCTGTATTTTGCTTTCAATTTATTTCTGGAGTTACAAAACATAACTTGCAGTCTCTTGTGTCCCCTGTGTTTAATGCTTACCCGCTGACAATGATAATTTTACCTGTCACCTGTAGGCAAAGTCAGAAGTCTATGGGTCTGAACCCCACTCCAGATACAGGAGTATATAAAATCCAGCTGCCACTGCTGAACACGTTTTTTGCGATTAAGCGATTAAGCTTTATAATTCTTACTTTGACTATATGGTTAGTAAAAAAAAGGGCCCAATCTTATTAAGCAGTCTATTGCACAATGTTGGAGCTCACTGATAAATCAATCGTCCACCATCAACCTCCTCCGATCGTCGCTGCCCTTCAGGCCTTCGCTCCAAGTCCACCCAGTCCGGCGGTCTACCAACTCTCTCCATTCACGTCTTCTCTCCTCGTCTCTCCCCGGCCAAAAAGACCGTGAAAATCTCTCTTCCAGACTCACGAGAAAGAACAACAGCATTCCTAACCCCATTATCTCTGGTCATAACCCAAACATTGCAGCTACAGAGAAACCAATACTTTATCAGTGAAACCTTACAGCAGTGAAACTCTACAGTGTGAAACACAAGTCCTTGCAGAAAATACCAGTCTCAGTTTATGCCATTCTTGCTAAGTTCCTGGACCAATTTTAGTCACTAAGAGCAGATAACAAGTTCTTTATTACTAATCTCTTCTGCCACACAACGTCCATATCCCTCCACTCTCTGCACACCCATGTGCTTGTCTCATCGGGCCAATTCCACACTTGTGTTTTCTTTTTAGTTTCCACACATTCCCATCTGCACTCCCACCCCCCAGATATTCAACCATCCATCCACACACTAGGGGCAATCGACCTACCGACTCACACGCCTTTGGAGAACTGCAGCACCCAGGGGCAACTCACATGGTCACAGGGAGATCGTGCAAACTCCACACAGTCAGTACCCCAGGATTCAGCCCATGATTCTGGAGCAATGAGGCTCTGGCACCATTGGCTGCAGCCCTGTACCCTTAAATCATTTCACTGGTTTTAAATCTCCCTAAGCCTCAGTGAAGTACTGATAGGTGCTATCAAATTAATTGCTTGCTTCACTGCTCCCCCTGTGGTGGAAATTGAACAAGAGAAGATGTCACAGCTCCCAGCTTCCTATCAGCAGTGAATCAGATTGCTATGAAGACGATGGGTGGCACCTTCTCATGGGTGAGGGTAGATGCAGCTAATACACCTTCCAGAGAAAACAACCAGCCATTTAGGGCCATCATCTTTACTGCCTCTGCAATTGATCCCAGTCCTTTTCTGGCCTCTATGAATTTACCCTCCAATGTTGCTCCAATGATCCTTGAGGAGCACCGCACCACATCTTCTCTATAGACACACTGACACCTTCCATTTCAGCTAACCACCACTTCATGCTACTGTACATTTCTGCTTCCTTTCCTAAAGCGGTCTGCTGAAGTGTTTACTGCATTCAGAATGTTGATCAAAGGATCATCACCATGGCTGCCTCTTCCTGGGAACAATCTCCTAGGAGACCAGATTAGACCAGGGGCTACATGAAGTGATCCAATGGCCTCAAACAAATGGTCGCAGGATTAACACAGATTTAATGCTTGCATTTTTCCCGCTTTTTTTCCTGTAGGATCTTGAGAAAGTGCTTCAAGGAGAACTCAGTGGATGCTTAGAAAAGACACTATTGGCCATGTTAGATCGACCTTGCCACTTCGATGCCAAGTTGCTGAACAAAGCAATGAAAGGAGCTGGAACAGATGAAGATATCCTTATCGAGCTTCTCTGCACGAGAGCTAATTCAGTATGTTTAATCCTGAACCATATTATTTAGAGAGTTAACATATTCTGACTTTATTCACTAAAAAAAAGAGTAGTGTAAAAGAGATAAAGAAAGATAAATGCTTGCTTTATATGTCACATGTACATAAAACAAATAATGAAATGAGTCATTTACGCGAATCAAATCAGCGATGTTTGTGCTGGGCAGTCCTGCAAGTGTTACCACCTTCTGACACCAGCATAGCAGGCTCACCAACTATGACCGTACATCTTTGAAATGTGAGAGGAAACAGGAGCACCTGGCGGGAACCCACACGGTTACGAGGAGAAGGCACAAACACCTCACAAGCAGCGCTGGGAATTGCACCCCAGTCTTACAGCTGGTGCTCTAATGGCGTTTCTCCAGCCGCTAAGCTACCACAAAGAGTTGAAGAATTTAATCATGTGACACTGAAGAAGGCAGTTCAGCCCATCCAGTCTGTGCTGTCTCTTTAAATGGTTGTGCTGACATCGGAGAGGGCTCAGAAGACGTTCACGAGAATGATTCCGGGAACGAAAGAGTTACCATATGAGGAGTGTTTGATGGAACTCGCTGGAATTAAGATGAATGAGGAGGGGAATCTCAATGTGGTTCTTGGTGGACTGCAGATCATGGTCTCTCCTTGGGGTCTTTGCTATTGCTTGCTTGGTGTGTGGTGGGTAGGGACACTTCCTGCTGGGTTAAGTGGAGGGGGGAAGGGGGCAGGCTTGATGCTTTGCTGCTGCTTGTGTGTGTGGGGGGGGGGGGAAGAGTGGATATTGGCAGTCTAACATTTTACTGTCCTTCATTCTTTGGGGCTCTCTTCTGTTTTCGTGGATATCTGCGAAGAGTAAGAATTTCAGGTTGTATACTGTACACATTCTCTGATATGAAATGGAACCAAATGAACTATTGAACCTATCAAATGTTGGTGGGCCAAGATGGAGTGGATGTGGAAAGGATGTTTCCTATAGTGGGGGAGTCAGACTGGACGTCACAGCCTCAGCGTAGAAGAACACCATTTAGAATGGAGATGGGGAGGAATTTCTTTAGCCAAAGGATGGTGAATCTGCACAGGTCGCTGTGGAGGCCAGGTCATTGAGTGTACTTAAGGCAGAGGTTGATAGGTTCTTGTTTAGTTAGGGCATGAAAGGTTTCAGGGTGGAGGCTGGAGAATGGAGTTCAGAGGGAAAATGGATAAGCCATAACAAAATGGCTGAGCACATTCGATTGGCTAAATGGCCTAATTCTGCTCCTATCTCTTATGGTCTTCTGGTCTAATATTTCTGATCAGCATGTGTAGCTATTTACTCATTATAATTTGTTTTTCAGCAAATCATTGCCACAAAAGAAGCATACAAACAAAGTAAGTACTTCTTAACAATAACTAAGTCATTTAATACTCAATCAAAGAGAATGATTACTTATTACTGAATTTATAATCATAAGAACACAAGGCTACACAAGGTTGTGGCTAATCTACCTCAGTACCATTTCACTGTTGTATCCCTGAATTTCTTGACTTTTTTGTAATCAGTTTCTATTTGAATGAACTCAGTGACTGAGTGAAGAAAATTCTCCTCATCCCATTCCAAACCAGACTACTCTTTACTCTCAGTGTGTGACTGACCCTGGTTCTAGGCTCTTTGTTGAGGCGAAGCGTACTCCCTTCATCTAGCCAGTCGAGTACTGTAAGAATTTTCAATGAAGCCTCAAGAGTTTTTCAAGTTTTGTTCACTTTCCCCCTCATGATACGCAGAGAAAGATAGTGATGGGTATTTGCAATATGGAGAATCAAGGGAGTTGGGGATCAAACAGGAAAGTGGAGCTGAGATCAGGGTCAGATGGTCATGGCATTACTAAATAGCAGAGTTGGCTTGCATGTCCAATGACAAACTCACTCTCCTGTTTCCTGCTCTGTGTTATTTTCAGAAAGCGGTCTTTTCATTTTCACTTTATTTTATGATTGCTGGTATATTTCTCGTCACTTTATTCCAGCTCCAGTACTCTGCAGGAGTAGCTGTGTCAGAGGTGGTCAGCCGAATATTTCAGGGTTGGCCACAGCTCCCTGTCTCTTTCAGACTGCTCTTCCACTGAACAAAGGCAGACAAATTTCAGATGCTCAAAAGCTCACGGTATAATTTCTGGAAACATCCAATGTATCCTCTTATGTCCCGGCTCTGGAAGGGTTTGCTACATCATAATTTCTTGAAATTGCCATCCCGACTCGACCTCCAGAGAGACCCCACCTTCCAGGAGGTGGTGCGCGGTGTGTGCTTTGAAGGTTCCCCCCGTGATTGGGCTGGACTCCCGCATCCCGAAGACATGAGGGTTGGTGGGCTCCTTCGCTCCTCCAAATTACCCCTACTGTGTACGTGAGAGTAAAATCTGCGGGGAGGGGTTCGATGGGGATGTGGAGAGAATAAAAACGGGATCAATGTGTGATTGTGCCAGCGACTGATGGCCAACACAGACTTGCGGGGCCGAAAGGCCTGTTCCCTTGGTGTATGGCCCCATGACACAGTGAATGTAATAACCCAGTAAAACTTTATTCTCCGGCCTTTCCAGACGGAACACCTCCACCTCCTAAAACGTCTTCCATCTCCCTAATAATGTGTCTGGGAGCCGTTTCAGATGATGGATTACAACATAGAGCTCTGGGAAACTGGTGATTCACTGTACTAAGAGGTTCCCGTACCTGGGGGGAAATTGCCTCAGTTGTCTGGTATCCCACTGCGTCACCCGCAGTGTACAGCTTACTAACATTGCTGAAGAAGTAACACTAATTTGTCGCTGTTTTATTGCGAATGGGGGAATGGTTCGTGCTTGCAGCTCTTCAACCGGCCTGCAGGTGGAGAACAATGATCGTGGTTTGCACACTCACCCCCCCAAAACAGGCAGTATCGCACAGAATCGGCAAGGGCTTAATCTTCAGAAAACGACTTTAAAACCTATCTGTCTGTCTGTCTGACTAAACTTTTCATTGCTAATATCTTCTTAAAGTGGTTTGATGTCAACATGACATCCTGTAAGAGCCAAAAAACAATTTACTACATGAAACGTATCATATGCAAGCTAATTGTGAGCGCTTGTGCATTTTATATGTATGTGAGAGTGCTTGTGTGCTTTTGTTTATGTTTGTGTATGTGTGTGTAGTAAAGTATGTCTCTGTGTGTCTCATAAGCATAGAATCATACAGTGTTGAAACAGGCCATTTGGCCCAACTCGTTATCACTGACCAGTCAGCATCTTTCCATGTTAATCCCATCTTCCAATATTTGGAACTTAGCATTCCATGTCTAGGCAATATAAATTTTCTTCCAGACACTTTTCAAATACTGCCAGCAGCCCAGCCTCAACCATTCTTTCAGGCAGTGTATTCCAGCTGCGCACTACTCTCTGCAAGAGGAAGACCCCTTCAGATCCTCTCTAAATCCTTTCCTCATTACTCTATATCCTTTAGTTTTATCTAGCTCTGATGTAGAACCATAGAACACTACTACACAGTACAGGCCCTTCAGCCCTCCATGTTGTGCCAACCCATATAATCCTTAAAAAAATTACTAAACCCACATTACCCCATAACCCCCCATTTTTCTTTCATCCATGTTGTGGTAAACCATGTATACCTGTCTGGACATGCCCCTCTGCTGACTGCTCCTGTGGCTCCTCCCACAGACCCCTGTATAAAGGCAATTGGGGCACTGCTCCTCCCTCAGTCTCCAAGATGTCGTGCTCCCTTTTGCTGTTAATGAAAGCCTATCGTTCACTTCCAGTCTCTGAGAGTTATTGATTGTGCATCACAGGTGCCTGTCCAAGAGGCTCTTAAATACCCCTCATGTTTTAGCCTCCACCACCATCCCTGGCAAGTCATTCCAGGCACTCATGTGTAACCTTTACTGCAGCCTACCCTCATAACTTTATATAGCTCAATCATGCCCCTCTTAATCTCCTCCACTCAAGGGAGAACCTTAGCTTAGCCTTTCCAGCCTCTCCTCATAATTGACCTTCTCCATCCCAGGCTGTGTGTATTGTATGTGTTTTTATAAAGTGTGTGCTTTTGAGTAAGCACATGTGCATATAGTGTGTGCGTGTGTGTGTGTGTGCGTGCGCGCGCTTTAAGGTTGCTACATATTGCTTTGATTTACTCTTCTGGCATTACACATGCCCCTATGTACAAAATCTTTCTCTCCTACACACGTTCAAGCACATGTGCCTGTGAGAGAGGAATAGAAAGGGTTTGACCAAGATACATTTGTGATGCCAGGAGAGTAACCTAAAGCAATATACAGCACCCTCAACACTGCAAAATATAACAAGGACACTTGTTTGGAAATGATCGAACAAAGGTCTATGCTAAGTTTCAAAAGGAGATGGGAGAACAAAAGCACATGGTCATACAAAAAGATTTTAAGGAGGAATTGAAAGGAGGAGAAATAGACAGAGAGATGAGGGGGTGTAAGGGGGAGTTCCAGAGCTTAATGACTTGGCATTTGAAGGCACCTAGACTGTCATGTATTTAATATTTAACTAATGTTTGAGCAATCTTGTGTATATATAGGTTGATTAAACATTCCTGTTTAATTAAATAATTAATTACAGTTTATATGTATAAATATGCGAATTGCATATGTCATCACACTACCATGTGATACATGAGCACCTCACTTAAAGTAAACTTAAATTTAGACCCGCATTCTGGACTCCTGAGTCTTTCTTCGAATTGGTTTAATGTTTTGAAGTTACAAAACATAACAGTGACCAATCTTGGAATGATCAAAATTGAAGAAGCAAGAAGCCTGGTTTAAAAACAAAGAGATCTGTGAGAGGGTTGTGGAGCTGGAAGAGATTACAGAGAAAGGGGGTTTGAAACAGACTTGTTGCTTAGCCAGAAGACACAAAATATTGTTCAGATCTACAAGAAATTATTTCCAGTGGTTTCTGCTTTGACATGAACCTGGGCTATTACCTCTCTCCATTACTCTGTGGGAAAGCAATCTTGATCTGGTATTGTTGATACCAGGGATTGTTGGACGCAGTCCACATGTGGGTGGACAATAAAAGCAAACATGATCCTAATCACCATTTCTCCCTCTCACTCTGTATCCATTGTATCAGATTTAGACTCAATATACATGATCAGTCTTATCCCCCTGTTCTGCTGCAGTGTTCCCATGTGATCTGGAAGCTGATGTTCAAAGTGACACTAGTGGAACTCTACAGAAACTGCTGCTCTCATTGCTCGAGGTAAGAAATATTGAAACATTCAACACTCTCTAAAGATGGCAAAAATACTGGCAATGATGAAGACTACTTGTTTAAGTCAATGCTCATATTTATGGAAACTTGATAAATGGACAACTAACGAGCTGGTTCATAAAATCAAACGTTTTTCCTTAGCTAATGAAACTAATATTCATTTTTCCTATTTATCCAAAAACCTTATTTGTAAAGTATGGATTATAGAATAGAAAGAACAATTGACACAGGAAGAAAGGATGTCATTCAGATCCCTGGGTCCACATTGGCGTTTGATGAGAGGTCTCAGTTCCTCCAATTTCCCTGTTGTTTCTGAAATTTCAAGAAACAAGAGATCTGGTCAGATATGACATTAAAACCTAACCTGAACCCTGTGGTGAACTACATATACCTGTCTGGACACGCCCCCTGCTGACTGCTCCTGTGGCTCCTCCCACAGACCCCGGTATAAAGGCGATCGAGGCCTGAGCCCGGCCTCTCAGTCTCCAGGTTGTAGTATGGTGGTCACTCACTGCTTGTTCCTCCTTCCAGTCAATAAAAGCCGATATCTCACCTTTACATCTCAGAGTGAGTTATTGATGGTGCATCAAACCCAACACTGCCATTGCCAATCAGAGCCCACTCTGACCAGACCTAAATCAACCTGGTCAATGACCAATCCAAAGACAAATGATCATGGCAAATCCAAGTCCAGCCTAACCACAGCAAATCAAAACCAGACTCAAATCAAATCCCAACCTACCCAGTCTCTGATCAATCCCAACATGACCCAATCATTGAACAATTCTCTAGTCTAGATTTATGGTCTACATCTTTGGTCTTATAGTCTAATCCAACTTGACTGAGGCTGACTTAAATACAACCCAAATATAGCCAATCCAAAAGCAATCCAACCTGACCACAGTCAGTTGAAAACAACCAGACTTGAAAACGGACAATTCAATCCTAATGCAGCCATGGTCAATCCAGGCCCAACCTGGAACAAGCCAGGCTAGTGCATGCTTTTTCTCCTCATTTGTTATCCAGTTTTCTTTTGGAAGATCCTTTTAATAATGCTTCCATCACTCATTCGAGCAGAATTGTCCCAAATCACAACAATTGACTGTGTAAAACAAATGTAATTATCTTATTCTCTGGTTGGTCTGACAAATTTAGAAATAAAAATAGGGAAGGTTGGTTAGTATGCAAAGGGGAAAAGGAAGTTAAAACTTCAGCAGAAGTCAGTCACAGAAGCTGCCTCTGTAACAGAGCTAGCCAGCACAGACCAGCACACCACCAAGAAGAAGCAGCCATGTGATACAAGCAGAAGTTAGGGATCAAAGTTTTGATATATTCACCAAAAGTCAGCCAGTTACTTCCTAAGCAAGGCCTAGGGGGTGGTGATGATGGGGTGGATACTGAGGAAAGCCTGGTGGGTGTGAGAGACGGAGGCAGAGAATGAGAAGGGGAATGGTTTCAGTCAGATTTTTGTATAAGGTCCCTCTGTTGGTTGTACTGGGTTGTCTACATAATATGTAAGCCTGGGCAGTATAATCTGGAGAGCAAGCTTTTGCCCATGTTGCAGACTGCCCCCTTGATGCAGCTGACTCTGAAGGGATGGAAGAGACCAATACAGTTCAGCACCAGCGGCGTCGCAGGAGTTGCCAGTCAGCATTGAAATCAATATAGGAATGTCTTAGGGATTCAAGCACCAGATTATTCCCTGGGATTTACTACCAAAGCCTTCCCCATGAGTGGGTATAGCCGCAAGGCAGTGGAGGTTTGAGATCAGAGTTTACCTTCTCCTAGCTGAGCCGCTGACCATGGCAGACGAGCCCCATCTGCCCAAAGCGACTGGTTTTAAGGCACCAGTAAACCCACCTTTGCCCCTTCTCCTGTCAGTAGGCGCAGTTCTGCTGGGTGTTGTAGCTAAGCCCCATATGAAGGCCCGGAGCTGGACTTGGGTGTCAGAGGCTATTTGAGACACACACCATTGGGAGCATTTAACAGGTAGAGAGCTTATGCCCACTGCCAACCTTAAAGAACCTCAAGAAAGATTTTTGTATGACAGGTATTAAAAGGAGGATTGAAAAATATGTTCAAGACTTGGAATTTGAAAAATATGCGGAGAATCCAGCAGAAAGGAGGTGAATAGGGATAGATTCTCACTTTTCAGAACAGAGGACTGTGTTGAAAACAAGTGGATAAGAAATTACTCCTGATTGAAGTTTGACTGAGTGCCTGCTTTTCTACAGAATTAGCAGGTATACTCTATACAGTAACAAAATGAATGTAAACTAACATTGCACTACTCTAGGAATAGGAATGTACAGTGAGAAGGAGCCCAACAATGCTTTACTGGCTATCCAGACCCACACTACTTCCCCATTCTTAGTCCATGGTGGTGTTGGTTACAGCCAGTCAGGTGGACATGTTTAAATATACTGAGGGCTTCTGCCTCCACCATTTCTTCAAGAAATGAGTCCCAGACCCACCCTCAGCTCCCCTTTAAGTCCTTCACCAATCACTCCAAACCTATGTCACCAATTATTAATATCATTTGCCACACAAGTAGTTAGGGTAGGAAGGAAGGCATATGTCATGATTACATTCAATGGTTGGGGCATTCAGTGTAGGAGTCAAGAAGTCACAGTGCCACTACAGTATGTAAAACCTTGTCCGGGCCAAATGCAAATTCTTTTTCTCAAAACTATTGATTTTCCCTGAATGCCCCATTAGCAGATGGATGTGGCAGATTTAGAAAGGATGCAGAAGTGGTATAGCAGGATGTGATCCAGTCATGCCTGCCCCTTCATTGGTTCCAAGCCTTCCCCAGTATCGCTCACCAACCCTTTCTCCGCTACATTGATGACTGCATTGGTGCTGCTTCACATACCCATGCTGAGCTCGTCAATTTCAACAACTTTGCCTCCAACTTCTGCCCTGCCCTTAAGTTCACTTGGTCCATTTCTGACACCTCCCTCTGCTTTCTTGATCCCCCTGTCTCCATCTCTGGAGACAAACTGTTAACTGACATATTTTATAAACCTACCAATTCCCATGATTATCTTGACTATTCCTCTTCCCACCCTGCCACATCCGTTCTCAGGATCCGGCTTTCCTTTCCAGGACATCAGAGATGTCCTCCTTTTTCAAAGAATGGGATTTCCTTTCTTCCACCACTGATATTGCCCTCACCCGCATCTCCTCCATTTCCTGAACATCAACGCTCATGCCCTCTTCCCGTGGCCTTAACAGTGACAGAGTTCTTTCCACCCCATGAGCTCCACACCTGACACATCATCCTCTGCAACCTCCGCTACCTCCAAAGGGATCCTACCACTAAACATATCTTTACACCCCCCAACCCTACCCACTTTCTGCAGGTGTCATTCCCTCTGTGACTCCCTTCCTCCATCCCTCTCCACTAATCTCCCCCCAGCACTTATTCCTGCAAGTGGCTTAAGTGCTGCACCTGCCCATTCACCTCCCCCCTCACCTCCAGTCCTGAAGAAGGTTCTCAACCCAAAACATTGATTGTTTCTTCATTTCCATAGCTGCTGCCTGACCTGCTGAGTTCCTCCAGCACTTTGATCATGTTACCAGGATGTTGTCTGGATTAGAGGGTGTGAGCTATAAGGAGAGGTTGGATGAAATTGGATTCTTTTCTCTGAAATTTCAGAGGCTGAGGGAGACCTCAAAGAAAAATCATAAATTTATGAGAGGTATAGAGAGGGTAGAATTTGCTTCTGAAGGTCAAACACTAAAGGGTAGAGCTTTAAGTTAAGATGGAAAGTTTCAAGAAGTGTGAGGCAAGTTTTTTTTTTACACAAGAGGTGTAGTTGTGTGGAACGGCTACTGGGGGTAGTGGAGGAAGCAAGTGCAATGGTCACATTTAAGAGACCAGTAGATGACACGTGAATATGCAGGGAGGGAATGGAGCCATATGCATCACGTACAGGCAAAAGGGATTTAGTTTAATTCAGCATCATGTTCAGCATAGACATTATGGGCCGAAGGGCCTGTCCTATGCTGTGTACTCTATGCCCCATGTTATAAACTTACATTATATTACTCTAGGAGAAGGAATGTGTAGCAATGAAGCCAGTTCACCCCATCGTGCCACTTCCCAGTAATTGCTCTGGGAGAGCCTCATGTGGGTGAGAGTTCATCAGATGTATATGTTTAAACGTGACTTGTGTTTCAACCTCCATTGTTTGTTCAGGAACTGAGTTCCAGACCCTTCCCCACCTATGGTGGGGTGAAAAAAATTTCTCCCCAACTCCCCTTTAAGTCTTTCCAGCGATCACTTTGTTAAGATATTAATATCTCTGCTACGAGAAATAGATCATAGAAGAATACAGCAAAGAAACAGGCCCATCGGCTCACCAGATCCATACTGACCAACAAACGACTAAATGTAATGGTCCCTTTTACTAACATTTGGTGCTTCCCATTCATACTGTCCCTGCCTTTCATAATCTCCTCCACTTCAATTAAAATTCTCTGTAGCCTCCTCTGCACCAAAAGGAGATCTTGGTCTATTCAAGTTCTCCACAGAGCTGAGATTCAGCAGAATGGGAATCATCACTGTAAATCACCTCTGGGACGTGCCAGAATCAAGTGATTCTTGAAAGATCATGACCAATGCATCCGTTATCTCTTCAGCAACCTCTCATAGGACTCTGGGATGTAGTCCATCTGGTCCAGGTGACTTATGCACCTTAAGGCCTTTGAGTTTTCCTTTGTAATACAATGGCACTCACTCCTGCTCTCTGACACTCACAGACCTCTGACACACTACCAGTATCTTCCACAGTGAAGACAGATGCAAAGTACCATTAAGTTCATCTGCCATTTCTTTGCCCCCCATTTCTACCTCACCAGCATCATTTTCCAATATCAACTCTCACCTCCCTTTTACTTTTGTCCTAAGATGATATAGAATAGCCATGGAAGTCTTTTCAATCCAATCTAACCAGAGGGACCAGCTGCTCACTGGGAAATAATAAATTTAAATAAAAATAAATTAGCAATGTTCTTAGCCAACCTTATTGATAACTTTGCAAACGCAGGCCAACCGAGACGAGGGGTTCGAAGTCAATGAAGACCTGGCTGAACAAGATGCCAAAAAACTGTTTGAGGTAAATAAAGCTTCTGTTTGACATAACTAAACCTCCGAGCCACGTAAGAACAAGAAGTTGCACTTCACAGTCATTTTTTAAACCAAAAATTTCTGTTTGCAGGCTGGTGAAAAACGTTGGGGTACAGACGAGCTGGCATTTAGTACTATTTTAACCAAGAGAAGCTGTATGCAGCTAAGAGCGATCTTCAAAGCCTATGAAACAGTGAGTAACAATCACAACTTATATCATTTGGAAGCAAACATGAAAACTAGAAAATAGAAACGTGAATAGGTTACCTTGTCCCTCTAGCCTTCCCCACTGTTCAATGTGATCATGGCCAATCTCTGCCATCCTCAACACCTCTACTGCAATAATTTCTTTGGTTATCTGTCCTGGATGTTGAAAGTGAATGTAGTCAAAGACGGTGAGGTGTTAGCTCAAAGCCGATCGATTCAGGAGCTAAGATAAGAAAGTGTTGAACACTTCTCAGTAAAAGATTCTTGAACCTTTAACCTAATAACAAGAGGATATGAGGTCAAGGCAGGACATGCACATAACTTTCTTGGTCATTACTACGGCTCCATAAAGAGGCAGAGTGAACCACAGTTGCCAACTGAGCCTCAGGAGTTGGATCCTGGTTCTTCATCATTCTCTACCCTAATGGCTAAGAGATAATTACAAATATTAAACACTTTTTAAACATATTACATTTATTAATCCACACCTGGTGTGTAAATCAATTACGTGCGTTAATATTACTTAAAATGAAGAGGGAAAAGGACACTGATTTCCAGTCACTGTTTTATTGGTCAACAATCCCATCTAATGGGACTGGACTGGATTCACCAGCTGCAGCTGGAGTGAAGCAGAAGGGTCAGGTGCCAAGCATGTCTGGCCTCCCAACTCAGTACATTACCAAATTCCCTAGACTGCTGGCCGGTGGAGTGTAACATCTGCTCTGTATTTCATAGGAACATAAGAAACAGACCATGAGATATGGGAGCAGGATTAAGCCATTTGGCCCAGCATTGGGTCTGCTCCAGCATTTCATCATGGCTGATCCATTTCAATCTCAACTCCAATCTCCTGCCTTTCCCCCATGCCCTGACTCATCAAGAATCTATCAACCTCTGTCTTAAATATACCCAATGCCTTGGCTTCCGCCTGTGGCAACAAATTCTGCAGAATTTGGAAATAGTATTCAGGAAAAGGAGCAAGAGTTGACCATCCATTCCGTTGGAACCTGTTCCATCCTTCACCGAGATCATTACCGATTTTCTGTCTCAGCATCATCCCTTAATCACCAAAAGTCTATCAACCTGTGTTTTAAATTAACACAATCACTAAATCGCCACCACCTTCTTAGATAGAGGATTCCAAAGATTCAGCACCCTCTGGGGTGAAGTCATTATTTCTCATCTCAGTCCTGAACAGCGAACCTTCTATTCTCAAACAATGCCCCTTGGTCCTAGACTCTTCAGCCAGGGAATACATCCTCCTGCATTCAGTCTACCCTTGAAGTACTTAGTAAGTTTTGACGAGATCTCCCCTGATGCGTTAACTGGTTGGCTGTCCCACAAGAAAGCCGGGCTGCTGCTGATTTCCCTCTTATTTACACAGCTCCATGGCTCAAGCATTGAGGAGGTGATCAAAAGAGAAACATCTGGTGACGTGACGAAGGCTTATCTGACAATCGGTAAATAGCTGAGTAATAATTAGTAATAAATCAGACTTTTATTTTGAGGTCTCAAGTGTGGGATTAGTTTTAGTGCCTTTTAAAATATGTTAATAATATGGCATACGCTAGTGTCACATCCTCGGGTATGAGTGTCTAGTATTGCACAAGTCACATCGGCATGGGGGAACATATAAGGCCGTTCAACCCTTCAATTCTATACACCATGCTTTTGGAACAGGCTACTCTGTACTCAGGCTACCTCTTCTAGCTGCCTTGGTTATCTCAATCTAAAAACTTCTACTAAATATAAATCCATCAACTTGAAAATGAAAACGACAAAGGACATCAACCCTATTTAAATGTTAACCCTATTTCTCTCGACAGATTACGTGATCTGCTGAGCATTTCTGACATGTCCTGTTGTCTTTTTTTAAATCACGCTTTCTTTGTTCTGCTAAATTGGTCCTCTGGGCAGCTAAAAGTATTACTATATTGATGGGAAAATTCAAAGGGAGAGAAAGCAAAAAAGCTGCAGTTGTTGGAAATATTAAATAAATACCAGAAAATGCTGGGAAAAGTTGGTGAGTCAGGCAGTGTCAATGGAAAAAAAAACAGTCGACATTTGAAGCCATTCCATCAGAATATAAGTTCAAAGGTCACTTGATGTGGTTATACTTTCCTTACAATTTCAGAATAATTTATTCTTTGCCCTTACAACAACAGACAAATGGTGGGGAATGTACCATGTGGTACCAGAATTATCTGGTTATAACTCATCAATTCTCCGGGGCAATGAGAATGACAAGTTGCATTGCAAACCTTGCATATGTCCTCTTCAAGTTCACTTTCAGTGATGTTTAACCTGGGCAGAATTAACACTCCCACAATATGTTACAAAGAATTTAGAGTAAAATACAGACCATTAGTTACGTGAACAAGGGGGAAGAATTCAGTGGCAGGGCGAGAAAAGGCGGGTGGGAAGGGACATCAGTTAACACTCCAGACACCAGGAATCAATCCTCACCTTGGGTGCTATCTGTGTGGAGTCTGCAGGTTCTCCTCTGCTCTCTGGTTTCCTGCCCTATTGAAAAGCAACAAACAATCTACATTACAACCTCAGCAGGTTTGTGGGTAGAAAAGAATTATTGACTATGTCTGTGACTTTTCAGTTTGAAACCATGCGTCAGGACTGAGAGTCAAAAGGGGTAATGGCCTATATGAGGAAGAGAGGGAAAGGGATGTTACAGAGGGCAATAGATGACTGGTGGACCAAGACTTCAGCACTGGTAGCCTTTGTCTTCCTGATTATCACCTACCCACCTCAGTTTCCACCTTCACCCTCCAAACCTCTCACCTGCCTTTATTTTTCCTGCTTCCATCTATTACCCACCTGCCTCCCGATTCCACCAACCCCCTCCCCCCGCACCTCACTCCAACTACCTATCATAGATCATATCTCCTTAGTCCACCAATCACTTACTGGCCCTTATATTACCATTCCCCCTTTCATTTTTATTTCATCTCATTCCCTGTCCAGGGTTTCAATCAAATTATTAGCAATTACCTTTCCTCCCATAAATGCTGCTCAACCTGCTGAGTTCCTCCAGAATGTTTGCTGCTCATTATTTTCAGTCTCCTGTATCTGCATTGGAAAGGAACGTAGATTCCAGTTTACTTATCATTCAGTCATACATGAATACAGCCAAATGAAACAGCATTCCTCTGGAGCCAAGGTGCAAAACGCATCACCAACAGCACACAGGACATAGAACATAGAGCACCGATGCTTCTGACAGCAGAAAAGCACACGGTCACAAAATAAAATACTATATCCCAAGCCCCAGAGTGGCACGGCCTGTAGATTGCTGGTGTGTGGGATGCTGTCCCTCTCTAGCTTGTTCTTCCACTGAGTAAACACTAAGGGCAGCACTGATAGAAGGGCCAGCACCAACCCCCTATGGAATCCAGCATGCCCACTGAGGCTTCTGCTCTCTCCCACACCGTCACATGGGCGGCTGCATCAGGCGACCCCCATGGCATGAGGACCTAGTCCACGCCGAAACCAAGGCAATGCAGCCCCATCACCCTCGGCCTCACCAGTGAACCGGGCTTGCAGTATTCTACATTACCAATGCCCAACAGGGCCTTGCAATCGCAGGAAAAACATCCAAGACAATCACTCGCACCGTGCACCACCTTGACATGACAATGCAACACAACAAGTCCAGGCAACAATGCAACAATGACACACAGTAAGTCCAGCTCCACTGCTAGCGAGCAGCTCGCTGACGGTGTAGACCCGCAGAATTTGATGTTCTTAATATTCAGCAGTGTCTTGCCATCGTAAAAAAAGACATAAAGGACAAACAATTACACCTTTAGTTAGACCTGGAAATGCTGCTGCATCAGAGTGCACTGCCATCTGACCATAAATCTTACTGGTAGTTTAATTAACTACTGTACATTGTCCCTGGTTGTAAATACATTACCTATAAAAAAAGATGCCCCTTGGAAATTTTCATGTTTTATTATTTTACAACATTGAACCACAGTGGACTTAATTTGGCTTTTTTGGCACTGATCAACAGAAAAGACTCTTTTGTGTCAAAGTGAAAACAGATGTTTACAAAGTGATCTAAATGAATTACAAATATAAAACACAAAATAATTGATTGCAGAAGTATTCACCTCCTTTAATATGACACACCAAATCATCACTGGAGCAGCCAATTGCTTTTAGAAGTCACATCATTAGTTAAATGGAGATCACCTGTGTGCAGTCAAGGTGACTCATTGACTCCAATAAAAATACACCTGTGTCTGGAAGGTCCACCTGCTGGAGAGTCAGTATCCTGGTAAAAACTACACCATGAAGACAAAAGAACACTTCAAATAACTCTGTGAAAAGGTTATTGAAAAGCACAGGTCAAGTGATGAATATAAGAAAATTTCTAAGTCACTGAATACTCCTTGGAGTACAGTTCAGTCAATCATTAAGAAATGGGAAGAATATGGTGCAGCTGTAAATCTGCCGAGAGCAGGCTGTCCTCAAAAACTGAGAGACTGTGCAAGAAGGGGACTAGTGAGGGAGGCCACCAAGAGACCTATGAGAGCTCTGGAGGAGTTACAAGCTTCAGTGGCTGAGATGGGAGAGACTGTGCATACAACAGCTGTTGCCTGGGTGCTTCACCAGTCGCAGCTTGATGGGAGAGTGGCAAAGAGAAAGCCACTGTTGAAAAAAATCTCACATGAAATCTCAGCTTGTGTTTGCCAGAAGACATGTGGGAAACTCTGAAGTCAACTGGGAAAAGGTTCTATGATCTGATGAAACCAAAGTTGAGCTTTTTGGCCATCAGACTAAGCCCTATGTTTGTTGTAAGCAAACACTGCACGCACATCATCAAAAACACATCATCCCCATTGTGAAGCATGGTGGTGGATGCATCACGCTGTGAAGTTACTTCACTGCAGCAGGCCCTGGAAGGCTTGTGAAGGTAGAGGGTAAAATAAATGCAGCAACACACCATAAGATAAAGGAGCAGAATTAGTCCATTTGGCCCATCAAGTCTGCTCCACTATTTCATCATGGCTGATCCAATTATCCTCTCAGCCCATTGTCCTGCCTTCTTCCTGTATCCCTTCATGCCCCGACCAAGCACGAATCTATCAAACTCTGCTTTAAATATACTTAGACTTGGCCTCCACAGCTGCCTGTGACAAAGAATTCCACAGATTCACCACCCTCTGGTTAAAGAAATTCCTCCTCATCTCCATTCTAAAAGGATGCCCCTCTATTCTGAGGCTGTGTCCTCTGGTCTTAGACTCACCCACCATAGAAAACATCCTGGGAAAATACAGGGAAGTCCTGGAGGAAAGCCTGATGCAGTCTGCAAGAGAATTGCAACTTGGGAGAATATTCGTTTTTGAGTAAGTCAATGACCCCAAGTATAAAGCCAAAGCTACACAGGAAAGGCTTAAAATCAACAGTGTTCATGTCCTGGAGTGGCCAAGTCAGAGTCCAAACCTAAATCCAATTGCGAATTTGTGGCTTTTCACTCACAATCCCCACGCAATCTGACAGAGCTTGAGCAGTTTTGTAAAGAAGAATGGGGAAAAATTGCAGTGTCCAGATGTGTAAAGCTGATAGAGACCTATCCACACAGACTCAAGGCTGTAATTGCTGCCACAGGTGCATCTACTAAATACTGTCTTGAAGGGGGTGAGTAATTATGCAGTCAATTATCTTGGGTTTACTAATTGAAATAAATTTAGACCAAATTGTAGAAATTTGATTTCACTTTGACACAAAAGAGTCTTTTTTGTTGATCATGTCAAAAGGCCAAATTAAATCAATTGTGATTCAATGTTGTAAAACAATAAAGCATGAAAACTTCCAAGGGAGGTGAGTACTTTTTTATAGGCAGTGTAAGTGGCTGGGAAGGGGAGAGCTGATAGTAATACAAGATGGGATTATTGTAGATTGGTACATGATGGCTAGCATGGACGTGCTATGCTGAAGAGCTAGTTCCATGTTGTATGACGTTATATTGCTATAAGGCACTATGAAGCTTTGACATGTCAGCATCAGATGCATTGCACCACTTGCACACTTGTATTCACAGCACATATTTGTACAACATGGTCGTTGACATAAATGATGTATTTCACTTTATGTTTTGATGTATGTGTGACAAATAAATGTGATCTTTCATCTTTAAGCTCAGTGGATAGACCTGCTGAGCTAACAGGATGTTCTTAAGCTCTTCGTTTCACATAAATTTTCATAATAATCGCAAATGCCAATAGACAAAGTGTCTAACGGAGGAGTGAACTGGTATGTTCATAAGGTGCAGGGAAGGGTAATAATAACTTGGGGATTGGTAAAAGAGTAGTAAGGGTCAGGATGCAATAGATTGCTCCGATCTTCAGATGTAAATGTGCTAGAAAACTGACAGAATTCCCTTGGTGAAAGCTGCTCTTCTGCTGCCTGCACCATCTCTTGAAGAATCTTTGGGATTTATTGCAGGAAACTGGCTGGACTCCTCCAGGAACTGCAGACAGATATGCTTTAGTAGAAAATTTACTGGATCATTCACTAGTGGAACAACGACCATTTGAAGGAGCTGAAAGGCATCAGTGGATCAGTAGGTAGCATTCCACCTTCTGAGCCCCAAGGTCATGAATTCATTCCTGGGGTTCCACACTTCTTCACAGTCCTTCACGTAGTCTGTGAGTTCTCTCTCTTTTGGTGCCTCCCTTTCAGCCATTAAGCTGGAAAGGGTGCAAGAAAGCCTTATGAGGATGCTACTGGGAATGGATGGTTTGAGTAAAAGGAGAGATTAGGTAAGCTGTGGCTTTTTACCCATGAGTATGGAAGGAAGGTGACCTTAAGAAGGCTGATAAGCGACATTGTTAAGGTGGATAGTCATATTCTTTTCAGGGTTCAGGAGGACATGTGTTTAAGATGAGAGGAGAAAGATTTAAAAGGACTCTGAGAGGCAACTTCTTCAGACAGAATGAGCTTCCAGAGGAAGTGGTTGAGGGAGCTATAATAACAACATTTCAAAGAAATTTGGATAAGTACTGGTCATGTTTAAGAAAAGTTTAGAGGAATGTGGACCAAACACTGGCAAATGGGATTAGCCCTGGCAGTTTGGTCAGCATTCACATGTTGGACTGTTTCTATTCCATATAACACCAAGGCACTATGCATCTCTCTCCCCCTCTCTCTCTCCCCCTCTCTCTCTCCCCCTCTCTCTCTCCCCCTCTCTCTCTCCCCCTCTCTCTCTCCCCCTCTCTCTCTCCCCCCCTCTCTCCCCCCCTCTCTCTCCCCCCCTCTCTCTCCCCCCCTCTCTCTCCCCCCCTCTCTCTCCCCCCCCTCTCTCCCCCCCTCTCTCCCCCCTCTCCCCCCCTCTCTCCCCCCCTCTCCCCCCTCTCTCTCCCCCCCTCTCTCCCCCCCCTCTCTCCCCCCCTCTCACCCCCCCCCTCTCTCCCCCCCTCTCTCCCCCCTCTCCCCCCCTCCCCCCTTCCCCCCCCTCTCCCCCCCCTCTCCCCCCCCTCTCCCCTCCCCTCTCCCCCCCCTCTCCCCCCCCTCTCCCCCCTTCTCTCCCCCCTCTCTCCCCCCTCTCTCCCCCCCTCCCCCCCCTCTCCCCCCCCCTCTCCCCCCCCTCTCTCCCCCCTCTCTCTCTCCCCCTCTCTCTCTCCCCCTCTCTCTCTCTCTCCTCCCCCCCTCCCTCTCTCTCTCCTCTCCCCCTCAGGCATTCTCAAGACTCCATTTTCCTTCTGGGCTCTCCAAACAGTCTCTCCTAGGCCTGGATGCCTGTCCATCCAGTCTCAGATCCCTGATTCACCTGCTCTGCAGCAGCCCCTGTTCACCAAGACAATTCTTCATTGTTGTCTATCCATAGAAACATTTCACCCCCTTGCATATCAAGAACCTGTCTACCTCAATCTTAAAAATTCTCTGTTCTGTCAATGCAACGACTTTTCCCTCCTTGTGGCATAGTGTGAAGACAACAAGCTCTTCGATGTCAGCAAAAAGAAGGAGCTGGTTATTGACATCAGGAAGAGGGGATAAGCACACACCCCTGTTTGTGTTAATAGTGCTGAGGTGCAGATGGCTGAGGGCTTCAAGTTCCTTGGTGTAAATATCACCAACAATTTGTCCAGTTCCAGCCATGTAGATTCTACACCTAAAGCACACCAGCACCTCTATTTCCTCAGAAGACTAAGGAAAATTTCATGTCCCTGATGGCTCACACCAATTTTCACAGATGCACCTTTGAAAGCATCCTATTCGGGTGCATCACAATTTGGTGTGGCAACTGCTTTGCCCAAGATCACAAGAAATTTCACAGAGTTGTGAACACAGCCCAACATAGACTATCATACAAATCAGCCTCCCCTCCATTGACCCTGCCTCTACTTCCATCTGCCTCGTGTAGGCAGTAACATCATGCTGGAGCACCCCACCCACCTACCCTGGTCACTCCCTCCCCTCCTCTGTCTTGCCAGACAATAGGTATAAAAGTTTGGGAGCGCATACAAATGGACTCAAGAACACCTTCTAACCCACTATTCTTAGACTCCTGAACAGACTTCTCATGGGCTAAAAGATAAATTTGAAATCTCCTGATCAACCTTACACTTTGTCATCCCGCACTGCTCTCTTTCTGTAACAGCAACTCTACTGTATATTTTACTGTGTAAGATAGTAAAAATAAAACAGAATGTATATTCTGCATTCTGTCTCATTGCTACTACCTTGCTGCACCGATCTGCCTGGATGGCATGCAAAGCAAAAGCTTTTCACTATATCTTGATAATGTGACAATAATAAGCCAATACCACTCATCAGCTTCTCTAATTGGTTCTGCTGTTTAGAAGAATTCGTCATTGGTATGTTGCATATTTACAACTCTTGTTCATTTGATTTCCTACATGTGCTTTCTTTTGCCAGGAACCTTCTAAGATAAACTGCTATCTATCATTTCCACTGGGCGCACATACAACACAAACATGCTCAGAGACACCTTCTATCCTCATGTTATTAGACTCCTGAATGGACATTTCCAATTCTAAAAGATGAAGTCCTAATATCCTGATCTACCTGGCTGTAGCCATTACATTTTATTTGTCTCCCTGCACTATATTTTCTCTGTAACTGTAACATTATATTCTGCTTTCTGTTTTCCTTTAACAACCTGGATGTACTTATGGATGAAATGACCCGTCTGGATGACACACTGACAAAAGTTCTCCACTGTATCTTGGTTCATGTGACAATAATAAACTAATACCAATAGTGTTGAGCATAATAATTCCTAAAACTCTCAATCACTGGAGAGAAATAAATTCATCTCTGCTCTTGACTTCCTTAGAAAACTCTTAGTTTTAAACAACAACTCCCTAATAATAGTTTCTCCTATGTGAGGAAATACCCTCTCCACGTCACCCTTGATACCAGGGTCCCTCGTCTTGTAAATTGTGCAATCCAGTGTACACAGTCCTGAAGAAAGGGCTCGGCCTAAAACATCAACAGTTTATTCATTTGCATAGATGCTGCCTGACCTGCTGAGTTCCTCCAGCATCTTGTGCATGTTATCTTGTAGCTTAAGTTGGTTCCCAGAAATGAAATGCCAAATTACTTCTGCAATTAAATGTTTAATTATTATTAAATTTTTGAATTATTCTTTTTCTACAGTATTTTTTTCTATCCCCTCTTCTGACTTTTCAAATCCATCCTGTGACTTGTGTAGAGCTCATTCATCCACACCCGGCTTATTTTAATTTCCTTATGCAGTTCAGTGCACCAAGGACTGCCAAGCCTACTTTGCAGAAGTGTTACATGAAGCAATGAAAAACGTGGGGACAAACGAAGACACGCTGATTCGCATCCTGGTCTCACGCTCAGAGGTAACATGGAATTCAAGCTTGGCTTTTTGGGTCTGGTTTCCAATTAGGTTGGATGGAGGGGAATGATTGACAAGATTCTGGAAGTAAAGTGCACATGGATGGAGTCGATTTTAACCTCAGACAACACCCAGCAAGTCAGGTAGCATCTCTGAGAAACGGTCAGGTATGAGACACTTCATTGGAACAGAGAAAAAGGGGAATCAGGTTTTAAAGCAAATGAAGGACTTTGATGGCACAGTAGTGCAGTGTCAAGCCACTGCTTCATAGCTCCAGCACTTTGGTAGGACCAAACAGAGTAGGTCTTACACAGCGGATGGTAGAGCACTGAGGTGTGTAGTGGAACAAGGGGATCTGGGAATACAGGTCCATCATTCATTGAAAGTGACATCACAGGTGGATAGGGTTGAAAAGCTTTTTGCACTTTGGCCTTCATAAACCAAAATAACGAGTACAGGAAATGGGATGTTATGTTGAAGTTGTATATGACATTGGTGAGGTATAAATTGGAGTATCATATGCAGTTTTGGTCACTTACCTACGGCAAAGATGTTTACAAGTTTGAAAGTGTGCAGGAAAAATTGACAAGGAGTTATAAGGAAAGTTTGAATAAGCTAGGACTTTATTCCTTGGCACATTGAAGATTGAAAGGAGATTTGATAGAGGTATATAAAATTATGAGGGGTATACTTAGGATAAATGCAAGTGGCTTTTTCCACTGAGGGTGGGTGGGTCTGCTACTGGAGGTCATGGATTAAGAATAAAAGGTGAAAAGTTTCAAGGAACTTGAGGGGAAACTTCACTCAGAGGGTCGTGAGAGTGTGGAATGAGCTGCCATTGCAAGTGGTGCATGCAAGCTTGATTGCAACATTGAAGAGAAGTTTGGAAAGGTACATGGATGGTTGGGGGTGGGGAGGGCAGGTTAAATGTTTCAGCATGGATTAGATGAGCTGAAGGGCCTATTTCTGAGCTGCACTTTTCTATGACTCAATGATCAAGGTTCAGTCCTGGTCTTGAGTGCTGTCTGTGTGCATGTTCACCCCATGACTGTAAGTGGGGTTTCCTCCAGGTGCTCGCATATCCCAAAGACAATAGATGGGTGCATAACAGTACTTAATGGTCAGCGTGGACATGATGGGCTGAAGGGCCTGTTTCCCCTTTGTATGACTATTATTCTCTGACATACTGAGATGATTAGTATGACAGCTAATGCCCTCCTCGCTCCTCCAAAACTTCCCATAACCTCTCATGCAATTTCCACTCAGCTAGTTGAAAACAGCTCAAGCGACACTGAAGAAACTCCACACCATCCAGAAGAAATCAACTCACTAGACAAAGACCACCAGCTCCACCCTAAACACTCCATTCATTATTGTGGCTGCGTTGTGTGCTATCTACATGGCACATTGCAGTTTCTTTGCGAGCCTGAACTTTGATCTCTACCAATGGACACAGAACGCCATCACCTGCAGGTTCTCCCCCACCCCCTCCAAAACACACACCATCACTACATTGTCACTGGATCTACATCATGGAGATCCCTCCCCAACAGCACCGTGGAATCACCTTCAGCAGAAGGACTGAAGCGATTTAAGGAAGTGGCAAGTTGGACAGATACTAAATGTTAACCTTACCCATGACAACCGCAACCTATGAATGAAACACACACATCAGCCCCAGCTGCCCTCCCCAAACCGCAGTGATGCCCATCTATATAAAAGTGATTGGTTTAGCTGATTCCCATACTGTAAGAAAGGTGACCTGTATTTCTCTATTCAACAGATTGATCTTCCAAACATTAAGGAAAAATATCAGGAGATGTACAAGAAGCCTTTGGCGGAAGACATCAAATCGGAGACTTCTGGATATTTCCAGAAAGTTCTGCTGGCCTTAGTAAAAGAAGAAAGTGGGATAGTTGGAATATAAGTAGCTATATTGTCCTGAGCTTGTCACGATTCAATGGACATACCCATAGTTTATTTCTCATCATGCTGTTGTGACATAATCCTTTTGAAATAATAGTATTGTGGCATGATCTCTTTTGGAAAAGGCAGATTCTCATTGGTTAATACTTGAAGGAGTAAAACTATCTGAACAAGAGGGAAATGCGGGAGAGTGGGATTAGTTTTTACAAAAGAACACAGCATCAGTGGGTCAAACCTGCTCCTTTTGTGCTGGATCATTTCCCAAGGAAAGATGTCTGACATCATGTCATGGTGTTCAGTAGGGTTTGGTTGTATGGGGTTGCTGAGGGTCTGTGAGTGGAATGCATTGTCTGACTGTGAGTGGGAGCTGCATTCAGTCATGGCTTTCAACAATTCAAGGGTAGAAAGAGGATCGTAGGGTAAGAGTAGAAGTGTTGAACTTCCAGCGTGGTCTCAGGAGGAGCAAGAGGCCTTATACTGGTCTATGCTACATTTGACAGTTCATTTTGCCTGTGGCATTGACCAGAATGTCAGGGAGCTGCACTATCCATTTCCTACTGTCCATTGAGAGTCTACGATTGCTTGGCAACCATAGTCCAAGAAGAGTCAAAAGTGCTCAGTGTGGGAAATGGGAAACAAAGTACCATCCTGGCAAAAGAGGAAGAGTGCTTTGACATCTCTCCAAGTTAAGTTGATTTTGGAAGTGCAGACCAGACTTTTTTTCTAGTAGAACTAAATGCAGAACAAGTGTTGCATTTTTCTCACCTTGCGCTCAGAAATTCCGGGGCTAGAAGATCCAGCAAACCTGGACTTGTTTTAAGATGTATTCAGTTTATTGCTTCCCAATACGTGTCAGAATCAACCCACTGTGAAGTCTCACTTTCTTCTACATTACAGTATAGTTTTTATTTCATTGCAATGCATTATAATTAAAAGGAAATCCACATGAATAATTTGCCGTGTCAGTGGTTTGTCTGTTGAGTCATCAGCTCTGATTAACATCTTTGCAAGTTGGAAATTTATTGATGTAACATAGGAATAATGTGTTTATTTTTCCCAGAATTACATCAAGCTATGACACTGACCCTTTACTCATCCAGCTTGTGAGTGTGAAATCTCCCAATGTCACGGCAATCAACTGTTCAATTTTGTTCCTGTGTTCTGTGCATAAGGCTCCTCTTCACATCGATGCCCAAACCAGTGATTACGTGCTATAAACATCCGCAGGACTTGTTTAATACATGTGGGAAATATTTATTCCAAGTCCCATCTTTGCGCAAGCACGTGAATTTGATGAAGAAATATTTTGTCACAATAATTGCAGAGATGTGGTGAGGGATAGGGGGTGCAGGAGGGAGGCCAGACAGGAACATTTTCAGCATTCCACCTCACCACCGTTTTGAGAGTGAAACTCGTTTGAAGTAAATAGGTTTACTATTATCACACGTACCGAAGTACAATGAACAACTTGTCTTGCATACCATCCGTACAGATAAATTCATTGCAACAGTGCATTGAGGTCATACAAGGCAAAACAAAGAAGGTAGAGAATCCCTTTATTTCTTGGGAATGTGTTAACACAGGGGCAGGGGAAAAGCATTCAGCTTCTTGAAGCCCACTTGCCTTCCAATTTGATTGTAGCTAATATAATGGCCCTATATGTGTCTAAGCAAACATTATACCAAATGTATTAAAAGAAAACAGGACAGCGCAGTGGTGAAGTTAACAAGAGTCCACTCTAGCTTCTTGGGTGTCTGTAACAGGCTTTTATTTTTTTTGCATGTGTCTATTAACCGCTGAATTCCTTTGAGCTGGAACTAACCTTCCCCTGGCGGCAGAGAACACCAGTCCTTACACAGAGTGGATACAGTGTACAATGGAGTCATAAAGTAAAGTGGCATGAAATCAGCCCTTCTGCCCAACGCATTCATACTGACCAAGGTGCCTATCTCGACTAATACCACCTGCCAGTATATAATCTATATCCCTCTAAATCTTTCCTATCCATGTTCTTATCGAAATGTCTTTTGAATGTCTTCATTGTACCCAGCTCAACTTCTTCCTCTGCTAACTCATTCCTTCATCGTACCTCCCTCTGCATGAGGAAATTGGCCCCCTTTCCCCCAGGTCCCTTTAAGTCTTTTCTCTCTCACCTTAATCCTGTGCCCTGGAGATTCCCTTTCCTTACAGAAAATGCATTCACCTGATCTATGCCGCTCATGATTTTATTCACCTCTATAAGGCCATCCCTCACTCTCCTGCCTTCCAAGAAATAAAGTCTTAACCTACCCAAGCTCCCCCTGTAACCCAGGCCCTCAAGTCCTGGTAGCATTCTCTTAAATCTTCTTTGCACAATTTCCATCTTAGTGACATTGTTCCTGTAAGACTGGTACTAAAACTGTACACAATACTCCAGCTGCTGCCTCTCCAGTCTCTCCTATAACTGAAACATAATGTCCCAGCCCTTAGCCTCAGTGCACTGACTGATGGCTAGCACGAGAGGGCATAGTTTTATGGTGCGTGGAAGTAGGTACAGAGGAGGTGTCAGGGGTAAGTTTTTTACGTAGGAGTGGTGAGTGTGTGGAATGGGCTGCCAATGGCGGTGTTGGAGGCGGAAACAATAGAATCTTTTAAGAGACCCCTGGATGGATACATGGAGCTTAGAAAAATAGAGGGCTATGGGTAAAGCCTAGGTAGTTCCAAGGTAAGGACATGTTTGGCGCAGCTTTGTGGGCCAAAGGGCCTGTATTGTGCTGTACGTTTTCTACGCTTCTATGAAGTCCAGTGTACCAACTGCCTCTTCACTGCCTTCTTAACTTCTGACACCACCTTCAGTGAACTATGCACTTGTACATCCAGGTGCCTCTGTTCTGCAACACTCCCCAGGCTCTGCCATTAACTGGTTTGGCTTCCCAATTGCAGCACCTCACTCTTCCCTGTTCACCAATCCTCAGCCCACTCTCTGATTCCTCTGTATCTTTTGATAATTTTCAACATCTGTGGTGTCACAGGTTTTAGGTATTGTCCACAAACATACTAACCATTCTCATCCAAATTGTTCATGTGAGTAGCAAGTGTCAAAGGTCCCAGAACTGACCCCTTTGGCACACCACTGGTGACAGGGCTCTTGTTTGAGTAACACCCTTCTGCCATCATCTTCTGCTTCCTGCATTCAAGCCACAAATGAACCCTGTTAGCAAGTGTTCCCTGATCCCTTGCGATCTAACCTTCCTGATTAGCCGACCCTGAGAACGGCGAGGGGCGGAAGCTACCTATGTGGTTGTGCGGACTCAATAGGTTGGCCTGGAGACTCATATACTGTGCAGAACACACACAGCACAGCACACAAACAAATACAGGAGGAACTCAGCAGGTCAGGCAGCATCTGTGGAGGAAAATGAACAGTCGACCTCTGTGCCCTCTCTTAGCACAGCCATGGATGTGACAGCAGGAAGCTAAAAGCTTCTTTACCTGTGGGCCACCTCTATCAGTTCCCAAGGCCGGTTTGTGGAGATGGACAGTAATGTCTGCTGGCTGTGGGCCTGCTCTATCCCTGTACTGTTGTTTGGGAGTGAGAAGGATGGGGTCTTGGGCGGTCATTTCGAGGTTTGAGCAGAGAGGGAAAGGCATTTGGAGACACAGGTCTTCATTAGGGTGTAGGGAGAGGGAGGACTCTTGAGAAGCATGAGGATGTGTGCTTGGCAGTGAAAAATTTGAGAGGTCAGTGTGTATTTTTGTACCTCACTCTGGGGAGAAAAACCTTTTTTTGCATATCCTGATGATAACTCCACCTCCACTGCTTCACTCCCAAATCATTTTTGAGATCGATGATGTTGAAGTTAAAGGGGACAATTTGCAATTGACGAGACCACCGTACCGTGTAACTCCTGGTATGGAGGTTTCTTTCCCAGGACAGACTTCACGGGGTTGCACTCTCTGGAAGTTTGAAGCTTAAAGAATGATTTGATTGGTGATATTAAGGGGAATTGCAACGAGGGCAATGCAGATAGGCAGTATTTTTGCTGACTTGGGTGTTGAATACTCAGAATTCAAAGCCTGGGCTCTGAGGGCAAAAGCAGTGGAGGGGAAATTTGAAGCCAGCTCCACATATCCCTGTCAATTATTTTCAAATCTGAGCTTAACAAAACTGTGCTAGCCAAAGATGAAAATGGATAAAGGGAAAGGTGATTATGTGGGGTTATCTTATCGCTTAGCCACAATGTCAGTCTTTGGCAGAAAAAGCTCAATTGTCTGAACAGACTTCTCCCATTTCATTCTTCCCTGGAAAAATCAACAAGTCAGTCAACATCTGTAGAGAAAGAGAGAGATGTAATCATTGCCATTGAAAGTCTAAGTGTATTTCTCTCTTTGCAGGTACTGCCTGATCCACCGAGTATTTCATCCTTTTATTTCATCTGTTTTTTTTTTGGCTTCTGTGACTCTGTGTTTACCGGCCAAAAGAGCTCAGATAGAAATTTCTCTCAAAACAGGTTTGGGATATCAATTGGGTTAGACAATCCTTTCCGTCTAATACTGCATGTAAATAGTTCATAGTCTGGGCAGATTGGAGGTACCTTTCTCTCACTATTAGGATCATATGTTAATATTGAGAGATGCAGCACAGAAACACGCCCTTCAGCCAATCATCTGCACAGACAATCAAGCACACATCAATAGTAATCCTACTTTTAAAGAATTTTCCTGACTTTCTCATCATGAGCAGCACAGATATGGTGAATGCACACGATCTTTTTTCCAAAGTAAGGGAACCAGAGATTAAAGGGCATGGGTTTAAGATGAGAAGGAGATGATTTACTGAGGGGCATATGAGTGGAAGGGTGTGTGGTTTTTGTTGCTGAGTGCTTGCTTATGAGCCAGATACTAGCTAAAGGTTAGATTGAATCGGGAGCCCAAGGCACCAGGAAAGAAATTGGTTTTTGACCCATTTTTAAATGCCCCACAGTAACACCCTTTCAACTTCCCAATTTGTTGCTATTTGTGTCTTTCATCCAATTTAAAACCTGCCCAGCTGAAACAAAAATCACACAAGCTAACCCCCACCCCACCTCCCCTTATTGACTCCCAATGGACTGCCAGATGCCTTGCAAAAGCAGCTAACGTAATTGAGGACCCCTCCCACACTGGTCCTTCTCTCTTCTCCCCTCTCTGCCGTTGGGGGGAAATTACAAAAGGTTGAGACTCAAGGACTCAAGACAGCTTCTATACCACTGGCATCAGACTCTTGAACAGAGCTCTCATCCACTAAACAGTGAACTCATGATCTCTCGATCCTCGCCAGATTCAGATCAAATTAATTTACTTATCATAAGTACGGTGAAAAGTGCATTAACAGCCAACACAAGCTGAGGACCTCATCGTGGCCCTTGCACTTTGTTTACAAGCATGGAATTTCTCTGTAACTGCTACACTACATTCTGCATGGTGTCTCTCTTCTCACTACCCCAACTAAATATGTATGGCATGATCCGTCCAGATCGCATGCGTCAACAGCGTCTTTACTGTGTCCACTGTGGAGCAGTAACAAACCAGCAGCAGAAATGCCCAGATGTGGAGTCAAAACAAATATATAGAAAATGGATGAAATAGACTTCTAAAAAAAAACAATGTGTCAGGTTGAATAAAATAAAGGATCACCCCTTTTAATTCACGAAGTAGCATAGCATGGGATGTGATCTCTACCAGACCTTTACTGAGTCACCCTCTGCTGGAGGGAATGGGTTTACCACAAAGTTATTCAGCCCGAGGAGAGCCAGCCAACTGTTGTTGTTGACAATCACATTGTAACGTGGATCAGATCCAAAGGACTCTTTAGCGACCAACGGTCTATATGTGGGTCAACTGCAGTACCCGGTACAGAGTGACTGATGGTATTTTCCATGATGTCTCCTCTGCTTGGCTGGGCTGTGGCCAAGATGAACAGTTTCCTGGCACTGGGACCACACAAACACACTTCCACCCCAAGAACAAGTGGCACAATATTTAACCAGCGAGCGACTGGTTCGGGAAGACAGTCTAACTGTTAGAAATAAATCAGAAGTAACACTGACATCTCAGAAGAAGATGGCCTCGTCCAGCTCCTTCGCTTCTGTTTGGAAATCATATGATGCCTCTATTGTTTGCCAAAGAGCAGGAAATCCTACCAGTTGCAATGGCATTTCAGCTGCTTTACCCAAAGCCCTGCCCTGTTATCATGTGCCAACATGTATTGCCACCCTTCATCACCTTTTCCCTTCCACAGGAACCTATCAAACCGGGACCCAATGCGCCATGTTTTCCAATGCCATCCTGGGCTCGACTCCCGCTGCTGAGTGAGTCTCATGGGTTTTGCCCACTTGCTGGGGTAGGTTTAGCAAAGTGTGAGAACCTATAGAGTCATAGAGTACCACAGCCCAGAAACAGGCCCTTCTGTCCATCCAGTCTCTGTTGAACCACCTATCTGCCTAGTCCCATTGACCTGGACCTGCACCATAACTGTCCATATCCTTCCTACATTTGTACCTAGCCAAATTTTTCTTCAATACTGAAATCAAACCTGCATCCTCCACTTTCACCGGCAGACCCCCATCCTCTGAGTGAAGGAGTTTCTCCTCAGGTTCCCCTCATGTATTTCACCTTTCAGCCTTAACCTAAGATTTCTCGTTCTAGTCTCACCCACCTCAGCGGAAAAAGCCTGTTTGCATTTACTCTACCTATACCCCTCATAATTTTGCATACCTCTATCAAATCAGTCCTCATTTTTCTATGCTCTAGGGAATAAAGTCCTAGCCTATTCAACCTTTCCCTGTAACTCAAGTCCTCAATTCCCAGAAACATCCTTGTTGATATCTTCCAAGCAGGTAGGTAAACAGAGCAGCACACAATACTCTAAATCAGGCCTCGTCAACATCTTACACAACTTCAACATAACACCCTGTCCCCCGTACTCAATGCCCCTGGCACTCCAGCAGAGACGCCTCCATTCAGATGTGATTTTAAAGGGATGACATTTGCCATTCAAGATACTTCCAGAGCTGTTAAGTAATACAACATGGAAACAGGACCTTTGACCTAGTCTGACTGTGCTAACCAAGATACTGTTCTAAATTAGTCCTGTTTACTCATGTTTGGTCCACGTTCCTCAGATGGTTCAATGGTCTCACCCTTTCCTATGCATGTGTATCCAAATGCATTTCATTTGTTTGATGGTACCCACCCCTACCAGATTACCTGGTAGCTTGTTCCATAAATGCACCAACCCCTTGCCCCTTGGGTCCCTTTGAACTTTACAACACATTCAAGATGCTGGAGGAACTCAGCTGGCCAGGCAGCGTCTATGGAGAAGAGTACAGTCAACGTTACGAGCCGAGACCCTTCATCGGGACTGGAAAGATGAGATGTCAGAGAAAGAGGGTGGGGGAGAGGAGGAAGCAGTACAAGGTGGCAGGTGGTAGGTGAAACCAGGAGAGGGGTAAGGGGTGAAGTAAAGAGCTGGGGAGTTGGTTGGTGAAAGAGATAAAGGGCTGGAGAAGGGGGAAATCTGATAGGAGAGGGGAGAAGAACATGGAAAAAAAGGAAGGGGGAAGAGGACCAGAGGGAGGTGATAGGCAGGTGAAGAAATAATGTGAGAGAGGGAATTGGGAATAGGGAATGGTGAAGTGGGGGGGGGGCAATTACTGGAAGTTTGGGAAAAAAATCTTCCCCTCTCATCTTAAACCTCTGCCCTCCAGTTTTTGATTCTCTTTCCCTGGGTGTAGTCATCCTTTCTATGCCCCACATGACCTTTTACACCTCTATTAGGTCATCACTCTGTCTCCTACACTCTGACGTATAAAGTCCTAGTGTGCCAAACCGTTCCCCTCCCTCCTATAATTCAGCCCCTCGAGACCCTGGCAACATCAGAGTATGTGGAATGAGGAAGAGGTAGAGATGGGTACAATTGTAAAATTTAAAAGGCAACGGGACAGGTACATAGATGAAAAGGGTATTGGCTAGCTGCTGGCAAATGGGACCAGCTCAGGCAGGCATTTTGGTTGGCATGAACACGCTGGGATGAAGATTCTTTTTCTGTGTGGTATGTTGCTATAATGCTGTTGCAATGATCTGTGGGATTGATCTCCTGTCCAGTAGAAACATCAGAACACACAGTAGTTAAGAGAAGCAAACCATATCGAAAACAAGGTTATATTTCGAAGTTTGAGTAGAAACTCTTGTTTGGGGAAATTAATCCAGGTTTGGTACTAGAACAATCCATCCTTTCTGGATGTGTCCCAAGCTTAGTGGATGGAGATGAACCCTCCAAAGGCTGGAAATATCAGACCACCCTGCCTCAGAGGCGACATCAAAACATTGCATGTCTTATCTTACCAGCAGCACAAACAAGTGCGATGTCACATGTGCTGTTAGTTGAAAGTGTATGCTGGTCTATTAATAGTCTCGGAATGTAAGTAATGTTTTGTGTCTGAGAGCTGATCTAAATACAAGTTTCAAAGCAAGGCTGTCTACTTATTAACAAATCTGGAACATTAATTCAGGGAAATTTTACTGAAACCACCACAGAAAGGCCTTTTCATTCTCCTGCTGTGTTTGCACCTTTGACCACCAGCAAAGAAGGCGTAAAGAGGAAAATTCAATGCTATTAACCCTGGAAAGGACTCTGGACATCATTAACCCTGGAAGTCAGGTAATTTAATAATCTTCAAGAGATGTGTAAGCATGTCAAAACTCGTTCCATGTGTCTTTCTTCAAGCTCGTAACCTTTTGATCTTTGCCAATTGGTTTGAAAGTAATGTTGACTCACCAATATTATTGGGGAATAGGATTCTTTTATGTAGAAGGTAAGGTTCCTTGACTAATTGTTTCTTCCACATGAGGAGTTGTGTTTGCACTTTCATCGATTCCAATGTGTAAAGTGTCCTTCTTCGTTTAAGTTCTAATTTCCCTAGGGAATTAGGGTGCACCTTGTAGTGTTTTGGGAAGGAATAGGTTAGGGGGTAAAGAACAGGGTTGAAAATTTGGGCAAATGTTATTTAAATGTGATAATGGTTCCTTCACATTCTACCTCTCCACAGTGCAATCTTGAGTAGTTCCTCTTTGTTGCTGACATTAAGAGGCCTTACTGGGACCTAGTGTCTACGTGGTGTTAGTAAGCTTGGAGGATAAAGGATGAATGAGTCCAATATCATGTCAATTTGACCATGCCTGAAAGGCAATAATTTCTGAAGTGTCACTTAGTTACTGGAAAACAGATATAACTGACTTAAATGCCATTACTATTTGGGGTGCCTCTCAGTCAGACGTTCAAGTGAAGGTGTAGAGGGACATGGCCCAAACGTGGACAAATGGGACCAGTAATGATGGGCACCTTGGGTGGTATGGACCAGTTGAGTCAAAGGGCCTGTTCTGTGCTGTATGAGTCAATGACTCTATAACCAGGAAATCATTTCACCTCATTGGACAAACAGAAAAATAATTTAGCTCCGGAACTAGGAGATACGATAACCAACCCTATCAAATTGTTCAAATTGTTTCAGGTACACTGGCTGCTCAGAAACCAGAACTCTACACGACAAACCAGTTAATTTCTTCCCATAGTTTTGACCACTTTTCATTCTCCTCTGGGGCCAGTGACAATTAGAAGGTAAATCATTTCAATTATGGGATTGGATGTCCCTGGAAACAATGAAATTTATTGTCCATTCCCAATTACCTCTCAGGTCACATTGGTTGATCTGGGATCACATATCGGCCAGACAAGGTAAAAACATCAGATGCTCACCTCTGAAGTACATTAGTAATAACTTTGCAATAGAGGTGTATGTTTCTCTTGGGGGGGGGGTGTTTCATGCCTGAGTTTCCTTGACAACTGGAGGCTCTCCTGGCATGAACCTATGGTACTAGCACTCAACACGTCCAGATTGGAGCAGATTGTCTAACCTGGACAGGTCTCACCACAGAGGTTGAAGCTAGTTTTTTGACCCTTCAGGTAACCCTACATCCCTTCCTTTTTCAGCAAAGCCTTGTAAATGTTACTCCTTCAGCCATTTCTCTTTTGAAAATCCACACAGAATATGATTTCATTCTCCTTTCAGACAAAGTGTTCTAGATTACAACTTAGTGCATGGTGATGACTTAACACATCCCACAATCTTTTTTTGTTAATTATGTTTTTTCTGTTAATTATCTTTCACAAATAGGCTATAAAATTTAAAGACTCGGCCAACTAAGCCAAACAGCATCAAATATTTGTAAAACAAGTGAAACTCTCTAGACCAGGGGTTCCCAAACTTTGTTATGCCGTGGACCCCTCCCATTAACCAGGCTGGGCACCCCTGCTCGAGAATGTTTTGCTATCTGTAATCAACCCACATCCTTGAACGTTGTTGTTGGTGTGGATTCACTTAGAGAATGTTCACATTATTAATTCTTCCTGAAGCAAGCTGGAAACAAATGAATAAAGTGCGCCATAAAACTTCTGCTCAAAAAGATCTGGGCTATCTTTCATGTCTAATTCTTCTTTTTTGTTTTACAGCATGAATGAACCTACAGTTCTTCACAACTCATTTCAGTTCAAAGAAATGGACCTGTCTCACCAATTACTGAAACAGCTTAATAGACTGCGTCGTGAAGAGACCTTGACTGATGTAATTCTCTGTGCTGGGGGGAAAGAACTGCCTTGTCACCGAAGTGTCCTGGCGTCTAGTAGTCCCTACTTCTGGGCTATGTTTTGTCACAACTTCAAAGAAAGTTTTCTCAGGCGGGTCCATCTTTTGGGGATCGATGGGGACATTCTGGCTCTGCTTGTGGATTATGTGTATACAGGGGAGATTACCGTAAATGCGGCAAACGTTTTCTATTTGATGGAAGCGGCTGCCGTTTACCAGTACCCCAAAGTATTTGAGGCTTGCTCGACATACTTGCAAGGTCAGTTAACTGCTGACAACTGCCTTGGCATGGTAAGGCTTGCGCAGGTGTTCAACTGCAGGAGTCTGGAGAGGCAGGCGAAGAAAATGGCTCTGGAGCACTTCCTGGAGGTGGCAACCACGGAGGAGCTCAAGGAGCTCTCCTGCACTGAGCTCGCGGGCTACCTCGGGGACGATGAGCTCCGTGCCGAAGAAGAGCAGGTGTTTGACACCCTGTCTGCCTGGATCCGTCACGACCCAGAGACCCGGCAGCGCCACACACACGAGCTCCTCGAGAAGGTGCGACTCCAGTACGTGCACCCCACCTACCTCTTCCACTTCATCGCCAACAACCCCTTCATCCAAGGTTCACCTGTTTGCAGGGGCATTTTGGAGTCAGCCGTCAGGTTACTCTTTTCTCTGAGCCCTGCAAACAGCCCCAACAGTACACCCTTGGTGCACTTACCACGTAGGTGTGCTTCCCAGGAGTTCCTTGTCACCATTGGAGGTAGGAAGAGCAACCAAGGGACCACGAGAGAGGTTTTCTTGTATAATTATATGGACCAGAACTGGCACACCCTCTCAAAGCTTCCTGTACACCTTTATAAAGGTTCTTGCGTTTGCTTACACAGGAACGTATACGTCCTCGGGGGACTGATCATTAGCAACGGGAAGAGAACTGCGAGTGCAAGAGTTTATAGTTTCTCCTTTAAGATGAACCACTGGCGGACCGAGAAAGACATGCCTTTCCCCTGTTATTCCCATCAGACCCTCGCGCATGTGAACTATATTTTCTCCCTAGGAGGGATCGGGCCCAGTCAGGAGATACTGGACACATTGCACAGGTATGACAGCGTTTTTGGAATCTGGGAAAGAATGGCTCCCATGCCTGTTGCTGTGCTGCACCCAGCTACTGCGGCTGTCAACCAACGCCTCTACGTTTTCGGTGGGGAAGATGCGGTCCAGAATGCTGCTCGCCTGATACAGGTGTGTCTGTCAGATCTATTCTCCATTGGTTGATTGTGATCAGAGAAGGGGAGGTGACACAGCACAAGTTTAACCATATTTAAATGTAAGGTACATGGATAAGAAGGTTTTCAAGGAACTTGGGTCAAATGTGGGCAAATGGGACTAGCTTTGAGGGAATCTTGGTAGGGATGGACCAGAAACCTGTTTCTGTGCTGTATGACTCTAAGTCTCTACAATAAGTTGGTGACGCCTTGCACCATTTGACTATCCCATGATGTTTAGCCTCCTCCACAAACATGAGGACGTCCAAAACTCTGCTGACTACTTGTCCTCATCCCCTCCAAGCCCTAATGATCCCACACAACCACACACACTGGCTCATACTAGCTCCTAGTTTAGGCCTCAGTTATAAAATTCTTAACATTCTGACAAAAAAAAAACCCTCCACCCCGTCTTACCACCCACAATGGCCCTGAGCTTCCTGCACTCCTCCAATTTTGCAGCTGATTATCCCCAGACTTAGTCACCACTGGCAGCCATACCTGCACCTGTCAAAGTCCCTAGCTCCAGAATTCCCTCCCAGCCTGCTCTTTGCCAAGTTTTTGGTCACCTGCTTTTAAGTTCCCCTGACGAGGCTCAGAATTAAACTTTGCTAAAGTTCGAGTAAATAGGCCGGGCGAAGTTTGGCCATTCTAAAAGCACAATAGTTGTTCCTGTTATGTTTTTGATCTATTAGAAGTCATTAAACGCACAGAATTCTGGCAGCCTTAAATCCAGCTACTCAAATAATGCAGCTAATCAGACAGTACAAAGCAAAAACATCAAAAAGTTTTATGCAAGGTTAGCTCTTGTGAGGCTGAAATTGCTCTATTAATCTGATATTTTTTGTGCTATAAGCAAGTTAGTGTTCAGGATTGCTGGATGACCACCAGCAAGGATTTAGAACGACTCTGCCAGGATAATTTGGCCTGGATTGAATACAATTTCTCAGAAGTGGCTAAAGTAGTGGAAAACATTCATCGCCATCTCTCTTAATGATTGTTAGCTTTGAAGATTAATGTCTACCCAGGCTGTTAAACCAAGACACAATCCATTAACTGAACATTAGCAGATAGTGTCATCAAACCCAGAACACGAGACAGCAGAGTAAAATAATCAATAAATAATGCGATCGTAAATGATTGAGATCAAGCATTCACGGTGATAAATCCTGAGTAATGTTTCGTTCAGATATTGTGAATAGCTGACAGTTTTCCGGAAAAAAAACTGGTAAATAATTTATCTGCTGTGAATTAAGTGACTCAAACTGCAAATAATTGAAAGGTAACCTCAGCACAATAGAGCCATATCCTCATCACTGATCAAAGGATAACTGAGACTATTACACCCATTCAGCTACATGATATAGCTCAAGTTGCAGACAGCTCTCCAATATTTCTTGGACTTCCACTGCACACAGAGACCACTCAGCCCACGGTGGCCTTACCAATTAGATCCAATCTCCACAGCCCTGCAGATGCCCCATTTTATGGTATTTCATCCAATTTCCCCTCTGAAACCTCCAGTAAATCTGACTCCTCCACCCTTTCAGGCAGCACATCCCACATTCACTCACAACATCAACAGTAATGCTTCTCCTCATGCCTTGGGAGTTTTTCCACTTATGTTGCCCTGGTTACTCACCTAAAAACCAAATCTTTATTTAACCTATCGAAATATTTCATAATATTGAACACCCCAATTAAATTTCACACTGGCCTTCTCTGTTCAAACCTCAACCACAGTCTCTGCACCTTATCAAATTTCCTCATCCCTTAGATAAATCTCCATTGCACACGAAATGCTGGAGGAACTCAGCAGGCCAAGCTGTATCTGTGGAAAAAGGTACAGTCAATGTTTCAGGCCAAAGGCCCTCAGCAGGACTGGAGAAAAAAAGCTGAGGAGTAGATTTAAAAGGTGGGGGTGGGGAGAGAGAACCACCAGGTGATGGGTGAAACCTGGAGGGGGAGGGATGAAGTAAAGAGCTGGGAAGTTGATTGGTGAAAGAGACAGAAGGCCATGGAATAAAGAAAAAGGGGGGAGGAGCACTAGAGGGAGGCTATGGGCAGGCAAGGAGATAAGGTGAGAGAGGGAAAGGGGGTTGGGGAATGGTGAAGGGGGGGCATTACCGGAAGTTCGAGAAATCGATGTTCATACTATCAGGTTGGAGGCTACACAAACGGAACATAAGGTGTTGTTCCTCCAACCTAAGTGTGACCTCATCACAACAGTGGAGGAGGCCATGGATGGACATATTGGAATTGGAATAGGAAGCAGAATTAAAATGGGTGGCCACTGGGAGTTCTGGGTGATGCAGATCAGCATCTGCAGATTTTCTCTTGTTTGTGCAAGAGCCTGCGTCGCAGTTCATCCCAAGCGGATGCATGGCAGGGGACTCTCTGACCCCCGGGCTGCTTCCCAGGGCCACACTCAGAGACAAACATCAAGTGCTGCTGGCAGAGCATCAGCTCGGTGAAAGATGCCCTGAGGTCTGCCTGCGCGTGGAGGTGTCTGTGGGAAAGTGCTAGACTAGTGCATTCCGGTCTGCTGGAGCACGTGCTGAGGGGCCCACTGACGCCTCGTGTAGCCACCACACGGACTTAGTGGGCAAGGACCACAGTGGAAGGGTTATTCTCCTGCTGGAGAGGGAGGGGTTGGGTTGAGGGAGGAAGCCCCTCAGTTATTATTGTAACAGTATACAAATGGCAGCTGTGCTATTGATGTGTATGAATGTAATAGAACAGTCCAAAAAGCATTGAGTAGGAATTTAAGGAATGAAAAGGCATTTAACAGTTTATCCTTGTAAAGAATTTTTATTATGAATTAAGTTTATTTTGTTCAAAAAAAAGATAAACCTCTGTCAGGTCTCCCCTCAGCCTCTGCTGCTCCCGAGAAAACAATCCAACTTGGTCTGATTCCTCCATATTACACACGCTCTCTCATCCAGGCAGCATCCTGGTAAACCAAATCCTTCCTGTAATGGGCAACCAGAACTGAATCCAATATTCCAGATGTATTTGGTGAATTATGAGCAGTTCTAGGAAAAGATATGCTGCCATTGAAGAGAGTCTACTGGAGGTTCAGGGGAATGATTTTTGGAATGAAAGGGTTAACGTATGAGGAACATTTGATGGCTTTAGGCCTATACTCGCTGGAGTTTAGAAGAATGGGGGTGTGTGGGGGAATCTCATTGAAACCTATTGAATATTGAAAGGCCTAGATAGAGTGAATATTGAGAGGATGTTTCCTATAGTAGGAGAGTCTGGCACCAAAGGACATGGCCTCAGAACAGGACGTCCCTCTACAACAGAGATGAGGAGGAATTTTCTTAGCTTGAGGGTGGAATTCATTGCCATGGATGTCTGTGATATGTTTAATAGACAACAGACAGTAGGTGCAGGAGTAGGCCATTTGGCCCTTCTAGCCAGCACCGCCATTCACTGTGATCATGGCTGATCATCCACAGTCAGTACCCCGTTCCTGCCCTCTCCCCATATCCCTTGACCCCGCTATGTATAAGAGCTCTATCTAACTCTCTCTTGAATGCATCCAGAGACTTGGCCTCCACTGCCTTCTGGGACAGAGCATTCCACATATCCACCACTCTCTGGGTGAAAAAGTTTTTCTGCATCTCTGTTCTAAATGGCCTACCCCTTATTCTTAAACCGTGGCCTCTAGTTCTGGACTCACCCATCAGCGGGAACATGCTTCCTGCCTCCAGTGTGTCCAATCCCTTAATAATCTTATATGTTTCAATCAGATCCCCTCTCATCCTTCTAAATTCCAGTGTATACAAGCCCAGTCGCTCCAATCTTTCAAAATATGACAGTCCCGCCATTCCAGGAAATAACCTTGTGAACCTACGTTGCACTCCCTCAATAGCAAGAATATCCTTCCTCAAATTTGGAGACCAAAACTGCACACAATACTCCAGGTGTGGTCTCATCAGGGCCCTGTAAAGCTGCAGAAGGACCTCTTTACTCCTATACTCAATTCCTCTTGTTATAAAAGCCAGCATGCCATTAGCTTTCTTCACTGCCTGCTGTACCTGCATGCTTGCTTTCATTGACTGACGTACAAGCAGCGGTTGATTGGTTCTGGGTTAGTAAGGGCATCAAAGGTTATGGGGTGAAGGCAGGAGAATGTGGTTGAGAGGGATGGCCTAATTCTGCTCCTTTGTCTTATGTTGTTATAGCTTAATGGATCCTAACCAGAGTTTTATAAAGTTGCAATATATTACAGTCTCTCAAACAAACTTTTCAAAACCCTGTGAAGTTCTCTGAACATCCCCACTCAGATTTCACTTTTCTATGCTGGTCCTTCATATGCTACAACAAGGTTCTGTTCCTGAGAACTGATTGTAACCTAAACAGTTTGCAAGTCAGAAATATATTCAAGTGAAAATATAAGGCACCTAGGTCAGTGTGTAGTTAAACCAGGGCATTTAATTCAACTGTTCAAATTTCTCTGCAAGGTGCATTGATGTAGCCATGGATGAAGTTGCCTGCGGTCTTACAGGAGCCAGCAAATCCATCCCACCGAAATCCCAAATGTGTGTACGGACTGCACAGAAGGTGGAGAAGACATGGAGTCAATATTTTCAGATTCATCGCCCTGCTTATAATGTAGCCAGATTCACTTTATGTGACAGTGGAGTTAAACCTGCAGCAAGATTAGGGCAGAGAGCCTAATTGTAACATCTGTTTTTAATTCTGTAACATGATTCAGGTTTACAATATATCTCGGAACATCTGGTTCAGAATGGAGACAAGAATGGTTAAGAACGTCTGTGGCCCTGCAGCTGTGGTTGGGGACAGGATCATTGTCATAGGAGGTAGGTTGCAATCATCATCATCAGGTGCCGTGCCCAGTTTGAGCTTTGACTGCCATGGCCCACACACTCCTGCTTCAGGTCAAGTGGATCAATTCATTGGAATTCATTTCCAGTTCTCCGGCTGCTGTTTACATCATCATTTGTCTTTGCCTTCCTCTTGCTTTCTTCCATTCAATCTTTCCCATAAACTAAACTAAACTAGGCATGACAACCTGCCTCAGAGTACTGAAATGTTACGTTTATCCAGTTATGTTATATGGCTCAGAATGTTGGACAATATCTAGTAACATGAGGAAACAAATTGAGGCAGCAGAGATGTGGTTTTTGAGGAAGATGCAAAGGATATCATGGACGAAATGAATATCTAATGAGGATGTCATGAACAGAGCAAGCACAAAGAGAGAAATAATGTATGAGATCATGAAAAGGCAACGTAACTTCATTGGACACGTGATTAGGAAAGAGGAGTTAGAATGCATGGTAATTATGGGCAAGATTGAAGGGAAGAAGGCAAGAGGTTGCAATACTTTGCAATATTAGTCAGGGTTATTTGTCCTTAGCAGACACATTGACACACAACTTAATGAGGCCGGTAGGAATGGGTCCCAGGAGGTGAATATTTTTCTCCTTTGGTTCTGTGTCTCAGTACTGGTTTATTATTGTCAAATACGGTGAAAAGTTTGCCTTGCATACTAAATCCATGCAGATTAAATCATCACACAGTGCATTGAGCTAGAATAAGGTAAAACAATAACTATGCAGAGGAAGTGTAAGAACTAGCAAAAGAGGACTGTGCAGGTAAACAATAAAGTGCAAGATCACAGAGGTCCATTGTGGGGCCAAGAGCCCATTTTACCATACAAGAGCTCCATTCAAGAGTTTGATGACAGTGGGTTAGAAGCTGTCCTTGAGCCTGCAGGCTTTTGTTTCTTCTGCCTGAAAGGAGATGTGAGAAGAGAAGATGTCCAGGGTGGTAGTGTCTTTGATAATTTATTGAGGCTGTGGAAAGTACAGATGGAGTCCATGGAAGGGATGCTGGTTCCTGTGATGTGCTGAGCTGTGATCACAACTCACCTGCAGTCACGTGTGGAGCAGTTGCCTTACCGAGCCACTGTGCACCCTGACAGAATGCTGTCCATGGTGCATCAACAAAAGCTGGTACACCGTACAGCTCAGTCTTGTGCTAGTCCTGGAAGCAGCCCAGCAAATGCAATGTATGATGCAGAGCAGACAAAAAGTACTGAGAGCAGCATTCACTCTCCTTCCTTGATTATTACAAATCGAGAAATGTACAGAACGTGGAAGGATACTTAGTGAATTAAGTCAAGTAATATATGGAAGGGGAACTACACTGATGGAAAGGACAATCAGATTAAGAAAGAGACAGATTGAAAAAACAAATAAAAAGTTAAACGAAAATAAATTGATCATTGTAAACCTCTCTTGGAATAATTTACAGCTTGACAAATGAAACCCCACAGATTCACTGAGTCCCTTTTTGAACCTAATGCACCATCAATAACTCTTGGAGGCGTGAGTCAAGGTAATAAAAGCCAATTCCAGCCAATAAAAGCCTGGAAGAAAGCACAAGCAGCAAGCGACCACCACACAACATCCTGGAGACTGAGGAAGGGGCTGTGCCTCCAATCGCCTTTATACCAGGGTCTGTGGGAAGAGCCACAGGAGCAGTCAGCAGTGGAGGGGAGGGGCGTGTCCAGACAGGTATACGTAGTTCACCATAGAACCAAGCAGCTGAATGATATTCAGGGAATATTCCAAAGGATCATTGACATTCACCTCAACTTTGCATGTTTACTTGGTATTTATGGTGCAATTTCATGAAACTGTCAAGGAGTATGAAGTTGATGGCTTGAGACTAATTACAGAGAACCACGCCCTACCTACATCACATCCCACCACAGCACTTTAAACAGGAGTAGGGGAGATGCCCGTGATGCCTTGGCCAATAGTTATCATTGGACCAACATCACTAGAACCGATGAACGGTTTTGGGAGCTTGCTTATTGAAGAACAGCTGCTGCATAGTTTACATCAAAACAGACCACATTCCAAAAAGTTCCTCTTTGACTGTGAAGCAATTACAGATATCTAGTAGTGGTGAAATGTGTTATAAAAATATAAGTTCCTATTTTCTTAACAATATAAAACACTGAAGTTCAAAGCATGGTTAGTTGCATCTGTGGACTAGGAAACAGTTAATGTTTCATGTTAATGACCTTTTATCAGAACTTGGGAAGACTGTAAATGTCGTTTTGAGTAGAAAAACTGTGAGGATATGATTCACAGTTTAAAATTGTTAAAAGTCTAAGCATAGATTTCTCAAAGAGCACAGTAACAGGCTTTTCCATCCACCATCTCCTGTGCTAACCATCAAGCAGTAATCTTGGTCCATAGCCTCCATTCCTTGGTGATTCAAGTGCTCATAAATAGAACTCACCTCAATGATAGTGGGTCTGAATTTTAGGGAAAGAGAGTTTCCCTGGTTTGACTTGAATCCAACATAAATTACTGATTGAAGTTTTGATTCGGGTTGCTTGAGATAGAAGTAAGCTTTCCTGGTTTGCGAACAAAAAAGGTTAGGAACAAGGGCTTCGAAATTTTGATGCTTAATACAACTGTTTTTGTACACTATACAATTTATTTTCATTTTAAGGTTGTTCACACTTTGCAATGCAGGACTTACCAAGCACTCTATGAGTTAACAATCTGGTGGATGAACTCAGCGGGACATGCCGCATTGCTTTATGCCTTCGTTCTATAAACTAGCTTCGACTAACATTCCAAGGATTCAAGTTCAAATCCCATCAGGCCAGCTGAGAAGTCTGATGCTTTTACACAACCTGATCTGTATGGTTGGCTCTTATACATCCTCACAAGCCACCCTGTTCAGAGGTAATAACAGCTATCAATACAGATAATGCCTACATCTCAAGAAAATGGATTTTAAAAAGCAAATTGCAGTGTTCCTTTTAGATCCTGTGACCCACTCACGCACTGATACGGTTAGGCATACACCCGGCGTCCCATTGCATTGAAGGCGCTTTCCTGTCCCACCTAAGCATAGGGTGTGACAGGTGCGGTACAACCTTTGAGTGGTTTGTTTCCAGCCCATGAGGGTCCACACATGAGACCCTCATGTTAATAAATAAGTTTATTAACATGCACCTCACGGCTGCTAATCCCTCTTGCCCCAGAACATCAGAATCAGGTTCATTATCACCAGCATGTGTCGTGAAATTTGTTAAATTAGCAGCAGCAGTTCAATGCAATACATAATATAGAAGAAAAAAAGTAAAAATAAATAAATGAATAAATTGATTACAGTTTATGTATATTGAATAGATTAACAATTGTGCCAAAACTGATATAATTAGATGTAAAAAGTGAGGTAGTATTCATGGGTTCAATGTCCACTTAGGAATCGGACGGCAAAGGGGAAAAAGCTGCTCTTGAATCGCTGAGTGGGTGCCTGAAGACACACAACGTCAGCCCACTTATTCTTGCAGCCCATCTAGACCTGACTTGATCTCTCCACAAAGGACATCCCCACATCTTCAGAGCCATGGATCACAATCACCTCTACCTTTCCAATCTAACTGCCACCTGTTCTGCCCTTGCCCCCACCCCCCCATGACCCCTTAGTCTTCCTGCAGCAGTGAGACCTGGCAACTCGCTGACTATGCCCATTTAATATGTCTTTAACATTGAGACAGGACCTTTCAAACCTCCAATCTCCACCACAAGTAGGACAAGGGCAGCAAACGATCTGGACACTCCCCTCCAGATCACACACCACCCCTTCGTAGTCTCTGGTCTAAATCCTGGAACTTTCCCCCAACAGCATTGCAGGATTGCTTTTACCAACATGACTGCTGTGGTTCAAGAAAGGGTTTGCCACTACCCTCACAAGGGGTAATTAGGAGCAATAATTGCCAGTGCAATCCAGCCCCTTTGGAACAAAGCACCAGGGAAAATGAGACTTCTATTCACTGACTCAGTCCTGATGAAAGCTCCTGAACCTGAAGTGTTACCTCAGATACTCCGCCCACAGATGCTAGCTGGCATTTCCAGAATTTCATGTTTCTATTTCAGATTTCCACCATGTGCGGCGTTTGCACCTGAGAATGATGGTTTTGTTGTAAGTCTACTTGTTACTCTTTCAGGATACACGAGGAGAACGATTGCCTTTGACACAAAGAGCAGCCAGTTTATAAAATGTGCTGATCTGAAAGAGAGGAAGATGCATCACGGAGCCACAGTTGTAAACAATAAAGTGTATGTTACTGGAGGCCGATACATCACTTCAGACCACACCATCGAAGACAGTGATGCCTTTGACTGCTATGACCCAGAGACAGATAGCTGGACATCTAAAGGAAGCCTCCCACACAAGCTCTTTGACCACGGATGTCTAACACTGCAAAGCATTTCCTACAAACCCAACACACTGTAAGTTTTGTAGCAGAGCATCACAGCAATTGTTTCAGGCAGGAGAAGTCCATTCCACTTGACCATGTGTGAATCCCATGTGTTGATATGGGTTTGTCACCTTCCTCCTGAAACCCAATTTAACTTCTTCTTCCCCTGACGTATCAGGAAGTGAGTTCACTTTCTTACCACACTTCATGCAAAACGATCGATCTCCTTCACTTCTAGCTCTCCCTGTCAATTATCTACTGTCACTACTTAAGTTCTGACCATGGAAGAAAGGATTAATCGGTGAAGAATGTGTTAACTGCTAAGGCTCAACAAGGGTATTAAAACACACAGAAAATGCTGGTGGAACTCAGCAGGCCAGGCAGCATCTGTGGAAAAAAGTACAGTCGATGTTTCAGGCCTGCTGAGTTCCTCCAGCATCTTGTGTTTGTTGCTCGGTTTTCCAGCATCTGCAGATTTTCTCTTGTTAAGGGAATTGCATTACAGTTCCTTTGACTGTAAACAGTAATCTGCAATTGCTTTTCTCCTGCTGCATGTATTGAGATACTGTGAAAAGCTTTATTTTGCATCCTGCATGCCATTGTCGTGGAGTTTCAGATTTGTGAGTCACTGGGAACTCTTCTGGGGCAGGTATGACCTGAACAGGTTACATGTGAACTCAAGGGGGACCAACATCCTTGCAGGCAAGTTTTCTGGAGCTGTTAGCGTTACGTATTCATGTACGTTTTGACCCTTATGGGTTGCTGTCAAGCTTCCCTGTGTGTTATGCACTGAACATAGTGTGAGAGGGCATTCTGAGTAGATGCAAAATAAACAGCAGCACATTTGTACCTCACCTCTCCGTGTCTTGTGTGTGTTATTCACAGCCACCCAGATTCCTAGTACCATCAACATAACAACTGGTGATGAGGGGACAAGTCCACATGTGATATTTATTGGGTTTTTTTGGCAAGAAAAGTCCATGTGCAACACTGGCGGTGTGCTGCTGTGTAACGTGGGTGAGCGAAAAGAAACTGGCCACAGGACAGTGAGCGAAGAATCCGAGGGGAGAGAATGAGAAGGTGATGGTTAAATAAAAGAAATAAGAGAGGGAGAGAGAGACGGATAAGACTACTTAACTTTTCTGGAAGGTGATTGTGTTTGAAAATGGTGAGAATGTTTGGAAGTACGGGGCCATATGACAAAACGACAGAGCAAAGGAGTTCATATACAGAAAGATATGAATATTTTGCAATGACAAATCAAATTTCAAATGATATTCATGTTCCAGCTTTTCTGACTGTGATGGGTGCAAATGCATTTAATTTATTACGCAGTCTAGTGCACCCTGCTAAGCCTGGCTGTAAACATTATTCAGATTCAGATTCAGATTCAGTTTATTGTCATTTCGACACCACAAATGCAATGCAGTTAAAAAATGAGACAACGTTCCTCCAGAATGATATCACAAAAGTATATGACAAAACAGACTACACCAGAAAATCCACGTGACGTTTGGCAATCCCCAATCCAGAGTCCGGAGAGGCTGCTGCGTATTAATTTAGCGCTACCATTTTAGAGTGTTCCCCGGAAAGGAGTTCCAAATCCACCAGACAAAACAAGACCAAAAACTAAAGCTACAAGACCTGCACAAAACCACATGGTTATAACAGTGCAAACAATAGCATAATTAATTAAAAAACCAGACCATGGCCAGAGTAAAAATAGTCCAAAGATGTTAAAAGTTCGAAAGAAACCACCACACAGATTCCACAAGACCTCAGGGTCCCAATTTGACTCATTATCCCATGCCGGCGGCAGAAGGGAATACCCCCGCTAAGCCATAGTTAAAGGCTTAAAGGACCACTGTTCACCCAAACTTTTGACTATTGCTGAGAGGTTTAGATTTCATAAAAGGAATCAGAGGAAGGTGAATCTATTTCATGGTTTGTGGCAGTGATGAAGCAATTGTCTGAACACTGTGATTTTGGGCAGTTGTTGAACGACACGTTATGTGATAGGCTTGTATGTGGTCTGTGTCGTGAGGCAATTCAGAAACGCTTGCTTACAGAAGACAGGCTAACATTGCAGAAGCCAATTGAGATTAGTACTGCTAAGGAGATGGCAGATAAAGAAGCAGATCTATTAAGCGCATCTTCCCAAGTTCATAAAGTTTCTACTGACTTTAAGAATAAGATACCTATTGGCAATCATTGTTACTGTTGTGGGAAAACTAGGCATTCAACAAAAGAATGCTTGGATAAGGATTTAGATTGGCAAAACTGTGGCAAAAGGGATACATTGAATGTGTCTATAAAAAAGACACTGTTAAAAAGAAAAATAACTTCTGGGAAAAAAAGACACATGAGCAAAATGGAACACACTGAAGGTGAACTGAGCATCTCTTTGTGGTTGAAGAGGCTTTGCATGTTTTATCAGCTTCAGGACTCAAAGATGGCTGTCAGGTGACTCCGCAGTTGGATGGGGCCACAGCGAGGGTGCAGATGGACACGGGTGCTGCTGTATCACTGGAGTCTGGGGCAGTTTACAAGGAGAAATTGCAGAATCTCACACAAGAAGGGTCAAGGTTGGCTTTAAAGACTTATATCAGTGAGCTTGCTCCAGTGAGGGGAATAATACATGTTATAGTAGTGTTATGAACCCCGTAACTGGGATCACTTACCAGCAAAGATAGAGAGGTCTGTTGAAGTCTGATGATACTATTTGTAACAGTATTTATTAGTAAAAATACACAACAATAATATCAATGCAAACATACAGATAATATACGTCATCAATACTAAATCTAAAAGTGCGGGTATAATAATAATCAATAAGAAATATGCTCTATCATTGTCTAGGGGATAATGTATTGTCCGATGGAAATATAAAAGTCACTCAGTTCATGCAGGCTGCAGCCTTTGGGGACCGCTGGGTATGCAATGGTTGGAGAGAGAGAGTTTTGGGAGAAAAACTTGCCGGCCTTCCTTTTATGATTTCTATCCGTCGGAGTCTCGTTGGTGTGGCCGTTCACTTGTGGCCTCTCCTTTAGCTACACCGTTCTTCCCTGATGACCCCGCTACCCTGGCAAGGGAGGATGCACACAAGCCCTCACCGGCGTTCGCTATAAAATGCTGTCACTGGATTTCCAGCGTTTCTCCTGGTGCGTCTGAAGGGGTTGTTCCCCAGACCCTCTTTTATCCTTACTCATGGGGTCTCAGATGTCAATCAGGTTGGGATGATGCAATCCCTCAACCAGCCCACTCTGGTCATCCCCTGAGGGGCTTCAACGAATAGTACAGTACTCAATACACAATTCCGTCTCCAAGAGACAATAGCCGTTATCAAAGGTTTTGTTTTGCTGAGGCCAGGACACATTCCAAACCTTGTGGATTCTCTCTCATTTCCTGGGTCCCAGACCCGAATTAATAGTGATCTTGCAATTCTCAAAAAGGAGGGGGCGACTTTGTACCCTTCGGCCCCTCAGAGTTGTGGCACATTCGTAACAGTAGAGAGTAACAAACAGAGAAAGAAGCTTCCATAGTAGGACAATAATATGGAGACATCAATGGAAGTGTACCAGTTCACAGAAATGGAGGGAGTTTGGATGGAAAATCTTGATAAGATATTTTTTTACACCCTCTCAGAAATCCCATTATGATAGTAACCTCCCTGTTTGCTGGAGAAATTGTGGAAATCAAAATGCAAACCATTGTCATATTTTCTGGGAATGCCCCGTTATGAAAGACTATTGGAGTGGGATACACAATGCCCTACAAGACATATTTAAATGTGAGATACCCTTAGAAAGTAAGTCAATATATTTTGGGTATATACCTCAAGAATGGTTGAAAAGAGATAAATGTTTAATGAATATACTGCTGGTGGCTGGTAAAAAGCTTATCACAGGAAGTGGTTATGAAATGGTTATCACAGGAGAGCCCAATCTTAAATGTATGGATGGAAATTACAATGGATATTTACAAATTAAAGAAGATAACAGCATCTGTTAATCATAAGTTGGAACAATTTGATTCATACTGGGAAAAATGGTTGAACTACATAACACCTCATAGGCCTGATTTTATCCTCACAAATCAATGAATATGTTGTAAAAAAAAAATCACTCCCTACTTGTACATAGTTTTCTCCTTTTGCTTGTTCTTTCTTTCCTCTCTTTTCTATAAGTGTAAAACCCAGATAAATATTATGTGGAGATTTGTGGCATATATGATTATATGATATATATGTACAATATCTGAAATACATCTTACGGAAATGTTTGTTTGATGATGAACTTCAGTAAAAAATAAATCACAAAAAAAGAGAAACTTCCGTAGTATGTTGTTAAAGGCAGTTATCCAGCACTTCTAAGCCACTCATGGTTGGAGCAGCTTGAACTCAACTGACAGGAAGTGTACTTGTCTTGTGGGAGCACTGTTCTACAAGAGGTATTGAAGAACCATGCAAATGTATTCAGCGGAGAACTGGACAGTATGAAAGGAATCACTGTTAAACTGGCTGTTAAGCCTGACACAACACCCAAATCCCTGAAGGTAAGACCTGTCCCATACAACCTCAAACCAAATTGGAAAGAGACCAAATTGGAAAGATTGGTCCAGAGTAACGTATTGAAATTAGTGTGTGTAAGTAAATGGGCAACTCCAGAGGTTCCTGTTCTAAAAGGGGATGGGTCTTTAAGGTTCTGTCAAGACTTCAAGCTAACCATTAACCTGATTCTTATGGCTGAACAATGCCATCTTCACTCGTTGATGACCTTTTTCCAGGATAGCTGGAGGACAGACACTTAGCAAGATTGACTTGTGTCAAGCATACTTCTTCAGCAAGCAATGGACCAGATCCTGAGCAGGTTGACAGAGGTGCATTTTAGATGACTTGCTCATCATTGGGAAAAATGAGTGTGAGCACCTTCAACCCGAGGTTGCTACACGATGAAGACTCAAGGAACATAGGCTAAGGGTCTAAGAAGGACAAGTGTGAGTTCTTTTGACCTTTGGTTGTATATTTGGGCCTTGTGATCGACAACTCAGGATTTCACAAGGCAGCATCAAAGGTGAAGGCAATCATGGAAGCCCCATCACCACAGAATGTAAGTCAATTAAGATCTTTCTGAGAACTTCTAACATACTATGCTAAGCTTATTCCTAACCTATCTAGCACGGTGAAACTACTTTATAAGCTTTTAAATAAATCAACACACTGCCAGTGGAGAGATCACTGTGAAGAGGCTTTTTTTAAAAAGCCAAAACAGCTTTGACAAAATCTGAAGAACTCACACACTTCAATCCGTCATTGCCCATACAGTTGTCCTGTGACACATCACTTTACTGTGTGGGGGCAGTAATCTCATGCGTCATGCCATTGGGTGAACTGTGTCCAATCACTTTCACATCAAGGACATTAAGCAAGGCAGAAAGCTTCTATGCCCAAGCACTCTCAATTGTCTTTGGAGTTAAGAAATTCCATCAATTCCTCTTTGGGTGATGATTTACACTACAGACAGGCCGTCATTCCTTGGCATCAATTCTTGGTCCAAATGTGGGCATTCCTTCCCTCGCTCCTTTTCGAATGCAATGTTGAGCTCTGCTGCTATCTGCACATCAGTAAGATATAAAGTAGGAGGGCCAACCCCCATCAAATGCTGATGGACTATCCTGACTTCCCTTAGCTGTTGCAGCTCCAGAGCCATCCTCAAAAGAGATCTTTCAATGAAATACCTACAGCGATATCTGTGGTGCAAGTCTGGAAGCACATATGTACTGACACTGTTCCATCATAAGCAGTGGGCATGGTAACTCATGAATGGAAAATAGAGTCAACTATGGAATTAAAACCTTACCAAGCTCAGTGGAAGGAACTCACGGTCCAAGCAGGATGTTTACAATGGAGCTACCATGTTGTCATTCCTCCACCGTTAAAAAAGCAGGTGCACGCAAGACACTGTGACATAGTGCAGCTAATTCTGGTGGCGAGGACTGGATATAACCATTGAGAAGACCAAAGCAGGCCCACGTTGTCTGAGTGAGAAATGTTCGTCAACTTACTCCTTTGTATCCATGGGAACGGCCTGAAGAACCATAGCAAGGATTCACATAGATTTTACAGGATCTGTAGAAGCCATGTGTTCTTGGTCATAATGGACTCAAATGGCCGAAGGTTGCCAGCATGAAGAGCACTACATCTGTAAAATGTATTGAGGAGCTATGTCCCATCTTTAGCTGTTTTGTGCTTCCTCAACAGCTTGTAAATGACAATGGCCCACAACTCCTATCTGGAGAGTTCAAGGTATTCAGCACATCCAGTCAGCACCATTTCATCCAGCCACTAATGACTTTGCTGAATGATTCATACAAACAATGAAACAAGCCCTCAGTACTTCAGTAGGAAGTGGATCCCTCAAACAGCGTCTTCACACTTTCTTGCTGGCAGAGGAACACACCTCGTGCCACCACCAAAATGGCTCCAGCCACTGCACTGATGAAAAGACAGCTGCAGATCTTTCTTGACCTACTTTGACCCCTAAACACAAAACAGATTGTGCTAAATGAACAGACACCCCAAACAGAAAAATATGCCAAAATGAAGTACAGAAGTTCCACAGCAGGAGTGCGAGTACTTGCTCGGAATTGCATCTCTGAAACAAAATGGATACCTGCGGAAGTGTGGCACAAACTAGTCCTGTGTCACACACAGTGGAAACTAGTTACCACAACATCTGGAGAAGGCATGTTGGTCAGTTGTTGCCCATTTCTGAGGCAACTGAAAACCAAAACAAGCTTACCAATCCAGATCCAGTTGTAGATATGAGACAGGATTCTGAGAAGACTACAGAACCCCTATTATGATCAAATGACACAGCTCGTGCTTCCCACACAATGCAGTATCCAAGTGATGATCTATACACCATCAAGAGATAAAATGACATTGGTGACGTACCCTCACAAGATCAGGTGGCCTCCAGACAGATTAAGGCTCTGGTTTAGTAACCATCCCTCTGCACATGGGGCAGAATAATCCTCACAATTATGTCTGGAGATAGAGGTAGTCCACCCTCTTTCCCTAGTTTAGAAAAAAAATGTTTTTTTTGTTGTTGGTTGACTTTGATGATTACTCCATTGAAATGTTAATAATTCAACAGCTGGTCTGTGTATGGGAAGGGGGAGAAACTGTTACAAGGGAGATAGATATATTATGTATTCATGTATATTTTGACCCTTACTAGCTTAACTGTGTGTTACATACTGAATGTAACATGAGAGGGCGTTCTAGGTAGATGACTTACAAGCAAAATAAACAGCTACATGTTTGTTCCCCACCTCCCTGTCTCATGTGTGTTGTTCACTGCCATCCAGCTTCCCAGTACCATGAACATAACAGTTGGGAAGGGTTTGTCAGGGGATTGAGAACAAGGGTGATGAACTTAGAAAATGGATCAATAATTGGAACTGCACCACTGAGGTTATGGCTGTCACAAGTGCTGCTGAGTGGTCTGGGGTTTAGATGTTTCAAAAGGGGCAGAGTGGGAGGTAAAAGGGGTGGGGGAGTGGCTTTGCTAATCAGAGAGAGTATCGCAGCTGCAGAAAGGGCACCCATCATGGAGGGATCATCTACTGAGTCAGTGTGAATTATTCAATCAACTCCACAATAGCGACTGAGACATTGTGAAGCAGATCGGGAAAATGCAAATATGACAGAGTTGTTGTCATGAGTGACTTCAGCTTCCCTAATATTAACTGGCACTTTCTTCGTGCAAAATGTAGAGAATGGGCAGAATTTGTTTGGTGTGTCCAGGAAGGATTCCTGACACAATATGTAGACAGGTCAACTGGAGAAGAAGTCATGCTGGATCTAGTGCTCAGCAATGAACCTGGTCAGGTGACTGACCTCTTGGTGGTTGAGCATTTCGGAGACAGTGATCACAACTCCTGACCTTTAGCATAGCTTTGGTCAGGTATGGGAGCAGACAGAATAGGAAAATATTTCATAGGAAAAGGTAAATGGTGATGCTATTAGACAGATAATTGGTAACGTAAATTGGGAACAGATGTACTCTGGGGGTGGGGAGGGGGTAGTTGGGGAAGCACAACAGAATTGTGGAGGTTGTTTAGGGAGCAAGTGCATGGGATTCTGGATACCTTTGTCCCAATGAGGCAGGGAAAGGATGGTAGGGTGAAGGAACCATGACTCAGAAGAAGAAGAAAGAAGTGTACTTAAGGTTTAGGAAGCAAGAATGTGACAGGGGACTAGTGAATTACAAGGTAGACAAGAAGAGGCTTAAGAATAGACTAAGGAGAGCTAGAAGGGGACATTAGAAGGTTTTGCCTAGTAGGATTAAGGAAACCCCCCAAAGGTGTTCTACTAGTATGTGAAGAACATGAGGATGACTAAAGTGAGGGTAAGACCAATCAGGGATAAAAGAGGAAACGTGCCTGGAGTTGGAGTAGCTAGGGGGAGTCCGAAATGAATACTTTGCTTCAGTTTTCGTCAGTGAGAGGATCATTGATGAATGTGAGGACAACATAAAACAGGCCGACATGCTGGAGCATGTTGACATAAAGAAAGAGGATGTGCTGAAGCTTTTGAAAAACATGAGGTTAGATATGTATCCGGAGCCAGACAGGATATATCAAAGGTTACTATTGGAAGTGATGGACTGCTGCTTAGGCCAATAATCTCTGCATCCTCAATGGTTGCAGGAGAACTATGAGAAGAATGGATGGTGGCAAATGTTACTCCTTTATTCAAGAGAGGTAACAGGAATATCACTTGGATTTATAGACCACTGAGCTTTACCTAGGTGGTGGGCTAAATATCATAGAGGATTCTTAGAGACAGAATTTACAAATATTGGAGAATATTTAGACAATGCTTGGACAATTAGGGACAGTCAGTATGGCTTTGTGAAAGGCAGTTTGTGCCTCATGACCCTGACTGAATTCTTTGATGAAGTTACAAAACTAATTGATGAGGGGATAGCTGTGGATGTGCTGTATCTGAATTTCAGTAAGATGTTTGAAAAAGTTCCTCATTCAGAAAGTCAGGGTGCAGGGAAACATGGCTGCATGGATTTAGAGATAGGGTTGCCCTCAGAAGGCAGGGGTAGAAATAGATGGAGTGTAGGTGGGTGACCAGTGTGTTTCTGCAAGGAAGACATAAAGGCTGGTGGTTATGTGGATAGTGCAGAGGTGGTTGTAGATTACAACAGGGCATCGATAGAATGCAGAGCTGGGCTGAGAAGTGGCAGGCAGATTTCGATCCCCAAAACTGTGAAGTGATTCACTTTGAAAGGCTGAACTTGAAGTAAAAATACAGGATTCTTAGCAGTGTGGAGGAACAGGTGGATTTTGGGGTTCTCATCCACGGATCCCTCGAAGCTTTAAGTTCCACGGCATGCACTTCACCGAGGATGTCACGTGGTCTGTATGTACCAGCTGTGTGGTGAAACAGTGCCTCTTACACCTCAGACGGTTGAAGAAGTTTGGTATAGGCCCCCAAATCCTAAGAACTTTCTACAGGGGCACAATTGAGAGCATCCTGACTGGCTGCATCACTTCCTGGTATGGGAACTGTACTTCCCTCAATCACAGGACTACCGTATTCAGGACATTTACAGGGTTTGCAAAAAGGGCACGGTGGGGGGGGGGGGTCATTGGGGACCCAAGTCACCCCATCCACAATCTATTCCAGCTGCTACCATCCGGGAAGCGGTACCACAGCATAAAAGCCAGGACCAACAAGCTCCAGGACAGCTTCTTCCACCAGGAAAATCAGACTGCTTAACTCATGTTGACACAACTGTATTTCTATGTTATATTGACTATACTGTGGTACATACTACTTATTATCAATTATCATACCTTGCACATTGTACATTTAGACGGAGACAGAGCATAAAGATTTTTACTCCTCATGTATATGAAGGATGTAGGTAATAAAGTCAATTCAATTCAAGTTACAGCACAAGCTGATAAATTGGTTAAGAAGGCGAATGGTGCATTGGCCTTCGTTAGTCGAGGGATTGAGGTCGAGAGCCATGGGGTAATACTGCAGCTCTGTAAAACTCTAGTTAGACCACACTTGGAGTATTTTGTTCAGTTCTGGTTCCTTCATTATAGGTTGTGGAAGCTTTAGAGAAGATCAGAGGAAATGCTGCCTGGATTGGGAGTTTGCCTTATGAGGATAGGTTGAGGGAGCTAGCACTTTCCTCTATGGAAAGAAGTACGATGAGTGGTCACGTAATAGATAGATAGATAGATACATACATACTTCATTGATCCCAAAGGAAATTATAGTTTCACAGTAGCATTACAAGTGTACAGGTATAAAAATTTCCAAATACTAGAAAAGAAGTAAGAGAGAATTTTTTAAAAGTTACCTCAAACAGTCTAACAGGACGGGGCATCACTTCACCGGCTGTGGGTTGACCTAGAGAGCCGACTAGCCAAGGATAAGAATGGCCTCATATCGCGCAGTTTGGAGCAGCACAGTGTAGAGGTGTACATAAGGATAACAGCCATAGATAGAGAGCCAGTCATTTTTTTTTCCCCAGAGCAGAAATGGCTAATTAGAAGGGGCATCATTCTAAAGCAATTGGAGGAAAGACACGGGAGAGCCATCAGAGGTAAGTTTTTACACAGTTAGTGGTAGGTTCATGGAACACCCTGCCATGGGCGGTGATGATAGAAAAATGGAGGGCTACGTAGGGTTAAATTTATCTTAGAATAGGTTAGAACATTGTGAAGCGAATGGCCTATACTGTGCGGTACTATTCTATGTTCAATGTTAATGGAAATAGTTCTGTATTTTCACTGATGCAAGCTATTACCTTTTTGGAGCATGGGACATATATTTTATTACAATGTGATCATCTGTGCCTCAGTGGGAGTGTCGCAATCTGAGTCAGGAAGTTGGGAGTATTGAGTCTCATACCACAGACCTAAGCATAAGATCACAATACCCAGTACAGAGTGAGCATTGCAATGCCAGAGGTGCCATCACTGGGATGAGATCTTGTTCCTCATATCTGTACGCCCACTTAACTGTTGATGAGATTTACCACTTGATTGGCTTACTTCTCTGAAACAGATCAATTTGTTTCCTTCGACTGTGTTATTAGTTATGAGTGGTAGGAATATTTGACAATGATGGTCCTGGTTCTTCATTTGTGAAGATCAGGAAGGAAACTTCCATCACTGTAGGACTTTTCTTCCTGCCTGCACTGCGTAGGTTTACAATGATGATCGGTGCAGACCAATGCATTCTTCAGGCTGGGGGACATTCCACAATGGCACAGCGAGCTGCGATGACTGTGGCGACCGCAAGGCTGTAGGTTGAGTGTCAGAGCTTTTCCTCTGCTAGACAGACTGCCTGGCAAGGCTAACGGGTCCCACCGCTCCAGGTCTGGAATGGGAGTTGTCCTTCTCCTAGGCCGGCTGCCAGCCATTGCTAATGAGCCCAGCCTGCCTGCCCTGTTATACCGCTGGACACTCGGTCACGCCATGACATAGCAAACTCAGTAAGAACAGGGACGCCATGTGAAGGCCTTGTGAAGGCATGATGGTGTAGGAGAGGCCATATGTGAATGACCTCCTCCATGGCCAGCCAAACAGTGGTCCTACGGGGATCACTACCCTTGGAAAGGAGAGGGTGTGAAAAACCATTCACCTTCCTTAGGACATCCAGCCTAGAACTCACTGGTCCCCCATATTGTCATGTCTAGCTGCAATCACGCTCAACCAGCTTCAGGTAATCCAGGGTACTTGACTACTTCTAAACTTGGTTTGTTAGTTAGTTAAACCCATCAGCCCTACTGGCCAAAGGCTGCCAGGAGCAGCTCGCCAGAGTCATCTGTCCTTTGCAAGTCCTTCAAATTGTCCCCAGGTGTCAGACGTTTTCTTGGCGAAGATCCTTCCTTTCCCAGGGATGAGGTCTTGGGAGCTTCAGCTGGTGTCTCTGAAGCTCTGGGATTTTGCAGAAGGGGTTGCTCGTCCCAGGGCCAACCCTCCTCCTTTCACAGCCAGGCTCGGGACCTTCCATGGCAGAGTTACCAAACCTAACACCTAAACATTTCTTCCCTCCATCTCCAGTGCATTGAGGCTGCAGCATGGTTACTCACCCAGGCTACTCTGACAGGGGTTCCCAAACAAGCAACCTCCACCACCAAAAGGGACAAGAGCAGAATGCACCACCTACAGCTTCCATCCGTCATCTATCATACTGACATGGAAATATATCTCCATTCCTTTAACGCTACTTGGCCTAAGTCCTAAAGTTCCTGCCCCAAGAGTTCAGACAGCAGCTTACCATCACTTCCTCCAGGGCAACTGAGGATGAGCAATGAATGCTGGACTTGCCAGCCATACCAATACTTTTAGAATTCTTTTTAGGAGAAGAAAATCTTGATTTGTCAATAACATATAGTGTTTATATTCACATCCATGGTAAGATTCTTATAGGGATATTTATATATTGAAAATGTGTGTCTAATTATCACCAACACACACAAAATGTTGGAGGAACTCAGCAGGTCAGGCAGCATCCAAGGAAAAGAGTACAGTTGACTTCAGCACTCAGGGGTTGAAACGTCGGCTGTACTTTTCTCCACAGATGCTGCCTGGCCTGCTAAGCTCCTCCAGCATTTTATGTGTGTTGTTTGGATTTCCAGCATCTGTAGATTTTCTCTTGTTTGTTCCTAATTATCACCATTTACTCTTTTTATTTATTTTGTTCCTCTTTAAACCATTTCAACTGTGTTTTTAGGCCATGTACTGAAATTGAACTTTGATACTGTACAAAAGAAGAAAATAGATGTCTTGTGTCTCACTTTAAGAGCTCTGGCAATTTTGAAGGTTATTTGTAAAATTCTTGTTTCCTCACTAAAGTTATGATTAAATGCAACTTGTGAATGACACAGAAAGTTCCAAAAAGCACTCAAACTGGGAAGGAATTATGATAATATGATCATGAAGTTAAATATGCTGTTTCTTAAGCACAGAAATATTTGGCCAACTACTGCCATCCACACATACCTCCACTCATCCCTCTTCACCTATCACCATTTCCTTTTATTTTTTTCTGTTGTTGTTGATCCAATTCCCTTTTGATTCCATCTCTGATATTCACTTCAATGCAACATGTGAGAATGAGTTCCAGGCTCTCTCCATTCTCTGAATGAAAAGTTTTCTACAGAATTTCTGATTGGATTCATTTGTATCTTTCATTTTGCAGTGACGTCTCTTTTGGTTTTTAGGCACGCATACTAAAACATAACGAGGTCTACCCTATTGAAATCTTAAAATGACTTTGTTTGGGCAGATGGGATTAGTTTGAACTGGCATCATGGTCAGCACAGACATTGTGGCTGAAGGGCCTTTTCCTATGCTATACTGTTCTACATCTATTCATTAAAACATTGAAAAATACTTTTGGTCATCTATTTTTTGGAGTTGAGAGCCAGACAGTAGGGATCCTAAATCTGCACCTTCTACCCCACTAGCTTCCACATTCCTCTGTAATTTCCAGCACACTCAGTATGAAGTCTTCACCAAAGACGTGGAATTGATGGCTTTGTGGCAAAGTTTGCAGGTGATACGAAGATAGGTGGAGAGGTATGTAATGCTGAGGAGGGAATGCTATTGCAGAAGGACTTAGACAAACAGGAAGAATGGGCAAAGAAGTGGCAGATGGAATACTGTTGTGGGAAATGTATGATAATGCATTTTGGTCAAAGGGACAATAGTGCGGACTATTATCTAAATGGGGAGACGTTTCAAACATCAGATGGGTATACCCTAGGTACCCATCCAGAGCATGGGTAGATCTCATGTTCTACCCACTCCACCTCCCCATCACTGGTTCCCCTAATCATTGTTTCACTCTGCCCTCCCCATCACTTCTTCTTGTCCTCTTGGGCCCTTAGCTCCCAGTGGAGCATTGGCCATTGAAGTCCTCCCATCTCCATCATTCATAGTCAATGGTCGGATTGGAGTTCATCAATGTTTCTATAATCCATTCTATCCACAGTACAGGGGATTAGCCTATCCAACTTCACCAGAGCCCTGCTGGCCAGCTTTACCCATTTCCATTTCACACAACAGGGATGTAGCGTTGATCTTTAACGGGCACCCTCCATGCCTGCCCATCTTTTTACCATTCTCCACCTTCCCCTCAGATCAGATCCCACCATCTTCCGTGCTTTTCACCAAACCTATCACCTCCCAGCCTCTGTTATTCTCCCTACTCTCTCCTCCTTCATCTGACTATCACTCCATCTACCATGAGAAATCTTGCTCCATCCCTTCCTCCCACTTCTTTATTCTGACTATACCCCCTCTATCTTTCAGTCCAGAAGAAATAATTGACCCAAAATGTCAACTATCCATTTCCTTCCACAGATGCTGCCTGACCCATTGAATTTCTCCAGCATTCTGCATGTTGCTCCATATTCCAGCATCTGCAGTCGCTTGTGTCTCCAAACTGGTACTAGTGTCATTAAGGCAAAGGGGTGCTTGGCGGTCAGCAGAGTTTCTGTGGCTCCGCTGTCAGAGGCACCTGAAGATGCTCAGGAAAGTTTTTGACACATGGTCAGCTGTGAAAGGCTGCCAGAAGTTGGAATAAATTGCTTGGACCCACTCACTGGTTGCAGCCCACTTCATCGCCTGGGGCAAAGGGCCAACTCATCCTGCTGTCTGCATCATTGGTAGTGTGAACAGGTAGAGACACTTGTTGTTGAGTCTGAGCACAGATTAGATCCAAGCAAATCCAACCAACATCCCACCACCTTTGTGGAGGTTTATTTTACTGCTTCTTACATTACCACATTGACTACTTCAGAAGAACTTCATTTCTTCAAAACATTACAGGGCTTGAAAATACTTTTATTAACAAAAGTCCTTCTGCAAATTTCTGAATCAACAGGGATGGATTACGAGAAGAAGGTTCCTTGGTTGAGGAGCCTAGAAGCCGTGGTAATAGGCACAGAATTTGCCCATTGTGACCTGAGATGAGAAGACTTTTCTTCACTCAGGGAGTGGTGAATTGTTTACCCTGGAAGGTTAAGGTGGCAGAGTTATTATCATATTGAGGAGAGAGAGCACCAGGAAAGAAATCAGACATAATCCTAATGAAGCAACAAACGATCTGCTGGAGGAACTCAGCTTGTCGAGCAGCATCAGTCGGAGAGGTGGGGTGCACTGGGGGAAAGAATTGTTGATGCTTTGGGTCTTGCATTAGCCTTTCATCAGTCCTGTATTAGTACTCTCACTCTCTAACTACCCTCACCTCAAAACTTATGATCACTTTTTCTCTCACTAACTGCCCCTGTAAACTCATCATGGACTCTACAATTCATCACCTGGTCTCGACCTGTCAGAGATATTCTCTTTGTCCAATCTACCCCTCCATAACCTCTCTGCAACTTCAAAATCTCCCAGTTCTGCCGAAGGGTCATCGACATGAAACTTTAACTATATTGCTCTTTCCACTGATGCTACCTGACCTGTTGAGAGTTTTCTGTATTTTTTTGCTTCTAATTTCATAAATAACCCTAATAATGCTATTGTGAAGAGTAGATGCCCAGACTCTGAGGCCCATGTATGAACCCCAATAGGAGGAAGGGGTTTTGGGGGGGGGGGGGGAGTGTGTAAGTGTATGTGTGTGAGAGAGAGAGTGAGGGGGTGTGAGAGTGAAGGAGTGTGTGTGAGAGAGAGATCTAACCTTTGGCAAAATAACTTGGATTGGATATCACATTGAATTGGATCTTTTGGCTCCACTTTCAGATTCTGAAAACATAGTGTTCAATGCTGAGACTCAGAGGGAAGGTAAATATTTAAAGGAAGAGAACCTGCTGTTGAGTGAAGACATCTATGTGCTCATTTCATAACCATGGGTATATTTATATCCATTGAACTAAAGCAGAGACTATGTTGACCAACTTACTGACATCTCTCAGTTTACAAAGCTGATTATTTTTAGCAAGAGGCACAACAGTATCATGTGAGAAAACAGACAAGAGATGATACGTATTTCAGAACAGGAGACCATTCAGCCCATAATACATGTGCTGAGCCCTTTGAAAATCGTAGGAATGTACAGCACAGAAACATGTGCTTTGACCCATTATGTTTATACCAGCGTTTTTGACCACCTACCTAAAGTTCTACATACCTACTTTTACTTTGTCCATTTAAGTCCTTTTTCAATTTCTCTTAAAGATTTGGTTGTGACTGATTCCAACACCTCCTCTGACAGCAAGTTCCAGATATCAACCGCTCTCTGTAAAAAAAAAGCTTGCATCACAAATCCCCCTTAAAACTCCTTCCCTTCACCTTAAACCTATACCCTCTTGTCTTCGATACCTCTGCCATTGGCAAAAGAGTCTCTCTATCTATTCTATCTCTACCTCATTGCTTTATATAGGTAACTTTTTCCCTTGTTTGTTCCATGTGGAAAAAACTCATCCTATCCAATCTTTTTGCATAACCAAAGTCCTCCAATCCAGTTAACATTATCTCCCCTCTGCACTCTCTCCGGTGGAGCCATGTCCTCTCTATGGCAGTTCTATAAATAGTGGTCTCTGCCTTACCTTCACCTTGACTTCTCCTCACATACAGTGTATATTTCTTTACACAACACGAAAATTAATGAAATGGTATTAAACTTAAATGTGAATTAGTAGATATCTGTAAAGTGAAAGGATTGAAGGATAGAGAGCAATTTGGAAATAAGCCACAGATTGAATTAACTGTGTGATTTTAAAAACAGCCCTAAGACAGAACAATTTTATTGGAAGTTAAAAATGTAATCAGGTTTGTGTTGGGCCCATTCAACTCTCTTCAAGCAGTACAAGAAATGGATGTTGTTTTAATTGAAGCAGAACCTTTGATAAAATAGAACAGATCTTTCAATCAATCAGTCAAACAAAGGGAAACGTACCACTCATCTCTACTATTTGTTGTTCATTTAATCTTGTTGTCCAAAGCCTTAATTTTTTTTTGAAACTTTGACAAACATACAGTTAAAGTTGACAATCTGCCAGAGTTGAGTTGGTGCCTTGACTGATGTAAGATTTTAGGAGCAAAGAAAAAAAAATCAGATGAAAAGTCATCAGGATTTTTATAAGACACATTTTAAAATTTCTTTGTAGCTTCTGTTTCATGTATATTTTGCATTGTTGTATTTGTACTAATATTCTCTCTGTGCTTGTACATGCAAGGACTGGTCCTCAAGCTGGGGAGTCACAGTGGGAGGGAACACATTGGGACTTTTTTACTCCATGAATGTGATTTTGAATGAGACTGTTGATAATGTGTTTTAGCACACTGACCCTGTGGTAACACTGTCTCGTTTGGCTGAATTCATGAGTATTCATGTATAGTTGAATGAAAATGTTAATAAAGAACTGACTGCCTGAATGGTCCAATCAGATAATGAAAGGTTTGTTCACCTTCTGTGGGGAAGGTTTCCCATGGTGATGGATAGAGCAAGCAATTAATTGCTTTGGACAACATGATTAAATGCAGCAAGGCGGAAGGAACAACAATTACCAGAGATGTGTGGTATGTTTTCCTTTGCCTGAATTATTAATTGAAAGATTTGTTCCATTTTATCAAAGGTTTTGCTTCAATTAAAATAGCATCCATTTCTTTTGCTGCTTAAAAAGAGTTGGACTAGTAGGGGTGAGGTGATTGGAGGGAAAATGTCACATGATGAAACCTTGAAAAATACAGGTGAGCAGAGCTGACAAGCTGAACCGGCAACCAGGCTGGGGTCCTCTAAAGAAAGGAGAATAGGGGAAAATTCTACCATGGTTCTTCCTTATCATTTATCAGAGTTCATTCTTCCCCAATACTACTGTTTGCAGAACCTATGCTATCTCCCTTCCTTTCCCTGTGGGAGCCCACAGTGGGGGGTAGGGGGAAGTAGTATACTTGACATTCATCAAAAATTTCCACCAAAAGGAATAGCAGAAGATTCCGGTGTCTTCCCACCACTCCCCCCCCCCCCCATCCTTCTCAGACCTGAAGAAGGGTTGACTGTTCATTCATTTCTGTAGATGCTGCCTGACATGCTGAGTTCCTCCAGCATTTTGTGCATGTTGCTTTGAATTTCCAGCATCTGTAGACTTTCTCGTGTTTAATAGCAGAAAGCTATCAGTTCTCATTATTTCATATTTTCATATTTCCATTTTTCCATCGTATCATTTTAACAATTGATGTGGCCATTTGGCCCTCAGAACATTACTAATCAATCTAATTCCCCCCCCCCAATTATTTGCCTTCAACCTAGTCTCTGCTGTGTGCCAACCTACAGTTGTCCTGCCTCTCAAATCACATGAGAGATAATTTACAGCAGCCAATTAACTCAACAGTAGGTTTATGGGACGCAGAAAGAAATTGGACAGATCCTCAAGGAGATCCTGGAGAGCATGAAAACTCCACACAGACAGCACACGCAGTCAGGATTCTATCTGACTCACAGAAGCTGTGGGGCAGGAATAACTGCTGTAAATGCAACTGCACAATGGAAGATTTCTATTCCTCTAGTCCTCCAGCACTTCCAGAGGTTCTTCACAACCCATGTGGTGACTTTGAGGTACAGTCACTCCTGTGGGAAGCATGATCCTGGAAACAGCAGCATTCTAATGGCCAGCTTAGATGACGATGGATGAGTATGCCTAGGACAAGTACCACTCCGTGAAAATGGTGGGGAAATAGATTTTCCCAACACTTAACAAACTCTGCACGACATTCCCCAATGACTCAGCTGACTCCTGTCCACGGAGAGAGAAAATAAGTTAACATGGAAAATTCAAAGAATCAACTAGTCTTCGAAGGTCAGTTCAGCTTTAGTTCGATTAGCATCAGAACTTTTTTTACAAAGCAAGCAGGTATCTCTGTTGATAATTCTTATAGTGCATACACCCAGTCTTTGGGATATTTTGTCATGTGTATTTCCAGATACCACGTCATCCTGATAAGCAGCAACATTATTTGAGGTATGGGCCGTAATGGTAGGGTACCATGTGAATTGCTGGAATAACTTTAACAAAGTTTAATCCACCACAGTTTAGCACAGCATTAGCAAATTACTATCTACACACGTAAGAGGAAGGGAAAGCTGGGCGTGTTAAATGGAGGGTTGCCAGGGCTGACATTGTATGGTTAGATAGAAGCTGTGCAAAGCTGGATGACAAGTAAGAAAAACAGATAACAGATTTGGCCCATGTATGATTGCAAATTAATCAGAGACACATTTGACTCTTGCTGTCATCTCTCCTCTCCAAATGTTTCCTTGTGCTTGATATATATGAACTCTCTTGCAACTTATCTAAGTTCTCTTCGACATACCCTTGAAATGTTGCATTCGTTTAGGTCTTTCTACTTGCTACAGTTTGGAACACCAACACAAAAGAGTTTGCAAGCCACTCAAAAGCTTCCTCTCACAAATCTATGCAGTAGACTATGCAACAAAGCCAGCGATTGGATGGCAAACAGCCCACTAATATTTTGTATTTCCCAAAAAAAGAAGGAAGCCATTTGGCCCATTAACTCGACAACAGCTCTCTGAACATTCACATCACATCCAACAATTATTTCCTTGAAATCATTTCTCCTTCACATGTTCATTATGTCTCCCACTGTTTTCCTGCCTCCTACCTACACTAGGGGTAATTTAAGGCAATGAACTATCTGTACATACTTGGAATAGGGGAAGAAACCAGAGCATTTGGTGAAAGCCCAGGCAGTCACAATGAGAACATGCAAACACCATGCGGACAGTTCCAGACGTCAGGATTAATCCCAGGTCCATGGAATTGTGAGGCAACAGTGCTATCTGATGCACCTACAGGCTATCAACCAAAAGAAAATACTTTTCTCTTTTCATTAGTTTCTCTATAGTGACTCAATCAAAGTTCCTGAGCCCTGCTGCCTGCGAAGCTACTGTAAATCACTTGAAATTCCCACCAACACCTTTGCCAGTCTGAGGTGCACCTAACTCATGTTAAGTTTATCGCCATGTGCGCAATAGAGGTACAATGAAAAACGTGCTTGTAACAGCATCACAAGCACATCGGTACAAGCAACACACAATATAAATTATATACAAATTCACCCAAGACAGTGAAGAAAAAATACTTTGCAGGGTAAGACGTTAATGCAAGAAATAAACGCCATCAGGGAGAAGTCTAGGACCAGATGAGGTCTGCAGTCTTCTGTTGCTGAGATAGGATAAGGGTTGTGCATGTCAGTTCAAGAATCTGATGGTGGCTGGAAGGTAGCTGTTCCTGAACCTGGTGAGGTGGGACCTCAGGCCTTCATAACTCGGATTTCTGTTTGGCGATTAATGAGTTCTTCCCTGTGGCAGGTCTTGTCCAATGAGGTGAAGGACAGCAGCTATAAAAATAATAAATAGGGAGGGCACAATGATACAGCCCTTCTTGACTCCTGTCTTCACCGTGAACAATTCTGATTTAGTGCTGCTGTTGTAGAGTACTGTGATTGACATGGCATCATGCAGTAGCTTCAGGATTCATAAGTACTTGTCAGGACAGCCATGTCTTGATCGTATATGCCAGAGGGCTTGGTGGTCTACTGTATCAAATGCCTTTATCAAATCGATGAAAGCCAAGTACAAGGGCTACCTTTCTTCACGGCATTTTTCCTGTAATTGGCATGCTGTGAGGATCATGTCTGCAGTACCTCTAAATGGATGGAAACTCAGCTATGATTCAGAGAGTAGAACATAGAACATAGAATAGTACAGCACATTACAGGCCCTTTGGCCCACAATGTTGTGCTGACTCTCAAACCCTGCCTCACATATAACCCCCCTCACCTTAAATTCCTCCATATACCTGTCTGGTAGTCTCTTAAACTTCACTAGTGTATCTGCCTCCACCACTGACTCAGGCAATACATTCCATGCACCAACCACTCTCTGAGTGAAAAACCTTCCTCTAATATCCCCCTTGAACTTTCCTCCCCTTAACTTAAAGCCATGTCCTCTTGTACTGAGCAGTGGTGCCCTGGAAAAGAGGCGCTGACTGTTCACTCTGTCTATTCCTCTTAATATCTTGTACACCTCTATCATGTCTCCTCTCATTCTCCTTCTCTCCAAAGAGTAAAGCCCTAGCACCCTTAATCTCTGATCATAATCCATACTCTCTAAACCAGGCAGCATCCTGGTAAATTTCCTCTGAACCCTTTCCAATGCTTCCACGTCCTTCCTATAGTGAGGCGACCAGAACTGGACACAGTACTCCAAGTGTGGCCTAACTAGAGTTTTATAGAGCTGCATCATTACATCGCGTCTCTTAAACTCTATCCCTCGACTTATGAAAACTAACATCCCATAAGCTTTCTTAACTACCCTATCTACCTGTGAGGCAACTTTCAGGGATCTGTGGACATGTACCCCCAGATCCCTCTGCTCCTCCACACTGCCAAGTATCCTGCTATACTACCAAGTACTTCTTCAGACAGCAGAAGAAGTCGATTGGCAAGGATTCTGTATGTACAAGTGCCCTGCCCGTTGTTGACAGGAGGAAGATGCCTTTGTAAATGCCTCAATCAGCCTTGTCTCCCTTCTTGATCATGGTCACTAATTTTGAATATGCTTTAGTCAATAATTAAACTCCCCACTGGTACCTTCATTTCCCACTCTAAACTTGGCTGCCTCTTTATCCCTTTCTTCTCCTCAAAACCTACCTATTTGAGTTCTGTCTGAACACATCCAACGTGACTTCCCATTGTTTTCTGCTTTTTGATAACATTCCTTGAGACTGTGTTGCTAGGATAAAATTGTGATATAAATGAGACAAAGTTGCTATATAAATGGATGAACAGAACTAGGTCTATTCCTGATACATGACCAAGGCTAGAGTATGAATATCTGAGGATATTCCACATGGGCAGAACAGTGGCACAGCTGGTGGAACCACTGCCCACAGCATCAGAGATCCAGGTTCAGTCCTGACCTTGGGTGGTGTCCATGTGGAGTCTGCACGTTGTGTGACAGCATGGATTTCCTCCAGGTCCTCCAGTTTCCTTCCACAACCCAGTGGACATACAGTTTTCATAGTGTGCAGTTTACAGTATATTGCCCCCAGTGTGCAAGTGAGTGGTAGAATTGGGGAGGGGGGAGCCGGGGGAGGAAGTTGAGGTTAGAACATAGGACACAGAACACTACAGCTCAGTCCAGGCACTTCGGCCCACAGTATTGTGCCGACCTTTTGACTACTCTAAGATCAATCTAACTTTTCCTTCCTACATGGCCCTTCATTTTTCTATCATCTATATGCCTATCTAAGGGTTTCTTGAGTGTCCCGAAAGTACCTGCCTCTGCAACCATCCCTGGGAGGTCATTCCACACACCCACCACTCTCTGTGCTGATATCCTCCAATACCTTCCTCCAATCACTTTAAAATAACATTCTCTGGCTTTCCTCTTGATCGATGGCTGTTACCATCCTGTACTTCTCTATCAAGTCGTCTCTCAGTCTCCTTTGTTCCAAAGAGAAAAGACACAGCTCGCTCAACCTATCTTCACAAGACATGTTCTCTAATCCAGGCGGCATTCTGGTAAATCTCCTCTGGAGCCTCTCTAAAGTGTCCAATATTAGTTGATGAGGATGCGGAGCGAACAGCCAAAAGGAGATTGTGCAATCACATACTGACAAAATGGAGGTTGATCTATTTCAATCTGAAATTAGGCTCCTAGATCTAAGTAAAGACAATGATAAAACTATGAGGAGCAATTTTGCTATGGTAGAATGGGAAGCTTTCTTGAAAAGCAAGAAACAGTAAAATATTTGACAAATAATTTTCGACAAAAAAGATGAGTGATGGTAAATATAGATCCTGGAAGCTGGAAATTGTGCAATGGGGAATAGAGAAAGAACAGAATAATTTACAAATATTTTGACTCTGTCTTCAAGGAAGAGTTTACAAATAACTTCCTGGAAAGTCAAAGTCTAGTTTACAAGCACTGTCCACAGTCGCAATGATAAGCTTACTTGCAGTAGCATCACAGGCACATTAATGTCAGATAAGTAGCATTCACAAGAATAAAACATAAACTCAACTTTAAACAAATGCAACTTATAAAAGAAAGAACACAATTAGACCAAAAAATTACAAGTGGTCTGAGTGTTGCTAAACTGTAGTGATTAGGCATTGTGACTGTTGGTTCATGAACTGAACGTTTGAAAGCAATTAGATGTTCTTGAATGTTGTGATGTGGAACTTCAGGCTTCGATACCTTCTGCCCAATGGTAGTTGTGAGAAGATGTCATGGTCTGGATGGTGAAGGTAAGGACCTTTGATGATGGATATTGCCCTCATTACTAATGGAGGAGAGGAATGTGCCCATGCTGTACTGGGCTGAGTCTGCAGAGGTCTACCAAGGAATTAAAAGAAATTAGTATTGGTTAAAGAAAAATATTGTGAGTGCAATTCGTGGCACTGAAAATCAATTAATCCTAGGGTCTGATATTCCAAATCCAAGAATTTAAGCCATGGGTGATACTAGATACATTTGATGCTGCTTTCCAAAATTATATTATATAATTCCACTATCAAAAATCAGGAGAGGGTAAACTATTTTCCTGACATAAGGAGCATAGAAAGTGCTTGACTCTATTATAAAAAAAATCATGATAATAAGACTAAGAAAATATTAATGGAAGTATACAAAGACAAACAGAGCTTTATGAAAGGGAATTCATGTTTGCCAAATGTAGTTTCTTGAGAATGTATCTGGCAGAATAAAGATGAGCTAGTAGATTGGCATATTTGCATTTTCAGAAACTCTTAAAGTCCCATATAAAAGGTTAGTGTGCAGGATTAAGGCACACGAGATGGGGAATAATATACTGGCATGGGTTGAAAATCGTGTGACGGACAGAAACATGGGAGCTGAGATAAATGTGTCTTTAGTGCAGTGGCAGATGCATTAAGGTTTAGCGGTTGTGATCAGTGATGTAAAAGAGCAGTCAGTCGTTAGACCCCAGCTATTCACAATCTATGTCAGTGATTTGGATGTCAGTCTTCAATGCAAAAAATGTGGAGTTTAGGAGGAAGGATGTCTTGCTATAGTTATACAGAACTTTGGAGAATACTGTACAGATTAGGTTTCCTTATATAACAAGTGATATATTTTCAATTAATATTCTCCTGATTGACTGGGATGTTGGGATTGCTGAATGGGGGGAGTTTGGATCAATCAGCCTGTCTTCACTAGAGTTTGGAAGAATGAACGACATTTCATTGAAACACACAACATTCTGGCAGTGTCTGGAAGTGAGAGGGGTGTTACCCCCAGCTATGGGGGTCTATAATGATGGGCCACTGTCTCAGAATATGGGGTACTTTTTTGAGGGCTGACAAAAAAAAATTCTCTACCCAGAGGTTGTGAAAATGTGAAATTCTCTACTGTGGGAAAACGTGGGGATAGATTTTTAGACACAAATAGTGTGAAGAGACTTGAGCAGGAAGATGGTATTGAGATAGAGAATCAACTGTGATCATATCAGCAGAGTAGATTCAGAGGGTTGAATGGAATACGTGTGTGTGTGTGTGTATACACAGAGGTGTGTATGCAGATGTGTATGAATGTACGGGTGAATGTGTGCGTTTGTGTGCGTACATGTATGTATGCATGCGCACACAAGTGTATATGTGCATACACATGTAATCAAGTTATTAATCTAAGAGATGCCAACTCCCAAACACACATTCACTAAAATGCACTCAAAGAGTTCTACATCTGCTCCTCAGAGTCCCTCTCCTCCAATCTGACCTGTGTCTCTTAACAAGGGATATCTCTTACCCAAACACTATGGTCCTTATCATGTGGATCTGTACCAAACTATGCTTTTCCTGATATTCTACAGTAACATCAGAAAGTTTTGTGGGATAGATCCCATTTTATCAGCTAAAAATTGGGTTTTTCCCCAAAAAACCAGAGAAGTGCAGCCAGAGAAGATCTGAAGGATTATGAGATCCCTTTGCCTCGGGCCAGAATTTTGCTGGACTTTCCTGGTATGACAAGTAATCTTCAGCAGATCAAAGAAAAAACACACTGGGGTATTAAAATTTAGTAAAGGTTTACTTCTGTTGTCTTTTTTAATTAAAATATTAATTTTTTAATAAAAATATTGCACATGTCCATTTGATTGGATCCATTTGATGTGAGAACTAGTTAGTAATTAGTAGTAATCGTGTTTAGTAGGAATTGTAAATAGTATTTACAAATGTTTAGGAATAATAGGTTGACATAAATTCACACATATGCCAAATATGTAATTAACACTGAAATCCAGTTCAATCTCTTTTTCAAAATGAACATTCATTGTTCCATCTCAATAAATAAAGTCACAACTTCTCTCTTCAGTGGAATAATTATGACATACCAACATCAGGTCATATTCTACAATTGAAGATGTAAACCCTTGGAATGAATTTACACTTAAAGTAATAGGGCTGAGATAAAATTATGTTCAAAATTATGAGTGATCAAAGCAGGCCGACTAGAAAGGATTATGGGGCATTGTGGGTAGAAAAGCAGTTGGCACTGTGGCTCATTCCTGTGACTTCAAGTTAAGGTTCATATTTATCATTGAAGAATATAAATGCCATGAAAATTAGCTTTGTGCAGCAGCAGCTCATAAAATTACAGATAAGATAAACAGAAATTACATGAACCTAAATTAACATTAATTATCCATAACGTGCAGTACATGGCAATATATACAAAGAAAATCATAATGACATCAGTGAAATTGAAAGAAATATTGTATGGGGTAGAATTTGAGTTTTTCAAGGTGGTTTAAAAACCTGATTGCAGTGGGGAAGAAGCTGTTGTTAAACCCTGAGGTGTGGGTCTTCATGGTCCTGTAATTCCTGCCTGAAGGCAGCATCAAGAAGAGTACTTGGCCTGGATAGTGGGGTGGGGGGGGGGGTGGAATCCCTGATGATGGACTTTGCCTTCCTGAGGCAGTGCCTCTTGTAGATATTGTCAGTATTGTACCTCTGATGGTGCTGGCTGACCCTTGGGATTGAATATGGTTCCTCTGTCACTATACTGGCTTCCTTTCACATCCCAAGGATGGCCTGGTTGATTGGTTAATTAGCAGCTGTGATTTACTTTTAGTGTAGCTAAGTGTCAAACAAATCAAAGGTGAGTTTATCGGCATCAGAGAGCATCATAGGTTTCTCCAGGAAAAGTCCACAGGACTGAAAGCCTTTCTCACGGATCAGTTGGACTGTGACTTCACCCCATCTGCCAGCCACGGCTCCTTCGTAATCCTGCTGAAAATTCCAGGGCTCTGGAGAAAGGACAGTTTAATGGGATTAATGGGAGTGCTCTTTCAAAAAGCTGACAGTTTGAAAGGGCGATAAAGTCTACTTCAAAAGGACATAACCTTAGTGCAGGAAAGTTAATGAGGTAGAAGATGAGGCCAGAGTGGCCTTGTCCTTCTTTAATTTCATATGCTCTCATCCCAATGACTCAAACTTTAATCTTAGTTCCAAAATCTGCAATTAGCTCCTTCTCCCGGTCCAGCAACCTCATTTGCTTTTGCAGCGATGAGACACTGCAGATTCAAGCAGCCTTTTCTGTGATGATGTCATCACCCTGAACAGCCTGTTCCTGAATCTTAAGTTTATGCCTCACTTCTCCCTGTAGGACTCTCTTTAAAATCACACATACTTCTGAGATTCTGAGGGGTGAATTGTGCTTGCTTCCAACAAAACCTGAATGTTGCATGATATACTGAGAGAGCCGTGGTAGGTGAATTAAGCAATGCAACTTGAAAATGCTCGTGTCTCCTTGCTGTAGTCTGCATTGCTTCACATGCAATGAGCATCCCAGGAGACCGAGAGTTAACCAGAGGGCTGGCGGCTTGGGTGAAGCATGGGAAGGAAGTTATTGGACTCAAGCCACATGGCAACAAGGTCCAAATAAAATAAAAACGAAACATTATTCATTACTTGGAAATCCAAAGATTCATAACAATGTTCTTCCACCACATTTTTGTTGCATGAGTGGCAGCCATGTTGTTCTTTTAACTGGTCGAACAATCTCAGCAATAACAATCATTTGCAAATGAGAGTACTAAGAAGAAAAAACAAACAAGAGCTCTGCTTCTCCCAACCTCCTTCCTCATCCTGTCCCTTTTCAGCCTCACATTCCTCCTCCCTTCTTTGTATCCACCCTCCTCTCTCTTTTTCCTCCTTCTCTTCCCTCTTCCCACCTCCTCATCCACCCTATCCCCATCAACTCCCTCGATCTTCCTCCACCCTCCTGTGCCTTCACCATCCCTTTCTCCTCCACCCTCTTCTTCTCCACCTTCCCCCTTCTGCTCTGTTCTCCTGATCAATCAGTACTATGCAATAAAGCTTCTCTCTACTACTCCAGGCTTAATGATTTTATCCACATCCACCAGTACCACAGAATTAGAATTCTCAGCCCCAGATCCCTCCTGCAACTGGCCTGCCCTAACTCAGTAATCTCCGTGATCTCTGTTCCTTCGATGCCGATCTGTTGCGCAATCCAAATTTTGCTCCTTTTTCATGTGGGTGAATCTCACTTCACTGGACCTATCACTTTGCTCTCGCCTTTAATAATCTCCATCTTCCCTGACCCTGTTTGTGGCTCGGTGTCAAAATTTTGTCTGGTAACCTTGAAGTGAAGCACTTTGGGAGGTTTGATTTTGTTAAACCAAGAACATAAATCCATTCATTGTTAGGTCTGACTAATACAAAGTGTTGGAGGCTGGGATATGGGGAACATTCTTAGGTAGATATCTTGGTGAATTACAGATTGAAAGTTAGGCCACAATTAAACAGCCAGCAGCACACCAGTGAGTCTTTGATGTTACAGATGCCACAATCTGGTCTTCATTGCAAATCACTGTTGTTTACTGCTGTCTTGTTCTCCCTGTTGCTGGGGGAACCAGATTACAATCAATCCCTTTTTAAAGGTATTTTCATGGGAGAAGTAACTAAAGATTAAGGGGAGGGTGGTTAATGCTAAAATAAAATTCAGCATTGGCAATTAATCTAATCTTTTCACATATTCAATAACGTTCCAAAAAATCAGAGCTTCTTGTACCGAGTCCTTTTACATAATAAAGTTCAGTGTCTGGCTTTTATTTTGTTTATTGTGAAATAGAGTGGAGTAGGCCCTTCTGCCCTTCAAATGGCACAGTCCTGCAATCCCCGATTCAACTCTAGCCTCATCGCAGGACAACTTACAATGACCAATTAACCTACCAACCGGACTGTGAGAGGAAACCTAAGTGCCCGGAGGGAAGCCACGTGGTATTGGGGAGAACGCACAAACTCCTCACAGGCAGGTGTGGGGATGGTTCAGATTCAGAGTCATTTATTTAACTCTTGTATATTGAAACACGCAGCGAACTGCATCGTTTGCATTAGCAACTAACGCAATCTATAGGGGTGTGCTGGGGGCAGCCTGCGAGTGTCGCCACACAAACTGGTGACAGCATAGCACACCCGTGACGTTCAGCAGAACAACACAAACGACAACAATACCGACACAACAGCAGCAACAAAACAAAATGAAAACAGCAAACCAGCTCCCCCTTTCCCCCCTCCAATCCAGCCACCCTGTCACTCATAAACACAGACAGGCCTACAACCCTGATTCTTCATTTACTGTCTATCCACGCATCCCTGGCCTAACCTGTCCCCCAAAACCATCCCTATAAACCTAAAAAAAACTCCATCTGAGCAACAATCACTATGAACAGCATAGCTCAGGGCCACCTTAAGACCATAAGATAGAGGAGCAGAATTAGGCCATTTGGCCCATCAAGTCTGCTTTGCCATTTCATCATGGCTGATCCAATCCTCTCAGCCCCAGCCTCCTGCCATCTCCCTGCATCCCCTCATGCCTGACCAATCACGGATCTATCAACCTCTGCCTTAAATATACATGAAGACTTGGCCATCACAACTGCCTGTGGCAACAAATTCCACACATTCACCTCTCTTTGGTCAAAGAAATTCCTTCTCATCTCCATTCTAAAAGGACACCCCTCTATTCTGAGGCCATGTCCTCTGGTCTTAGACACTCCCACCATAGGAAACAACTTTCAAGGAGCGGTGTCTAAGAAAGACAGCTTCCATTATTAAGGACCTCCAGCACCCAGGGCATGTCCTTTTCTCACAGTTACCATCAGGTGGGAGATACAGAAGCCTGAAGCCATACACTCAGCGATTCAGGAACAGTTTCTTCCCCTCTGCCATCCAATTTCTAAATGGACATCACTCCCGTGAATACTACCTCACTTTTTTAATGTATATTTCCTTGGTTTTTTGCACAATTTTAATCTATTCATTGTATGTGTGCTGTAATTGATTTACTTATTTACTTTTTTTTCCACTTCTTCTATATTATGTATTGCATTGAACTGCTGCTGCTAAGTTAACAAATTTCACAACTCATGCCAGTGATAATAAACCTGATTCTGATTCTTTCCACATCCACTCTATCAAGGCCTTTCTCCGTTCGATAGGTTCCAGCGAATACAGGCCTAGAGCCATCAAACACTCTTTCTAGCCATTCAATCCTGGAATAATTTTTGTGAACCTCCTCCAGTTTCAGCACATCTTTTCTCAGATAAGGGGCCCAAACTTACTCATAATGCTCTGTGGCTCAGTGCTTTATAAATTCTCAACATTATATCCTTGCTTTTATATTCTCGTCCTCATGAAAAGAATGCTAACATTTGCCTTCCTCACCACAGACTCAACCTGCAAATTAACCTTTAGAGAAATCTTCCACAAGAACTCCCAAGTCCCCTTGTACCTCAGATTTTTGTATTTTCTCTCCACATAGAAAATAATCAACCCTTTCATTTCTTCTACAAAGTGCATGACCATGTACTTCAGTGACACTGTATTCCATCTGCTACTTCTTTGCCCATTCTCCTAATCTGTCTAAGTCCTTCTGTTGTCCCTCTACTTCCTCAAAACTACCTGCCCCCCTCCTATCATCACATCGTCTGCAAACTTTACAACAAAGCCATCAATTCCATCATCCAAATCATTAACATATAATGTAAAATTAATCGGTCCCAACACAGATCTCTGTGGAACACCACTAGTCACCAGCAGCCAGCTGGAAAAGGTTCCCTTTATTCCTACTCTATGCCTCCTGCCAATCAGCTACTGCTTTATCCATTCTAGATTCTTTCCTGTAATACCATGGGCTTGTACCTTGTCAAGCAGCCTCATGTGTGGCACCTTGTCAAAGGCCTACTGAAAAATCCTAGTACGCAACATCAAATGATTCTCCTTTGTCTATCCTGCTTGTTATTTCTTCAAAGAATTCCAACAGATTTGTCAGGCAAGGTTTTCCCTTGAGGAAATCATGCTGACTACAGCCTGTTTTATCTTGTGCCTCCAAGTACCCTGAGACCTCATCCTTAATAATCGACTCCAATAACTTCCCAACCACTGAGGCCAGACTAACTAGCCTAGTGTTTCCATTCTTCTGCTTCTCTCCCTTCTTGAATACTGTAGTGGAGTGACATTTGCAATTTTCTATTCAGCCAGAACCATTCCAGAATCTAATGATTCTTGAAAGATCATTACAAATCGCTCTATAATCTCTCCAGACACCTCTTTCAGAACTCTGGGGTGTACACCATCTGGTCCAGGTGACTTAATCTACCTTCAGATCTTTCAGTTTTCCAAGAACCTTTTCTCTAATTGTGGTAACTTCACACACTGCATTACCCCTGAAACCTGGAACTTCCACCACACTGCTAGTGTCTTCCACAGTGAAGACTCGTGCAAAATACTTGTTCAGGTTGTCTGCCATTTCCTTGTCCTCCATTACTACCTCTCCAGCATTGTTTTCCAGTGATCCGATATCCACTCTTCACTCTCTTTTACACTGTATGTATCTGAAGAAACTGTTGGTATCCTCTTTAATATTACTGGCTAGATTACTTTCATATTCCATCTTTACCTTCTTAATAATTTTTTAATTGCCTTCTGTTGGTTTTTAAAAGCTTCCCAATCCTCTAACTTCCCACTAATTTTTGCTCTATTATATGCCCTCTCTTTGGCTTTTCTGTTGGCTTTGATTTCTCGTTAGCCACGGTGGTGTCATTGTCCTTTATAGTATGTGGGGTGATTGATAAGTTTGTAGCCTACAGTAGAAGGAGATGAGATATACAGATCTCGTTACATGCACGTGCAGTTCAACTCTTTGAATGAAAATGCAGAAAGCTTGAAGTTAATAACTCATCTCCTATCTTAGGTCACAAACTTATCAATCACCCCATGCTGTGGACCACTTCTGGAGGTCCAAGACGCCGACATCTACAAAGAAGGGATCCGTATACTCCACAACTGCTGGACTAACTGTGTAAATATAGGACAAATAAATGTGCTAGGTTTTCTAAAATTGACTCCTTCTACCTTGAGCCACGAACTTATCAATCACCCTCGTACTTCTTCCTCTTTGGGATGTATGTATATCCTGTGCCTTCCAAATTGCTTCCAGAAATTCTAGCCATTGCTGCTTTACCATCATCCCTGCCAGTGTTCTTTTCCACTCAATTCTGGCTAACTCCTCTCTCATATGTCTGCAACTCCCTTTACTCCTCTGTAACACTGATACGTCAGACTTTTGCTTCTTCCTTCTCAATTTCAGGGTGAATTTGATCACATTATGATCACTTTCCCCGAAGCTCTCTAATCAATTCTGGTTTATTGCACATCACCCAATCCAGAATAGCTTATCCTCTAGCGGAGTCAACCATGAGCTGTTCTAAAAAGTCATCTCATTGGCACTCTAGAAAATCCCCCTCTGGAATCCAGCAGCAACTTGATTTTCCCAGTCAACCTGAATATAGTCCCCCATGGCTATTGTAACATTGCCTTTTTGGCATCCATTTTCTATTTACCATTGTAATTTGTAGACCACATCCTTACCTCTGTTTGGGGATCTGAATACAACTCCTGTCAGGGTCTTTTACCCTTGCAGTTCCTTAATTCTATCCACAATGATTTAATACCTTCTGATCTTATGTCACCTCTTTCTAATGATTTGATGTAACTTTTTACCAACAGAGCAACACCACCTCCTCTGCCTTGCTGCCTGTCCTTTTGATACAATAGACATTAAGCGCTCAGCTATAATCTTCTGTCAGCTATGATACAGTGATGGCTACAACATCATACCCACCAATCTTCAATTGTGCTACCAGTTCATCTAACTTATTCCATATGCTGTGTGCATTCAAAAACACCCCCTGTCCTGTATTCACCCTTTTAGATTCTGGCCGCCCTTTTATGTTGCAACTCATCCTGTTGACTGCAATTTTGCCCTATCTATAGCCTCTGCTCGCCACACATTGTCTCTGTTTGCAAACCAGCTTCCTCATCTTCAGCACTATTATCCGCCTTTCCTACTTTGAAATATGTGCAGCTCAGGACATAGGATCAGAATAGGCAGAGATCCCTTCAGCACAGAATGAGGAGGAGTTTCTTGATCCAGAGAGAGGTGATTCTGTGGAATTCGTTGCCACAGGGCAAGTCATTGGGTATATTTAAAGCAGTGGTTGATAGATTCTTGATTAGTGAGGGCGTCAGAAGTTATGGGGAGAAGGCAGAAGGATGTGGTTGAGAGGGAAAATAAATCAACCATGATGGAATGACGGACCAGACTCGAATGGCCTAATTCTGCTCCTATGTCAAATGATCTTATGGTCTTATTGCAACACGGTACTGTATGTACTACACATTCCCCCAGGTGACCAACAACCATGGACATAAACAAAATGTGTTTCCCTTGAGACTTCTAGTCCAAGCAGACTACGTAATATTCCACAGTGCAGTGCAAGAGGACTGCACTACCCAAGCCCCATTTTATAGAATCTCATCACTCTATATCCTCCTCTCCTTTAGGGTGCTGCTCGAAATCCAAGTATTGAAACCAAGCCTTTGGTTACCACTCCTAACCTCCACTTTTTCCACTGTGCCTTTTGCTTTAGAAATATTACAAAGATGCAAGCCGCTGGTGGACAGATGACATGCGGCTGCTTCCCTTCACTGTAGATATCAGCAGAGCCATCTCCCAATGTACAATGGCAGCTCACTACCACCTTCCTAAGGGCCACAAAGCATGGACAATAGTTGGTAGTCTTGCTCTTGGACTGTAGAACTCCTGGAACTTTGAAAGAACCTAGCAAATCAAATTCTCTTTCACAACAAGAAGCTTTAGCCTTTTTTGTTCCTGCATTATAAGCAGTGCTGGTTTAGCTGCATTTATTGTCAAGGCTGGAGATGAGGTAAGTGAGCTCTCCCCAACCTTGTGTTGGCAGGTGGAATAGGGAAGGATGCTGACAAAGAACGAACAGCACTACCTTCTCAAGCATGCCCCGATGGTCTGTTCATTACTGTGAGGTCTTTTGGTTTTTTGATGTTTTCATTTCAGTTCCTCCATCGAACATGAGCTTTGCTGTCCAGGCCAGTATCTATTGATCATTGCAACTGTCCTTTCTGGAAAATGACAGAAGGCACGTAGAAGTCAATCACATTGTTGAACCTGGAGTCACAAGAGGCCAGACTGGATAAAGATGGCAGATTTCTTTAAGCAGATGAAATGAGTGAATTTTTACATCTGCCTGGGTGTTTTACTGACACATTATTAATATTGTTCATTTCAGATTTACTTAATGAACGAAATCTAACTTTCAAGATATTGTGGTGGGATTTGAAGTCCAAATCAATCTTGAAGATTAGCTTGATACAAAACACTCCCTCCTGTTCCCCTCTTTATCACCTTCCCTTTATTCCATGGTCCAATGCTCTGGCCAATCAGATTCCTTCTTCTTTAGCCCTTTGTTGCTTCCACCTGTCTTCCACTTTCTTACATCTTTCCTACTCTCACACTCCCTCACCTGCCTATCACCCCACTTCACCTGGATCCACCTATCATCTGCCAGCTCTTGCTCACCCCGACCTTTTGAAATCGACTATCTCCCCTCTTTCTTCCCAGTGCAGATGAAGGGTTTCAACCTGAAGCATCATTTATCCATTTCCCTCCATAGATGCCGCCTGACCCGCTGTGTTCTTCCAGCATGTTACATTGGCTTCTGTACCCAGAGAAGCGGCTAAGAGGTCATCACAGTGGCAATGACAGTGCCTCCTGCGGACCAGTCCTGTAGGTGAAAGGGAAGGATATCGAATCGACTTCATGCTGAGTTAGGTAACAGGCTTGTTTTTGAAATGTATTTATTTATTACGACAGTCATATGTTTGCAGCTTTAAATAGCATCCATGGAGCAGGTGCAACAGGAAAAGTTCAAACAAAGTGACTCACAGGATGGGACCGTGTGTTTGTCTTGTGATAGCTTGTGGTAATTTGATCTCAGGAAGAGAGATCATTGATTCTGCAACGACAACTGTAGGAGAGGGCTATGGGCTTTGGAGGGCTGCAATTCTGTTTTCCCTCTCTGATCTTCATGAGAAGCTTTCTGAATGTGTGTGGACTGAAGTGAACTTGCATTCCAACTCTTGCATCCCTACCTTTCAGAGCTGGTTCTGACCCCACTCCCCAGGCAAAGCGATGATGAAATAAGGAAGATCTACACAAGCAGGTGGCAAAGCCAACAACACTTGGTTGTTTTTGCAGTTGCCTGATGCAACCAACTGCCTCACCTCTCAACAAAATCCACTCAAGAAAATATTTCTGTGGGCTTTTAACAAGTTTTGACAACACGTTGATTTGTCAGGTTAACCGGATCATCATTTATTACATGGATGGCAATTGAAAAACAAATGGGCTGTTAATTCTGGTCTACTGCAAGTGCTGATAATTGCTTGGCCTTTATTATATAAACATGTATTGCTGCCTGCAGGAACCTAAGGTATCAGTGTTCTAAAAGAGTCGAGGCTTGCATTTGCATTCCACCTCTCAGAGACTCAATTTGCTTTACAGGCAAGATTACTGTTCTAAAGTTTGAAATGACATAGAAAGCTCCCACAGCTTGAATTACTGATAGGCATCCAGCAAGGAACAGGCCCTTCATTTGATCATCACCCATTTACACCATTCCATACCCTCACCTACTTCCCCCAGATCCCCCCCATTCACCTACACACCAGGGCGCTTTACAGCAGCCAGTTAACCTACAAATCTGCTTGCCCTTAGCATCTTTGGAATCACTGCGAGGAACCCAAACAGTTACAGGGAGGTTGTGTAAAGTCCACACAGCCCCAAAGATCAGGGTTGAACTTGGATCATTGGCACTGTGAGGCAGCAACTCTACCCCTGAGCCACCCAGGAGTGTGAGATTGCTGAAGGATAAATACATACCCATGGCCCAAGGGGACAGCTCTTGTATTCTTTGTAATCTTAAACCTGCTGCAGGATCATTTGATCCCCGTCATTAATATGGCCAAATAATTACTAATGTGCCCAGGAATTGGACGGCTGTGCTCTGGGACACCACATAGAAACTAGGTGCAAAGGCGACATTGCTCCCTGTCATATCACCAAGATCACAGGAGGCTGAAAAATCAAATGGTCTGAAGACGCTGGAAATCTGATAAAGACACTTTGACCTACAAAAGGACATGCGAGGAAATGGGAACAGGAATAGGGCGATTGCCTCCCTCTGTACTACTCCGCCTATTCAATATTGTCATGGCTGATCTGCCGGTGCTCAACTCTTCTGTGCCAGATCCCTGAAGTCCTCTATCACACAATCTTCGAAAAATTTATCTCCCTCCCCTATAAATAACTCAATGATCCAACCTCCACTATCCCCACAGAGTAAAGGAATTCCAGAGATTCACTTCCCTGTGAGAAGAAATTCCTCTGCACCTCAGGTTCAATGAATGCCCCCATCTCTCATAATTAAAATGGCCTCAATCAGTAACTCTCTTTCTCTGTTCATTAATCCTCACTGTTGTTTTCTGCTCGGCCTTTCCGGCTTTAACCACGAATAGTTCAGCAAACCCCGAGAGTTTCAGAAATGACAGGCATGGGTTTTCTCTAACAGAATTTTCTGTGTCAAAGTTTGCTTGGTATGATTCTTGTGAAGCATCTTGGCATGCCTTATGATGTTCAATGCAGGTTCATTGAACCACATTTCCACCCTCGCCAGATTTGGTGTTGTTTCCATGGTAACAAAGCCAAGCCAAGCAAATCTCTGGAAGGTATATGCACCCCTTGATCCTTTCCTCACTACCTTGGGCAACATTCTACATTCCTTGCCCATGACAATCAAACTTGGGGAATTGATTTTTCCCTTTTCTCCTAATCTCCACCACAATAGAAATTGCAATAGAGTCATATAGAAGCCCAGTTCAGCAACACACCCTTCGGCCTATGCTGACCATCCTGTACCTCTCTGTACTAATCTCACTCAACAGCAATTGATCGATAGCCTGTGATAACTTGGTGATTCAGGTGCTCATCTGGATGCTTCTTAATGTTAGCTGGCTGCACTCTTGCCTAAGTGAAAAATGAACCGAGCACAATCTAGATTCGGATTCTGGTGTCGAGCTTGGAGAATGCAGCAAGGTCTACGGTATTACCCATAAACAAATCCCCATCTGTCCTTGCTAGGGGTACAGTAAAAAGTCCCATTTAAAGAAGAGGTGAATTATGAGGACTGTAAAAGATGGAGAGGGGAGGGGATGGACAGAGGGAGAAAGGAAGGAAAGGGGGCAGAAGAAAAGGAAGAGAAGAGAAAGAAGGGAAGAAAGAGCAAAGATGGAGGAAAAGCTGAAAGAGGGAGGGGGAGGAAAAGATGGTCGGAGAGAGGAGAGAGGGGGAAGGAGGGAAAGGAGAGGGGAAGGAAACAGAGGGAAAGGGGAGAGGGAATGAAGGAGGAGGGAAGAGTGAGAGAGAAGTAATGATGAGAGACGGAGAAAAACAGAAGGATGAGCAGGGAAAGGAAAAGAAGGGAGAGGAAGATAAGAGAGAGAAGGGGTAAGGGGATGACGAAAAGGTCAGAGGGGAGAGAGAGGAGGGAGATGGGGAATGAAGATGAGGAAGGAGAGAGGAGGGAGAGGAGGAATGAAGATGTGGAGGGAGATGGGAATGAAGATGAGGAAGCAGAGAAGAGGGAGATGGGGAATGAAGATGAGGAAGGAGAGGGAGGAGGGAAATGGGGAATGAAGATGAGGAAGCAGAGAGGAGGGAGATGGGGAATGAAGATGAGAAAGGAGAGAGAGGAGGGAGATGGGGAATGAAGATGAGTAAGGAGAGAGGAGGGAGATGGGGAATCAAGATGAGGTAGGACAGAGAGAGGAAGGAGATGGGGAATGAAGATTAGGAAGGAGAGAGGAGGGAGATGGGGAATGAAGATGAGGAAGGAGAAAGAGAGGAGTGAGATGAGGAACGAGAGAGGAGGGAGATGGAAATGAAGATGAGGAAGGAAAGAGGAGGGAAATGGGGAATGAAGATGAGTAAGGAGAGAGGAGGGAGATGGGGAATCAAGATGAGAAAGGATAGAGAGAGGAAGGAGATGGGGAATGAAGATTAGGAAGCAGAGAGGAGGGAGATGGGGAATGAAGATGAGGAAGGAGCAAGAGGAGGGAGATGAGGAAGGAGAGAGGAGGGAGATGGGGAAAGAAGATGAGGAAGGAGAGAGAGGAGGGAGATGTGGAAGGAGAGAGGAGGGAGATTGGGAATGAGGATGAGGAAGGAGAGAGGAGGGAGATGGGGAATGAAGACTAGGAAGGAGAGTGGAGGGAAATGGGGAATGAAGAAGAGGAAGGAGGGAGATGGAGAATGAAGATGAGGAAGGAGAGAGAGAGGAGGGAGATGAGGAATGAAGATGAGGAAGGAGAGAGAGAGGAGGATGATGAAGGAAAGAGGAGGGAGATGGGGAATGAAGATCAGGAAGGAGTGAGGAACGAGATGGGGAATGAAGATGAGGAAGGAGAGAGAGAGGAGGGAGATGAGGAAGGAGGGCGATGGGGAATGAAGATGAGGAAGGAGAGAGGAGGGAGATGGGGAATGAAGATGAGGAAGGAGAGGGAGGAGGGAAATGGGGAATGAAGATGAGGAAGGTGAGAGGAGGGAGATGAGGAATGAAGATGAGCAAGGAGAGAGAGAGGAGGATGAAGAAGGAGAAATGAGGGAGATGGGGAATGAAGATGAGGAAGGAGGGAGAAAGGAGGGAGATAGGGAATGAAGATGATGAAAGAGAGAGAGGAGGGAGAAGAGGAAGGAAAGAGGAGGGAAATGGGGAATGAAGATGAAGAGGGAGAGGAGGAAAATGGGGAATGAACATGAGGAAGGAGAGAGAGAGGAGGGAGATGGGGAATGAAGATGAGGAAGGAGAGAGGAGGGAGATGGGGAATGAAGATGAGGAAGGAGAGAGGAGGGAGATGGGGAATGAAGATGAGGAAGGAGATAGAGGATTGAGATGGGGAATGAAGATGAGAATGGAGAGAGGAGGGAGATGGGAAATGAAGATCAGAAAGGAGAGAGAGAGGAGGTAGATGGGGAATGAAGATGAGGTAGCTGTGAGGAGGGAGATGGGGAATGAAGATGAGTAAGGAGAGAGAGAAGAGGGAGATGACGAAGGAGTGAGGAGGGAGATGGGGAATAAAGATGAGGAAGGAGATAGGAGGGAGAAGAGGAATGAAGATGTGGAGGGAGATGGAAATGAAGATGAGGAAGGAGTGAGGAGGGAGATGGGGAATGAAGATGAGGAAGGAGAGAGAGAAGAGGGAGATGGAGATGGGGAATGAAGATGAGGAAGGAGAGGAGGGAGATGGGGAATGAAGATCAGGAAGGACAGAGGAGGGGAATAGGGAATGAAGATGAGGAAGGTGAGAGGAGGGAGATGAGGAATGAAGATGAGGAAGGAGAGGGAGAAGAGGGAGATGGAGATGGGGAATGAAGATGAGAATGGAGAGAGGAGGGAGATGGGGAATGAAGATCAGAAAGGAGAGAGAGAGGAGGTAGATGGGGAATGAAGATGAGGTAGCTGTGAGGAGGGAGATGGGGAATGAAGATGAGTAAGGAGAGAGAGAAGAGGGAGATGACGAAGGAGTGAGGAGGGAGATGGGGAATAAAGATGAGGAAGGAGATAGGAGGGAGAAGAGGAATGAAGATGTGGAGGGAGATGGAAATGAAGATGAGGAAGGAAAGAGGAGGGAGATGGGGAATGAAGATGAGGAAGGAGTGAGGAGGGAAATGGGGAATGAAGATGAGTAAGGAGAGAGAGAAGAGGGAGATGAGGAAGGAGAGAGGAGGGAGATGGGGAATGAAGATGAGGAAGGAGAGGAGGGAGATGGGGAATGAAGATCAGGAAGGACAGAGGAGGGAGATGGGGAATGAAGATGAGCAAGGAGAGGGAGGAGGGGAATAGGGAATGAAGATGAGGAAGGTGAGAGGAGGGAGATGAGGAATGAAGATGAGGAAGGAGAGAGAGAGGAGGATGACGAAGGAGAAAGGAGGGAGATGGGGATGAAAATGAGGAAGGAGAAAGGAGGGAGATCGGGAATGAAGATGAGGAAGGAGAGAGAGAGGAGGGAGATGGGGAATGAAGATGAGGAAGGAGAGAGGAGGGAGATGGGGAATGAAGATGAGGATGGAGAGAGGAGGCAGATGGGGAATGAAGATGTGGAAGGAGAGAGAGGAGGGAGATGGGGAATGAAGATTAGGAAGGAGAGTGTAGGGAGATGGGGAATGAAGATGAGGAAGGAGAGAGAGGGGAGGTAGATGAGGAAGGAAAGAGGAGGGAGATGGGGAATGAAGATCAGGAAGGAGAGAGAGAGGAGGGAGATGGGGAATGAAGATGAGGAAGGAGAGAACAGGGAGTTGGGGAATGAAGATGCGGAAGGAGAGGGAGGAGGGAAATGGGGAATGAAGATGAGGAAGTTAAGAGGAGGGAAATGGGGAATGAAGATGAAGAGGGAGAGGAGGAAAATGGGGAATGAACATGAGGAAGGAGAGAGAGAGGAGGGAGATGGGGAATGAAGATGAGGAAGGAGAGAGGAGGGAGATGGGGAATGAAGATGAGGAAGGAGAGAGGAGGGAGATGGGGAATGAAGATGAGGAAGGAGTGAGGAGGGAGATGGGGAATGAAGATGAGGAAGGAGAGAGGAGGGAGATGGGGAATGAAGATGAGGAAGGAGAGGGAGGAGGGAAATGGGGAATGAAGATGAGGAAGCAGAGAGGAGGGAGATGGGGAATGAAGATGAGAAAGGAGAGAGAGGAGGGAGATGGGGAATGAAGATGAGTAAGGAGAGAGGAGGGAGATGGGGAATCAAGATGAGGTAGGACAGAGAGAGGAAGGAGATGGGGAATGAAGATTAGGAAGGAGAGAGGAGGGAGATGGGGAATGAAGATGAGGAAGGAGAAAGAGAGGAGTGAGATGAGGAACGAGAGAGGAGGGAGATGGGGAATGAAGATGAGGAAGGAGAGAGAGGAGGGAGATGAGGAAGGAGAGAGGAGGGAGATGAGGAATGAAGATGAGGAAGGAGAGAGAGAGGAGGGAGATGGGGAATGAAGATGAGGAAGGAGAGAGAGAGGAGGAAGATGGGGAATGAAGATGAGGAAGGAGAGGGAGGAGGGAAATGGGGAATGAAGATGAGGAAGGTGAGAGGAGGGAGATGAGGAATGAAGATGAGCAAGGAGAGAGAGAGGAGGATGAAGAAGGAGAAATGAGGGAGATGGGGAATGAAGATGAGGAAGGAGGGAGAAAGGAGGGAGATAGGGAATGAAGATGATGAAGGAGAGAGAGAGGAGGGAGATGAGGAAGGAAAGAGGAGGGAGATGGGGAATGAAGATCAGGAAGGAGAGAGAGAGGAGGGAGATGGGGAATGAAGATTAGGAAGGAGTGAGGAACGAGATGGGGAATGAAGAAGAGGAAGGAGAGAGAGAGGAGGGAGATGAGGAAGGAGAGAGGAGGGAGATGGGGAATGAAGATGAGGAAGGAGAGAGGAGGGAGTTGGGGAATGAAGATGAGGAAGAAGTGAGGAGGGAGATGGGGAATGAAGATGAGGAAGGAGTGAGGAGGGAGATGGGGAATGAAGATGAGGAAGGAGAGAGAGAGGACGGAGATGAGGACAGTGAGAGGAGGGAGATGGGGAATGAAGATGAGGAAGGAGAGAGGAGGGAAATGGGGAATGAAGATGAAGGAGAGAGGAGGGAGAGGAGGAATGAAGATGTGGAGGGAGATGGGAATGAAGATGAGGAAGGAGAGAGGAGGGAAATGGGGAATGAAGATGAGGAAGGAGAGGGAGGAGGGAAATGGGGAATGAAGATGAGGAAGGAGAGAGGAGGGAGATGGGGAATGAAGATGAGGAAGGAGAGAGAGAGGAGGGAGATGGGGAATGAAGATGAGGAAGGAGAGAGGAGGGAGATGGGGAATGAAGATGAGGAAGGAGAGGGAGAGGAGGGAGATGAGGAAGGAGAGAGGAGGGAGATGGGGAATGATGAGGAAGGAGAGAGAGGAGGGAGATGGGGAATGAAGATGAGGAAGTAGAGAGGAGGGAGATGGGGAATGAAGATGAGGAAGGAGAGGGAGGAGGGAAATGGGGAATGAAGATGAGGAAGGAGAGAGGAGGGAGATGGGGAATGATGATGAGGAAGGAGAGAGGAGGGAAATGGGGAATGAAGATGAGGAAGGAAAGAGGAGGGAAATGGGGAATGAAGATGAGGAAGGAAAGAAGAGGGAGATGGAGAATGAAGATGTGGAGGGAGATGGGAATGAAGATGAGGAAGGAAAGAGGAGGGAAATGGGGAATGAAGATGAAGAAGGCGATAGGAGGGAGAGGAGGAATGAAGATGTGGAGGGAGATGGAAATGAAGATGAGGAAGGAAAGAGGAGGGAAATGGGGAATGAAGATGAGTAAGGAGAGAGGAGGGAGATGGGGAATCAAGATGAGAAAGGATAGAGAGAGGAAGGAGATGGGGAATGAAGATTAGGAAGCAGAGAGGAGGGAGATGGGGAATGAAGATGAGGAAGGAGCAAGAGGAGGGAGATGAGGAAGGAGAGAGGAGGGAGATGGGGAAAGAAGATGAGGAAGGAGAGAGAGGAGGGAGATGTGGAAGGAGAGAGGAGGGAGATTGGGAATGAGGATGAGGAAGGAGAGAGGAGGGAGATGGGGAATGAAGATGAGGAAGGAGAGAGAGAGGAGGGAGATGGGGAATGAAGGAGGAAGGAGACAGAGAGGAGGGAGATGGGGAATGAAGATGAGGAAGCAGAGGGAGGAGGGAAATGGGGAATAAAGATGAGGAAGGAGAGAGAAAGGAGGAAGATCGGGAATGAAGATTAGGAAGGAGAGAGAGAGGAGGGAGATGAGGAAGGAAACAGGAGGGAGATGGGGAATGAAGATCAGGAAGGAGAGAGAGAGGAGGGAGATGGGGAATGAAGATTAGGAAGAAGTGAGGAACGAGATGGGGAATGAAGATGAGGAAGGAGAGTGAGAGGAGGGAGATGAGGAAGGAGGGCGATGGGGAATGAAGATAAGGAAGGAGAGAGGAGGGAGATGGGGAATGAAGATGAGGAAGGAGTGAGGAGGGAGATGGGGAATGAAGCTGAGGAAGGAGAGAGGAGGGACATGGGGAATGAAGATGAGGAAGGAGTGAGGAGGGAGATGGGGAATGAAGATGAGGAAGAGAGAGAGGAGGGAAATGGGGAATGAAGATGAAGGAGAGAGGAGGGAGAGGAGGAATGAAGATGTGGAGGGAGATGGGAATGAAGATGAGGAAGGAGAGAGGAGGGAAATGGGGAATGAAGATGAGGAAGGAGAGGGAGGAGGGAAATGGGGAATGAAGATGAGGAAGGAGAGAGGAGGGAGATGGGGAATGAAGATGAGGAAGGAGAGAAAGAGGAGGGAGATGGGGAATGAAGATGAGGAAGGAGAGAGGAGGGAGATGGGGAATGAAGATGAGGAAGGAGAGGGAGAGGAGGGAGATGAGGAAGGAGAGAGGAGGGAGATGGGGAATGATGAGGAAGGAGAGAGAGGAGGGAAATGGGGAATGAAGATGAGGAAGGAAAGAGGAGGGAAATGGGGAATGAAGATGAGGAAGGAAAGAAGAGGGAGATGGAGAATGAAGATGTGGAGGGAGATGGGAATGAAGATGAGGAAGGAAAGAGGAGGGAAATGGGGAATGAAGATGAGTAAGGAGAGAGGAGGGAGATGGGGAATCAAGATGAGAAAGGACAGAGAGAGGAAGGAGATGGGGAATGAAGATTAGGAAGCAGAGAGGAGGGAGATGGGGAATGAAGATGAGGAAGGAGCAAGAGGAGGGAGATGAAGAAGGAGAGAGGAGGGAGATGGGGAAAGAAGATGAGGAAGGAGAGAGAGGAGGGAGATGTGGAAGGAGAGAGGAGGGAGATTGGGAATGAGGATGAGGAAGGAGAGAGGAGGGAGATGGGGAATGAAGATGAGGAAGGAGAGAGAGAGGAGGGAGATGGGGAATGAAGGAGGAAGGAGACAGAGAGGAGGGAGATGGGGAATGAAGATGAGGAAGCAGAGGGAGGAGGGAAATGGGGAATAAAGATGAGGAAGGAGAGAGAAAGGAGGAAGATCGGGAATGAAGATTAGGAAGGAGAGAGAGAGGAGGGAGATGAGGAAGGAAACAGGAGGGAGATGGGGAATGAAGATCAGGAAGGAGAGAGAGAGGAGGGAGATGGGGAATGAAGATTAGGAAGGAGTGAGGAACGAGATGGGGAATGAAGATGAGGAAGGAGAGTGAGAGGAGGGAGATGAGGAAGGAGGGCGATGGGGAATGAAGATAAGGAAGGAGAGAGGAGGGAGATGGGGAATGAAGATGAGGAAGGAGTGAGGAGGGAGATGGGGAATGAAGCTGAGGAAGGAGAGAGGAGGGACATGGGGAATGAAGATGAGGAAGGAGTGAGGAGGGAGATGGGGAATGAAGATGAGGAAGAGAGAGAGAGGATGGAGATGAGGAATGAAGATGAGGAAAGAGAGAGAGAGGAGGGAGATGAGGAAGGGGAGAGAGGAGGGAGATGGGGAATGAAGATGAGGAAGGAGAGTGGAGGGAGATGAGGAATGAAGATGAGGAAGGAGAGAGAGAGGAGGATGACGAAGGAGAAAGGAGGGAGATGGGTAATGAAGATGAGGAAGGAGGGAGAAAGGAGGAAGATCGGGAATCAAGATTAGGAAGGAGAGAGAGAGGAGGGAGATGAGGAAGGAAAGAGGAGGGAGATAGGGAATGAAGATCAGGAAGGAGAGAGAGAGGAGGGAGATGGGGAATGAAGATTAGGATGGAGTGAGGAACGAGATGGGGAATGAAGATGAGGAAGGAGAGAGAGAGGAGGGAGATGAGGAAGGAGGGCGTTGGGGAATGAAGATGAGGAAGGAGAGAGGAGGGAGATGGGGAATGAAGATGAGGAAGGAGTGAGGAGGGAGATGGGGAATGAAGATGAGGAAGGAGAGTGGAGGGAGAGGAGGAATGAAGATGTGGAGGGAGATGGGAATGAAGATGAGGAAGGAGAGAGGAGGGAGATGGGGAATGAAGATGAGGAAGGAGTGAGGAGGGAGATGGGGAATGAAGATGAGGAAGGAGAGTGGAGGGAGAGGAGGAATGAAGATGTGGAGGGAGATGGGAATGAAGATGAGGAAGGAGAGAGGAGGGAGATGGGGAATGAAGATGAGGAAGGAGTGAGGAGGGAGATGGGGAATGAAGATGAGGAAGGAGAGAGAAAGGAGATGGGGAATGAAGATGAGGAAGGAGTGAGGAGGGAAATGGGGAATGACGATGAGGAAGGAGAGAGGAGGGAAATGGGGAATGAAAATGAGGAAGGAAAGGAGGGAGATGGAGAATGAAGATGAGGAAGGAGAGAGAGATGGGGAATGAAGATGATGAAGAAGAGGGAGAAGGGAAATGTGGAATGAAGATGAGCAAGGAGAGAGGAGGGAGATGTGGAATGAAGACTAGGAAGGAGAGTGGAGGGAAATGGGGAATGAAGAAGAGGAAGGAGGGAGATGGAGAATGAAGATGAGGAAGGAGAGAGAGAGGAGGGAGATGAGGAATGAAGATGAGGAAGGAGAGAGAGAGGAGGATGATGAAGGAAAGAGGAGGGAGATGGGGAATGAAGATCAGGAAGGAGTGAGGAACGAGATGGGGAATGAAGATGAGGAAGGAGAGAGAGAGGAGGGAGATGAGGAAGGAGGGCGATGGGGAATGAAGATGAGGAAGGAGAGAGGAGGGAGATGGGGAATGAAGATGAGGAAGGAGAGGGAGGAGGGAAATGGGGAATGAAGATGAGGAAGGTGAGAGGAGGGAGATGAGGAATGAAGATGAGCAAGGAGAGAGAGAGGAGGATGAAGAAGGAGAAATGAGGGAGATGGGGAATGAAGATGAGGAAGGAGGGAGAAAGGAGGGAGATAGGGAATGAAGATGATGAAAGAGAGAGAGGAGGGAGAAGAGGAAGGAAAGAGGAGGGAAATGGGGAATGAAGATGAAGAGGGAGAGGAGGAAAATGGGGAATGAACATGAGGAAGGAGAGAGAGAGGAGGGAGATGGGGAATGAAGATGAGGAAGGAGAGAGGAGGGAGATGGGGAATGAAGATGAGGAAGGAGAGAGGAGGGAGATGGGGAATGAAGATGAGGAAGGAGATAGAGGATTGAGATGGGGAATGAAGATGAGAACGGAGAGAGGAGGGAGATGGGGAATGAAGATCAGAAAGGAGAGAGAGGAGGTAGATGGGGAATGAAGATGAGGTAGCTGTGAGGAGGGAGATGGGGAATGAAGATGAGTAAGGAGAGAGAGAAGAGGGAGATGACGAAGGAGTGAGGAGGGAGATGGGGAATAAAGATGAGGAAGGAGATAGGAGGGAGAAGAGGAATGAAGATGTGGAGGGAGATGGAAATGAAGATGAGGAAGGAAAGAGGAGGGAGATGGGGAATGAAGATGAGGAAGGAGTGAGGAGGGAAATGGGGAATGAAGATGAGTAAGGAGAGAGAGAAGAGGGAGATGAGGAAGGAGAGAGGAGGGAGATGGGGAATGAAGATGAGGAAGGAGAGGAGGGAGATGGGGAATGAAGATCAGGAAGGACAGAGGAGGGAGATGGGGAATGAAGATGAGCAAGGAGAGGGAGGAGGGGAATAGGGAATGAAGATGAGGAAGGTGAGAGGAGGGAGATGAGGAATGAAGATGAGGAAGGAGAGAGAGAGGAGGATGACGAAGGAGAAAGGAGGGAGATGGGGATGAAAATGAGGAAGGAGAAAGGAGGGAGATCGGGAATGAAGATGAGGAAGGAGAGAGGAGGGAAATGGGGAATGAAGATGAAGAGGGAGAGGAGGAAAATGGGGAATGAACATGAGGAAGGAGAGAGAGAGGAGGGAGATGGGGAATGAAGATGAGGAAGGAGAGAGGAGGGAGATGGGGAATGAAGATGAGGAAGGAGAGAGGAGGGAGATGGGGAATGAAGATGAGGAAGGAGATAGAGGATTGAGATGGGGAATGAAGATGAGAATGGAGAGAGGAGGGAGATGGGGAATGAAGATCAGAAAGGAGAGAGAGAGGAGGTAGATGGGGAATGAAGATGAGGTAGCTGTGAGGAGGGAGATGGGGAATGAAGATGAGTAAGGAGAGAGAGAAGAGGGAGATGACGAAGGAGTGAGGAGGGAGATGGGGAATAAAGATGAGGAAGGAGATAGGAGGGAGAAGAGGAATGAAGATGTGGAGGGAGATGGAAATGAAGATGAGGAAGGAAAGAGGAGGGAGATGGGGAATGAAGATGAGGAAGGAGTGAGGAGGGAAATGGGGAATGAAGATGAGTAAGGAGAGAGAGAGAAGAGGGAGATGAGGAAGGAGAGAGGAGGGAGATGGGGAATGAAGATGAGGAAGGAGAGGAGGGAGATGGGGAATGAAGATCAGGAAGGACAGAGGAGGGAGATGGGGAATGAAGATGAGCAAGGAGAGGGAGGAGGGGAATAGGGAATGAAGATGAGGAAGGTGAGAGGAGGGAGATGAGGAATGAAGATGAGGAAGGAGAGAGAGAGGAGGATGACGAAGGAGAAAGGAGGGAGATGGGGAATGAAGATGAGGAAGGAGGGAGAAAGGAGGAAGATCGGGAATCAAGATTAGGAAGGAGAGAGAGAGGAGGGAGATGAGGAAGGAAAGAGGAGGGAGATAGGGAATGAAGATCAGGAAGGAGTGAGGAGGGAGATGGGGAATGAAGATGAGGAAGGAGAGAGGAGGGAGATGGGGAATGAAGATGAGGAAGGAGAGGAGGGAGATGGGGAATGAAGATCAGGAAGGAGAGAGGAGGGAGATGAGGAATGAAGATGCGGAAGGTGAGAGAGAGGAGGATGACGAAGGAGAAAGGAGGGAGATGGGGATGAAAATGAGGAAGGAGAAAGGAGGGAGATGGGGAATGAAGATGAGGAAGGAGAGAGAGAGAGGAGGGAGATGGGGAATGAAGATGAGGAAGGAGAGAGGAGGGAGATGGGGAATGAAGATGAGGATGGAGAGAGGAGGGAGATGGGGAATGAGGATGAGGAAGGAGAGGGTAGGGAGATGGGGAATGAAGATGAGGATGGAGAGAGGAGGGAGATGGGGAATGAAGATTAGGAAGGAGAGAGAGTGGAGGGAGATGAGGAAGGAAAGAGGAGGGAGATGGGGAATGAAGATCAGGAATGAGAGAGAGAGGAGGGAGATGGGGAATGAAGATGAGGAAGGAGAGAGGAGGGAGATGGGGAATGAAGATGAGGAAAGAGAGAGGAGGGAGATGGGGAATGAAGATGAGGAAGGAGAGAGAGGAGGGAGATGAGGAAGGAGGGAGAATGGGAATGAAGATGAGGAAGGAGTGAGGAGGGAGATGGGGAATGAAGATGAGGAAGGAGCTACGAGGGAGATGAGGAATGAAGATGAGGAAGGAGAGAGAGGAGGGAGATGAGGAAGGTGAGAGGAGGGAGATGGGGAATGAAGATGAGGAAGGAGAGAGGTAGGAAATGGGGAATGAAGATGAGGAAGGAGAGAGAGGGGAGATAGATGAGGAAGGAAAGAGGAGGGAGATGGGGAATGAAGATCAGGAAGGAGAGAGAGAGGAGGGAGATGGGGAATGAAGATGAGGAAAGAGTGAGGAGGGAGATGGGGAATGAAGATGAGGAAGGAGAGAGAGGAGGGAGATGAGGAAGGAGGGAGAAGGGGAATGAAGATGAGGAAGGAGTGAGGAGGGAGATGGGGAATGAAGATGAGGAAGGAGAGAGTGAGGAGGGAGATGAGGAAGGTGAGAGGAGGGAGATGGGGAATGAAGATTAGGAAGGAGAGAGATGGGGAATGAAGATGAGGAAGGAGAGAGAGGAGGGAAATGGGGAATGACGATGACTAAGGAGAGAGGAGGGAAATGGGTAATGAAGATGAGGAAGGAGTGAGGAGGGAGATGGGGAATGAAGATGAGGAAGGAGAGAGGAGGGAGATGGGGAATGAAGATGAGGATGGAGAGAGGAGGGAGATGGGGAATGAAGATGAGGAAGGAGAGAGAGGAGGGAGATGGGGAATGAAGATTAGGAAGGAGAGTGTAGGGAGATGGGGAATGAAGATGAGGAAGGAGAGAGAGGGGAGGTAGATGAGGAAGGAAAGAGGAGGGAGATGGGGAATGAAGATCAGGAAGGAGAGAGAGAGGAGGGAGATGGGGAATGAAGATGAGGATGGAGAGAGGAGGGAGATGGGGAATGAAGATGAGGAAGGAGAGAGAGGAGGGAGATGGGGAATGAAGATTAGGAAGGAGAGTGTAGGGAGATGGGGAATGAAGATGAGGAAGGAGAGAGAGGGGAGGTAGATGAGGAAGGAAAGAGGAGGGAGATGGGGAATGAAGATCAGGAAGGAGAGAGAGAGGAGGGAGATGGGGAATGAAGATGAGGAAGGAGAGAGCAGGGAGTTGGGGAATGAAGATGCGGAAGGAGAGGGAGGAGGGAAATGGGGAATGAAGATGAGGAAGTTAAGAGGAGGGAAATGGGGAATGAAGATGAAGGGGGAGAGGAGGAAAATGGGGAATGAACATGAGGAAGGAGAGAGAGAGGAGGGAGATGGGGAATGAAGATGAGGAAGGAGAGAGGAGGGAGATGGGGAATGAAGATGAGGAAGGAGAGAGGAGGGAGATGGGGAATGAAGATGAGGAAGGAGTGAGGAGGGAGATGGGGAATGAAGATGAGGAAGGAGAGAGAGAAGAGGGAGATGAGGAATGAAGATGCGGAAGGTGAGAGAGAGGAGGATGACGAAGGAGAAAGGAGGGAGATGGGGATGAAAATGAGGAAGGAGAAAGGAGGGAGATGGGGAATGAAGATGAGGAAGGAGAGAGAGAGGAGGGAGATGGGGAATGAAGATGAGGAAGGAGAGAGGAGGGAGATGGGGAATGAAGATGAGGATGGAGAGAGGAGGGAGATGGGGAATGAGGATGAGGAAGGAGAGGGCAGGGAGATGGGGAATGAAGATGAGGATGGAGAGAGGAGGGAGATGGGGAATGAGGATTAGGAAGGAGAGAGAGAGGAGGGAGATGAGGAAGGAAAGAGGAGGGAGATGGGGAATGAAGATGAGGAAGGAGTGAGGAGGGAGATGGGGAATGAAGATGAGTAAGGAGAGAGAGAAGAGGGAGATGAGGAAGGAGAGAGGAGGGAGATGGGGAATGAAGATGAGGAAGGAGAGGAGGGAGATGGGGAATGAAGATCAGGAAGGACAGAGGAGGGAGATGGGGAATGAAGATGAGCAAGGAGAGGGAGGAGGGGAATAGGGAATGAAGATGAGGAAGGTGAGAGGAGGGAGATGTGGAATGAAGATGAGGAAGGAGAGAGAGAGGAGGATGACGAAGGAGAAAGGAGGGAGATGGGGATGAAAATGAGGAAGGAGAAAGGAGGGAGATCGGGAATGAAGATGAGGAAGGAGAGAGAGAGGAGGGAGATGGGGAATGAAGATGAGGAAGGAGAGAGGAGGGAGATGGGGAATGAAGATGAGGATGGAGAGAGGAGGGAGATGGGGAATGAAGATGAGGAAGGAGAGTGAGGAGGGAGATGGGGAATGAAGATTAGGAAGGAGAGTGTAGGGAGATGGGGAATGAAGATGAGGAAGGAGAGAGAGGGGAGGTAGATGAGGAAGGAAAGAGGAGGGAGATGGGGAATGAAGATCAGGAAGGAGAGAGAGAGGAGGGAGATGGGGAATGAAGATGAGGAAGGAGAGAGCAGGGAGTTGGGGAATGAAGATGAAGAGGGAGAGGAGGAAAATGGGGAATGAACATGAGGAAGGAGAGAGAGAGGAGGGAGATGGGGAATGAAGATGAGGAAGGAGAGAGGAGGGAGATGGGGAATGAAGATGAGGAAGGAGAGAGGAGGGAGATGGGGAATGAAGATGAGGAAGGAGAGAGAGGATTGAGATGGGGAATGAAGATGAGAATGGAGAGAGGAGGGAGATGGGGAATGAAGATCAGAAAGGAGAGAGAGAGGAGGTAGATGGGGAATGAAGATGAGGTAGCTGTGAGGAGGGAGATGGGGAATGAAGATGAGTAAGGAGAGAGAGAAGAGGGAGATGACAAAGGAGTGAGGAGGGAGATGGGGAATAAAGATGAGGAAGGAGATAGGAGGGAGAAGAGGAATGAAGATGTGGAGGGAGATGGAAATGAAGATGAGGAAGGAAAGAGGAGGGAGATGGGGAATGAAGATGAGGAAGGAGAGGAGGGAGATGGGGAATGAAGATGAGTAAGGAGTGAGGAGGGAGATGGTGAATGAAGATGAGTAAGGAGAGAGAGAAGAGGGAGATGACAAAGGAGTGAGGAGGGAGATGGGGAATAAAGATGAGGAAGGAGATAGGAGGGAGATGGGGAATGAAGATGAGGAAGGAGTGAGGAGGGAGATGGTGAATGAAGATGAGTAAGGAGAGAGAGAAGAGGGAGATGAGGAAGGAGAGAGGAGGGAGATGGGGAATGAAGATGAGGAAGGAGAGGAGGGAGATGGGGAATGAAGATCAGGAAGGACAGAGGAGGGGAATAGGGAATGAAGATGAGGAAGGGGGGGAGGAGGGGAATAGGGAATGAAGATGAGGAAGGTGAGAGGAGGGAGATGAGGAATGAAGATGAGAAAGGAGAGAGAGAGGAGGATGTCGAAGGAGAAAGGAGGGAGATGGGGATGAAAATGAGGAAGGAGAAAGGAGGGAGATGGGGAATGAAGATCAGGAAGGAGAGAGAGAGGTGGGAGATGGGGAATGAAGATGAGGAAGTAGAGAGGAGGGAGATGGGGAATGAAGATGAGGAAAGAGAGAGGAGGGAGATGGGGAATGAAGATGAGGAAGGAGAGAGCAGGGAGATGAGGAAGGAGGGAGAAGGGGAATGAAGATGAGGAAGGAGTGAGGAGGGAAATGGGGAATGAAGATGAGGATGGAGAGAGGAGGGAGATGGGGAATGAAGATGAGGAAGGAGAGAGAGGAGGGAGATGGGGAATGAAGATTAGGAAGGAGAGTGTAGGGAGATGGGGAATGAAGATGAGGATGGAGAGAGGAGGGAGATGGGGAATGAAGATGAGGAAGGAGAGAGAGGAGGGAGATGGGGAATGAAGATTAGGAAGGAGAGTGTAGGGAGATGGGGAATGAAGATGAGGAAGGAGAGAGAGGGGAGGTAGATGAGGAAGGAAAGAGGAGGGAGATGGGGAATGAAGATCAGGAAGGAGAGAGAGAGGAGGGAGATGGGGAATGAAGATGAGGATGGAGAGAGGAGGGAGATGGGGAATGAAGATGAGGAAGGAGAGAGAGGAGGGAGATGGGGAATGAAGATAAGGAAGGAGAGTGTAGGGAGATGGGGAATGAAGATGAGGAAGGAGAGAGAGGGGAGGTAGATGAGGAAGGAAAGAGGAGGGAGATGGGGAATGAAGATCAGGAAGGAGAGAGAGAGGAGGGAGATGGGGAATGAAGATGAGGAAGGAGAGAGCAGGGAGTTGGGGAATGAAGATGCGGAAGGAGAGGGAGGAGGGAAATGGGGAATGAAGATGAGGAAGTTAAGTGGAGGGAAATGGGGAATGAAGATGAAGAGGGAGAGGAGGAAAATGGGGAATGAACATGAGGAAGGAGAGAGAGAGGAGGGAGATGGGGAATGAAGATGAGGAAGGAGAGAGGAGGGAGATGGGGAATGAAGATGAGGAAGGAGTGAGGAGGGAGATGGGGAATGAAGATGAGGAAGGAGAGAGAGAAGAGGGAGATGAGGAATGAAGATGCGGAAGGTGAGAGAGAGGAGGATGACGAAGGAGAAAGGAGGGAGATGGGGATGAAAATGAGGAAGGAGAAAGGAGGGAGATGGGGAATGAAGATGAGGAAGGAGAGAGAGGAGGGAGATGGGGAATGAAGATGAGGAAGGAGAGAGGAGGGAGATGGGGAATGAAGATGAGGATGGAGAGAGGAGGGAGATGGGGAATGAGGATGAGGAAGGAGAGGGTAGGGAGATGGGGAATGAAGATGAGGATGGAGAGAGGAGGGAGATGGGGAATGAGGATTAGGAAGGAGAGAGAGAGGAGGGAGATGAGGAAGGAAAGAGGAGGGAGATGGGGAATGAAGATGAGGAAGGAGTGAGGAGGGAGATGGGGAATGAAGATGAGTAAGGAGAGAGAGAAGAGGGAGATGAGGAAGGAGAGAGGAGGGAGATGGGGAATGAAGATGAGGAAGGAGAGGAGGGAGATGGGGAATGAAGATCAGGAAGGACAGAGGAGGGAGATGGGGAATGAAGATGAGCAAGGAGAGGGAGGAGGGGAATAGGGAATGAAGATGAGGAAGGTGAGAGGAGGGAGATGAGGAATGAAGATGAGGAAGGAGAGAGAGAGGAGGATGACGAAGGAGAAAGGAGGGAGATGGGGATGAAAATGAGGAAGGAGAAAGGAGGGAGATCGGGAATGAAGATGAGGAAGGAGAGAGAGAGGAGGGAGATGGGGAATGAAGATGAGGAAGGAGAGAGGAGGGAGATGGGGAATGAAGATGAGGATGGAGAGAGGAGGGAGATGGGGAATGAAGATGAGGAAGGAGAGAGAGGAGGGAGATGGGGAATGAAGATTAGGAAGGAGAGTGTAGGGAGATGGGGAATGAAGATGAGGAAGGAGAGAGAGGGGAGGTAGATGAGGAAGGAAAGAGGAGGGAGATGGGGAATGAAGATCAGGAAGGAGAGAGAGAGGAGGGAGATGGGGAATGAAGATGAGGAAGGAGAGAGCAGGGAGTTGGGGAATGAAGATGAAGAGGGAGAGGAGGAAAATGGGGAATGAACATGAGGAAGGAGAGAGAGAGGAGGGAGATGGGGAATGAAGATGAGGAAGGAGAGAGGAGGGAGATGGGGAATGAAGATGAGGAAGGAGAGAGGAGGGAGATGGGGAATGAAGATGAGGAAGGAGAGAGAGGATTGAGATGGGGAATGAAGATGAGAATGGAGAGAGGAGGGAGATGGGGAATGAAGATCAGAAAGGAGAGAGAGAGGAGGTAGATGGGGAATGAAGATGAGGTAGCTGTGAGGAGGGAGATGGGGAATGAAGATGAGTAAGGAGAGAGAGAAGAGGGAGATGACAAAGGAGTGAGGAGGGAGATGGGGAATAAAGATGAGGAAGGAGATAGGAGGGAGAAGAGGAATGAAGATGTGGAGGGAGATGGAAATGAAGATGAGGAAGGAAAGAGGAGGGAGATGGGGAATGAAGATGAGGAAGGAGAGGAGGGAGATGGGGAATGAAGATGAGTAAGGAGTGAGGAGGGAGATGGTGAATGAAGATGAGTAAGGAGAGAGAGAAGAGGGAGATGACAAAGGAGTGAGGAGGGAGATGGGGAATAAAGATGAGGAAGGAGATAGGAGGGAGATGGGGAATGAAGATGAGGAAGGAGTGAGGAGGGAGATGGTGAATGAAGATGAGTAAGGAGAGAGAGAAGAGGGAGATGAGGAAGGAGAGAGGAGGGAGATGGGGAATGAAGATGAGGAAGGAGAGGAGGGAGATGGGGAATGAAGATCAGGAAGGACAGAGGAGGGGAATAGGGAATGAAGATGAGGAAGGGGGGGAGGAGGGGAATAGGGAATGAAGATGAGGAAGGTGAGAGGAGGGAGATGAGGAATGAAGATGAGAAAGGAGAGAGAGAGGAGGATGTCGAAGGAGAAAGGAGGGAGATGGGGATGAAAATGAGGAAGGAGAAAGGAGGGAGATGGGGAATGAAGATCAGGAAGGAGAGAGAGAGGTGGGAGATGGGGAATGAAGATGAGGAAGTAGAGAGGAGGGAGATGGGGAATGAAGATGAGGAAAGAGAGAGGAGGGAGATGGGGAATGAAGATGAGGAAGGAGAGAGGAGGGAGATGAGGAAGGAGGGAGAAGGGGAATGAAGATGAGGAAGGAGTGAGGAGGGAAATGGGGAATGAAGATGAGGAAGGAATGAGTAGGGAAATGGGGAATGAGGATGAGGAAGGAAAGATGAGGGAGATGGGGAATGTAGATGAGGAAGGAAAGAGGAGGGAAATGGGGAATGAAGATGCGGAAGGAGAGAGGAGGAGGGAGATGGGGAATGAAGATGAGGAAGGAGAGAGAGGAGGGAAATGGGGAATTACGATGAGTAAGGAGAGAGGAGGGAAATGGGGAATGAAGATGAGGAAGGAATGAGTAGGGAAATGGGGAATGAGGATGTGGAGGGGGATGGAAATGAAGATGAGGTAGGAAAGAGGAGGGAGATGGAGAATGAAGATGAGGAAGGAGAGAGCAGGGAGTTGCGGAATGAAGATGCGGAAGGAGAGAGGAGGAGGGAGATGGGGAATGAAGATGAGGAAGGAGAGGGAGGAGGGAAATGGGGAATGAAAATGAGGAAGTTAAGAGGAGGGAAATGGGGAATGAAGATGAAGAGGGAGAGGAGGAAGATGGGGAATGAACATGAGGGAGATGGGGAATGAAGATGAGGAAGGAGAGAGGAGGGAGATGGGGAATGAAGATGAGGAAGGAGAGAGGAGGGAGATGGGGAATGAAGATGAGGAAGGAGAGAGAGGATTGAGATGGGGAATGAAGATGAGGAAGGAGAGAGGAGGGAGATGGGGAATGAAGATGAGGAAGGAGAGAGAGGATTGAGATGGGGAATGAAGATTAGAATGGAGAGAGGAGGGAGATGGGGAATGAAGATCAGAAAGGAGAGAGAGAGGAGGTAGATGGGGAATGAAGATGAGGTAGCTGTGAGGAGGGAGATGGGGAATGAAGATGAGGAAGGAGAGAGAGAAGAGGGAGATGACGAAGGAGTGAGGAGGGAGATGGGGAATAAAGATGAGGAAGGAGATAGGAGGGAGAAGAGGAATGAAGATGTGGAGGGAGATGGAAATGAAGATGAGGAAGGAACGAGGAGGGAGATGGGGAATGAAGATGAGGAAGGAGTGAGGAGGGAGATGGGGAATGAAGATCAGGAAGGACAGAGGAGGGAGATGGGGAATGAAGATGAGCAAGGAGAGGGAGGAGGGGAATAGGGAATGAAGATGAGGAAGGTGAGAGGAGGGAGATGAGGAATGAAGATGAGGAAGAAGAGAGAGAGCAGGATGACGAAGGAGAAAGGAGGGAGATGGGGATGAAAATGAGGAAGGAGAAAGGAGGGAGATCGGGAATGAAGATGAGGAAGGAGAGAGAGAGGAGGGAGATGGGGATTGAAGATGAGGAAGGAGAGAGGAGGGAGATGGGGAATGAAGATGAGGATGGAGAGAGGAGGGAGATGGGGAATGAAGATGAGGAAGGAGAGAGAGGAGGGAGATGGGGAATGAAGATTAGGAAGGAGAGTGTAGGGAGATGGGGAATGAAGATGAGGAAGGAGAGAGAGGGGAGGTAGATGAGGAAGGAAAGTGGAGGGAGATGGGGAATGAAGATCAGGAAGGAGAGAGAGAGGAGGGAGATGGGGAATGAAGATGAGGAAGGAGAGAGCAGGGAGTTGGGGAATGAAGATGCGGAAGGAGAGGGAGGAGGGAAATGGGGAATGAAGATGAGGAAGTTGAGAGGAGGGAAATGGGGAATGACGATGAGTAAGGGGAGAGGAGGGAAATGGGGAATGACGATGTGGAGGGAGATGGAATTGAAGATGAGGTAGGAAAGAGGAGGGAGATGGAGAATGAAGATGAGGAAGGAGAGAGCAGGGAGTTGGGGAATGAAGATGCGGAAGGAGAGAGGAGGAAGGAGATGGGGAATGAAGATGAGGAATGAGAGGGGGAGGGAAATGGGGAATGAAGATGAGGAAGTTGGGAGGAGGGAAATGGGGAATGAAGATGAAGAAGGAGAGGAGGAAGATGTGGAATGAAGATGAGGAAGGAGAGAGAGAGGAGGGAGATGGGGAATGAAGATGAGGAAGGAGAGAGGAGGGAGATGGGGAATGAAGATGAGGAAGGAGAGAGAGGAGGGAGATGGGGAATGAAGATTAGGAAGGAGAGTGTAGGGAGATGGGGAATGAAGATGAGGAAGGAGAGAGAGGGGAGGTAGATGAGGAAGGAAAGAGCAGGGAGATGGGGAATGAAGATCAGGAAGGAGAGAGAGAGGAGGGAGATGGGGAATGAAGATGAGGAAGGAGAGAGCAGGGAGTTGGGGAATGAAGATGCGGAAGGAGAGGGAGGAGGGAAATGGGGAATGAAGATGAGGAAGTTGAGAGGAGGGAAATGGGGAATGACGATGAGTAAGGGGAGAGCAGGGAAATGGGGAATGACGATGTGGAGGGAGATGGAATTGAAGATGAGGTAGGAAAGAGGAGGGAGATGGAGAATGAAGATGAGGAAGGAGAGAGCAGGGATTTGGGGAATGAAGATGCGGAAGGAGAGAGGAGGAGGGAGATGGGGAATGAAGATGAGGAAGGAGAGGGGGGAGGGAAATGGGGAATGAAGATAAGGAAGTTGGGAGGAGGGAAATGGGGAATGAAGATGAAGAAAGAGAGGAGGAAGATGTGGAATGAAGATGAGGAAGGAGAGAGCGAGGAGGGAGATGGGGAATGAAGATGAGGAAGGAGAGAGGAGGGAGATGGGGAATGAAGATGAGGAAAGGGAGAGGAGGGAGAGGTGGAATGAAGATGAGGATGGAGAGAGAGGAGGGAGATGAGGAAGGAGGGAGAAGGGGAATGAAGATGAGGAAGGAGTGAGGAGGGAGATAGGGAATGAAGTTGAGGAAGGAGAGAGTGAGGAGGGAGATGAGGAAGGTGAGAGGAGGGAGATGGGGAATGAAGATGAGGATGGAGCTAGGAGGGAGATGAGTAAGGAGAGAGAGAGGAGGGAGATGGGGAATGAAGATGAGGAAGGAGAGAGAGAGGAGGGAGATGGGGAATGAAGTTGAGGAAGGAGAGAGGAGGGAGATGGGGAATGAAGATGAGGATGGAGAGAGGAGGGAGATGGGGAATGAAGATGAGGAAGGAGAGAGAGGAGGGAGATGGGGAATGAAGATTAGGAAGGAGAGTGTAGGGAGATGGGGAATGAAGATGAGGAAGGACAGAGAGGGGAGGTAGATGAGGAAGGAAAGAGGAGGGAGATGGGGAATGAAGATCAGGAAGGAGAGAGAGAGGAGGGAGATGGGGAATGAAGATGAGGAAGGAGAGAGGAGGGAGATGGGGAATGAAGATGAGGAAAGGGAGAGGAGGGAGATGGGGAATGAAGATGAGGAAGGAGAGAGGAGGGAGATGGGGAATGAAGATGAGGAAGGAGAGAGAGGATTGAGATGGGGAATGAAGATGAGAATGGAGACAGGAGGGAGATGGGGAATGAAGATCAGAAAGGAGAGAGGAGGTAGATGGGGAATGAAGATGAGGTAGCTGTGAGGAGGGAGATGGGGAATGAAGATGAGGAAGGAGAGAGAAAAGAGGGAGATGACGAAGGAGTGAGGAAGGAGATGGGGAATAAAGATGAGGAAGGAGATAGGAGGGAGAAGAGGAATGAAGATGTGGAGGGAGATGGAAATGAAGATGAGGAAGGAAAGAGGAGGGAGATGGGGAATGAAGATGAGGAAGGAGTGAGGAGGGAGATGGGGAATGAAGATGAGGAAGGAGAGAGAGAAGAGGGAGATGAGGAAGGAGAGAGGAGGGAGATGGGGAATGAAGATGAGGAAGGAGAGGAGGGAGATGGGGAATGAAGATCAGGAAGGACAGAGGAGGGAGATGGGGAATGAAGATGAGCAAGGAGAGGGAGGAGGGGAATAGGGAATGAAGATGAGGAAGGTGAGAGGAGGGAGATGAGGAATGAAGATGAGGAAGAAGAGAGAGAGCAGGATGACGAAGGAGAAAGGAGGGAGATGGGGATGAAAATGAGGAAGGAGAAAGGAGGGAGATCGGGAATGAAGATGAGGAAGGAGAGAGAGAGGAGGGAGATGGGGAATGAAGATGAAGAGGGAGAGGAGGAAGATGGGAATGAACATGAGGAAGGAGAGAGAGAGGAGGGAGATGGGGAATGAAGATGAGGAAGGAGAGAGGAGGGAGATGGGGAATGAAGATGAGGAAGGAGAGAGGAGGGAGATGGGGAATGAAGATCAGGAAGGACAGAGGAGGGGAATAGGGAATGAAGATGAGGAAGGTGAGAGGAGGGAGATGAGGAATGAAGATGAGGAAGGAGAGAGAGAGGAGGATGACGAAGGAGAAAGGAGGGAGATGGGGATGAAAATGAGGAAGGAGAAAGGAGGGAGATCGGGAATGAAGATGAGGAAGGAGAGAGAGAGGAGGGAGATGGGGAATGAAGTTGAGGAAGGAGAGAGGAGGGAGATGGGGAATGAAGATGAGGATGGAGAGAGGAGGGAGATGGGGAATGAAGATGAGGAAGGAGAGAGAGGAGGGAGATGGGGAATGAAGATTAGGAAGGAGAGTGTAGGGAGATGGGGAATGAAGATGAGGAAGGACAGAGAGGGGAGGTAGATGAGGAAGGAAAGAGGAGAGAGATGGGGAATGAAGATCAGGAAGGAGAGAGAGAGGAGGGAGATGGGGAATGAAGATGAGGAAGGAGAGAGGAGGGAGATGGGGAATGAAGATGAGGAAAGGGAGAGGAGGGAGATGGGGAATGAAGATGAGGAAGGAGAGAGGAGGGAGATGGGGAATGAAGATGAGGAAGGAGAGAGAGGATTGAGATGGGGAATGAAGATGAGAATGGAGAGAGGGGGGAGATGGGGAATGAAGATCAGAAAGGAGAGAGGAGGTAGATGGGGAATGAAGATGAGGTAGCTGTGAGGAGGGAGATGGGGAATGAAGATGAGGAAGGAGAGAGAGAAGAGGGAGATGACGAAGGAGTGAGGAGGGAGATGGGGAATAAAGATGAGGAAGGAGATAGGAGGGAGAAGAGGAATGAAGATGTGGAGGGAGATGGAAATGAAGATGAGGAAGGAAAGAGGAGGGAGATGGGGAATGAAGATGAGGAAGGAGTGAGGAGGGAGATGGGGAATGAAGATGAGGAAGGAGAGAGAGAAGAGGGAGATGAGGAAGGAGAGAGGAGGGAGATGGGGAATGAAGATGAGGAAGGAGAGGAGGGAGATGGGGAATGAAGATCAGGAAGGACAGAGGAGGGAGATGGGGAATGAAGATGAGCAAGGAGAGGGAGGAGGGGAATAGGGAATGAAGATGAGGAAGGTGAGAGGAGGGAGATGAGGAATGAAGATGAGGAAGAAGAGAGAGAGCAGGATGACGAAGGAGAAAGGAGGGAGATGGGGATGAAAATGAGGAAGGAGAAAGGAGGGAGATCGGGAATGAAGATGAGGAAGGAGAGAGAGAGGAGGGAGATGGGGAATGAAGATGAGGAAGGAGAGAGGAGGGAGATGGGGAATGAAGATGAGGATGGAGAGAGGAGGGAGATGGGGAATGAAGATGAGGAAGGAGAGAGAGGAGGGAGATGGGGAATGAAGATTAGGAAGGAGAGTGTAGGGAGATGGGGAATGAAGATGAGGAAGGAGAGAGAGGGGAGGTAGATGAGGAAGGAAAGTGGAGGGAGATGGGGAATGAAGATCAGGAAGGAGAGAGAGAGGAGGGAGATGGGGAATGAAGATGAGGAAGGAGAGAGCAGGGAGTTGGGGAATGAAGATGCGGAAGGAGAGGGAGGATGGAAATGGGGAATGAAGATGAGGAAGTTGAGAGGAGGGAAATGGGGAATGACGATGAGTAAGGGGAGAGGAGGGAAATGGGGAATGACGATGTGGAGGGAGATGGAATTGAAGATGAGGTAGGAAAGAGGAGGTAGATGGAGAATGAAGATGAGGAAGGAGAGAGCAGGGAGTTGGGGAATGAAGATGCGGAAGGAGAGAGGAGGAAGGAGATGGGGAATGAAGATGAGGAATGAGAGGGGGGAGGGAAATGGGGAATGAAGATGAGGAAGTTGGGAGGAGGGAAATGGGGAATGAAGATGAAGAAGGAGAGGAGGAAGATGTGGAATGAAGATGAGGAAGGAGAGAGAGAGGAGGGAGATGGGGAATGAAGATGAGGAAGGAGAGAGGAGGGAGATGGGGAATGAAGATGAGGAAGGAGAGAGAGGAGGGAGATGGGGAATGAAGATTAGGAAGGAGAGTGTAGGGAGATGGGGAATGAAGATGAGGAAGGAGAGAGAGGGGAGGTAGATGAGGAAGGAAAGAGCAGGGAGATGGGGAATGAAGATCAGGAAGGAGAGAGAGAGGAGGGAGATGGGGAATGAAGATGAGGAAGGAGAGAGCAGGGAGTTGGGGAATGAAGATGCGGAAGGAGAGGGAGGAGGGAAATGGGGAATGAAGATGAGGAAGTTGAGAGGAGGGAAATGGGGAATGACGATGAGTAAGGGGAGAGGAGGGAAATGGGGAATGACGATGTGGAGGGAGATGGAATTGAAGATGAGGTAGGAAAGAGGAGGGAGATGGAGAATGAAGATGAGGAAGGAGAGAGCAGGGATTTGGGGAATGAAGATGCGGAAGGAGAGAGGAGGAGGGAGATGGGGAATGAAGATGAGGAAGGAGAGGGGGGAGGGAAATGGGGAATGAAGATGAGGAAGTTGGGAGGAGGGAAATGGGGAATGAAGATGAAGAAAGAGAGGAGGAAGATGTGGAATGAAGATGAGGAAGGAGAGAGAGAGGAGGGAGATGGGGAATGAAGATGAGGAAGGAGAGAGGAGGGAGATGGGGAATGAAGATGAGGAAAGGGAGAGGAGGGAGAGGTGGAATGAAGATGAGGATGGAGAGAGAGGAGGGAGATGAGGAAGGAGGGAGAAGGGGAATGAAGATGAGGAAGGAGTGAGGAGGGAGATGGGGAATGAAGTTGAGGAAGGAGAGAGTGAGGAGGGAGATGAGGAAGGTGAGAGGAGGGAGTTGGGGAATGAAGATGAGGAAGGAGCTAGGAGGGAGATGAGTAAGGAGAGAGAGAGGAGGGAGATGGGGAATGAAGATGAAGAGGGAGAGGAGGAAGATGGGGAATGAACATGAGGAAGGAGAGAGAGAGGAGGGAGATGGGGAATGAAGATGAGGAAGGAGAGAGGAGGGAGATGGGGAATGAAGATGAGGAAGGAGAGAGGAGGGAGATGGGGAATGAAGATGAGGAAGGAGAGAGAGGATTGAGATGGGGAATGAAGATGAGAATGGAGAGAGGAGGGAGATGGGGAATGAAGATCAGAAAGGAGAGAGGAGGTAGATGGGGAATGAAGATGAGGTAGCTGTGAGGAGGGAGATGGGGAATGAAGATGAGTAAGGAGAGAGAGAAGAGGGAGATGACGAAGGAGTGAGGAGGGAGATGGGGAATAAAGATGAGGAAGGAGATAGGAGGGAGAAGAGGAATGAAGATGTGGAGGGAGATGGAAATGAAGATGAGGAAGGAGTGAGGAGGGAGATGGGGAATGAAGATGAGGAAGGAGAGAGAGAAGAGGGAGATGGAGATGGGGAATGAAGATGAGGAAGGAGAGGAGGGAGATGGGGAATGAAGATCAGGAAGGACAGAGGAGGGGAATAGGGAATGAAGATGAGGAAGGTGAGAGGAGGGAGATGAGGAATGAAGATGAGGAAGGAGAGAGAGGAGGGAGATGGCGAAGGAGAGAGGAGGGAGATGGGGAATGAAGATGAGGAAGGAGAGAGAGGAGGGAGATGGGGAATGAAGATGCGGATGGAGAGAGGAGGGAGATGGGGAATGAAGATGAGGAAGGAGAGAGAGAGGAGGGAGATGAGGAATGAAGATGTGGAGTGAGATGGGAATGAAGATGAGGAAGGAAAGAGAAGGGAGATGGATAATGAAGATGAGGAAGGAGAGAGAGGACGGAGATCAGGAATGAAGATGATGAAGGAGAGGGAGGAGGGAAATGGAGATTGAAGATGAGGAAGGAGAGTAGTGAGATGGGGAATGAAGATGAGGAAGTAGAGAGGAGGGAGATGGGGAATGAAGATGAAGAAGGAGAGACTGAGGAAGGAGATGGAGAATGAAGATGAGGAAGGAGAGACAGAGGAGGGAGATGGCGAAAGAGAGAGGAGGGAGATGGGGTTTGAAGATGAGGAAGGAGGGAGATGGGTAATGAAGATTAGGAAGGAGAGAAGAGGGAGATGGGGAATTAAGATGTGGAAGGAGCGTGGAGGGAGATGGGGAATGGAGATGAGGAAGGAGAGAGGAGAGAGATGCGGAATGAAGATGAGGAAGTAGAGAGAGGGGCGGGAGATGGGGAATGAAGATGAGGAAGGAGAGAGGAGGGAGATGGGGATTGAAGATGAGGAAAGAGAGAGTGAGATGAGGAAGGAGAGAGGAGGGAGATGGGGAATGAAGATGAGGAGGGAGAGAGGAGCGAGCTGGGGAATGAAGATGAGGCAGGAGAGAGGAGGTAGATGGGGAATGAAGATGAGGGAGCGAGGAGGGAGATAGGGAATGAAGTTGAGGAAAGAGAGAGAGAGGAGGGAGATCGGGAATGAAGGTGAGGAAGGAGAGAGAGAGGCGGGAGGGGGATGGAAATGAGGAAGGAGAGAGGAGAAGGGAAATGGGGAATGCAGATGAGGAAGTAGAGAGAGGAGGGAGATGCGGAATGATGATGAGGAAGGAGAGAGAGAGAGGAGGGAGATGGTTAATGAAGATGAGGAAGGAGAGAGGAGGGAGATGGGGAATGAAGATGAGGAAGGAGAGAGAGGAGGGGGATGGGGAATGAAGATGAGTAATGAGAGATGAGGGAGATGGGGAATGAAGATGAGGAAGGAGCGAGGAGGGAGATGGGAATGAAGATGAGGAAGGAGCGAGGAGGGAGATGGGGAATGAAGATGATGAAGTAGAGCGAGGAGGGAAATGGGGAATGAAGATGAGGTAGGAGAGGAGGGAGATGGGGAATGAAGATGAGGAAGGAGAGAGCGGAGGGAGATAGGGAATGAAGATGAGGAAGGAGAGAGGAGAGAGATGCGGAATGAAGATGAGGAAGTAGAGAGAGGGGAGGGAGATGGGGAATGAAGATGATGAAGGAGAGAGCATGGAGATGGGGAATGAAGATGAGGAAGGAGAGAGAGAGGAGGGAGATGGGGAATGAAGATGAGGAAGGAGAGAGAGAAGAGGGAGATGGGGAATGAAGATGAGGAAGGAGAGAGAGAGGAGGGAGATGGGGAATGAAGATGAGGAAGGAGAGAGGAGGGAGATGGGGATTGAAGATGAGGAAAGAGAGAGAGAAGAGTGAGATGAGGAAGGAGAGAGGAGGGAGATGGGGAATGAAGATGAGGAGGGAGAGAGGAGCGAGCTGGGGAATGAAGATGAGGCAGGAGAGAGGAGGTAGATGGGGAATGAAGATGAGGAAGCGAGGAGGGAGATAGGGAATGAAGTTGAGGAAAGAGAGAGAGAGGAGGGAGATCGGGAATGAAGGTGAGGAAGGAGAGAGAGAGGCGGGAGGGGGATGAAGATGAGGAAGGGGAGAGGAGAAGGGAAATGGGGAATGCAGATGAGGAAGTAGAGAGAGGAGGGAGATGGGGAATGAAGATGAGGAAGGAGAGAGAGAGAGGAGGGAGATGGTTAATGAAGATGAGGAAGGAGAGAGGAGGGAGATGGGGAATGAAGATGAGGAAGGAGAGAGAGGAGGGGGATGGGGAATGAAGATGAGTAATGAGAGAAGAGGGAGATGGGGAATGAATATGAGGAAGGAGCGAGGAGGGAGATGGGAATGAAGATGAGGAAGGAGCGAGGAGGGAGATGGGGAATGAAGATGATGAAGTAGAGCGAGTAGGGAAATGGGGAATGAAGATGAGGTAGGGGAGGAGGGAGATGGGGAATGAAGATGAGGAAGGAGAGAGCGGAGGGAGATAGGGAATGAAGATGAGGAAGGCGCGAGGAGGGAGATGGGGAATGAAGATGGATAGGAGAGAGAGGAGGGAGATGGGGAATGAGGATGAGGTAGGCGCGAGGAGGGAGATGGGGAATGAAGATGGTAAGGAGAGAGAGGAGGGAGATAGGGAATGAAGATGATGAAGGAGAGGAGGGAGATGGGGAATGAAGATGAGGAAGGAGAGAGAGGAGGGAGATGAGGAAGGAGAGAGGAGGGAGACGGGGAATGAAGGTGAGGCAGGAGCGAGGAGGAGATGGGGAATGAAGATGAGGAAGGAGAGAGAGGAGGGAGATGGGAAATGAAGATGAGGAAGGAGAGAGAGGAGGGAGATGGGGAATGAAGATGCGGAAGGAGAGAGGAGGGAGATGAGGAAGGAGAGAGAGAGGAGGGAGATGAGGAATGAAGATGTGGAGTGAGATGGGAATGAAGATGAGGAAGGAAAGAGAGAGGAGGGAGATGCGGAATGAAGATGAGGAAGTAGAGAGAGGGGAGGGAGATGGGGAATGAAGATGAGGAAGGAGAGAGGAGGGAGATGGGGATTGAAGATGAGGAAAGAGAGAGAGAAGAGTGAGATGAGGAAGGAGAGAGGAGGGAGATGGGGAATGAAGATGAGGAGGGAGAGAGGAGCGAGCTGGGGAATGAAGATGAGGCAGGAGAGAGGAGGTAGATGGGGAATGAAGATGAGGGAGCGAGGAGGGAGATAGGAAATGAAGTTGAGGAAAGAGAGAGAGAGGAGGGAGATCGGGAATGAAGGTGAGGAAGGAGAGAGAGGCGGGAGGGGGATGAAAATGAGGAAGGAGAGAGGAGAAGGGAAATGGGGAATGCAGATGAGGAAGTAGAGAGAGGAGGGAGATGGGGAATGAAGATGAGGAAGGAGAGAGAGAGAGGAGGGAGATGGTTAATGAAGATGAGGAAGGAGAGAGGAGGGAGATGGGGAATGAAGATGAGGAAGGAGAGAGAGGAGGGGGATGGGGAATGAAGATGAGTAATGAGAGAAGAGGGAGATGGGGAATGAAGATGAGGAAGGAGAGAGCGGAGGGAGATAGGGAATGAAGATGAGGAAGGCGCGAGGAGGGAGATGGGGAATGAAGATGGATAGGAGAGAGAGGAGGGAGATGGGGAATGAGGATGAGGTAGGCGCGAGGAGGGAGATGGGGAATGAAGATGGTAAGGAGAGAGAGGAGGGAGATAGGGAATGAAGATGATGAAGGAGAGGAGGGAGATGGGGAATGAAGATGAGGAAGGAGAGAGAGGAGGGAGATGAGGAAGGAGAGAGGATGGAGATGGGGAATGAAGGTGAGGCAGGAGCGAGGAGGGAGATGGGGAATGAAGATGAGGAAGGAGAGAGAGGAGGGAGATGGCGAAGGAGAGAGGAGGGAGATGGGGAATGAAGATGAGGAAGGAGAGAGAGGAGGGAGATGGGAATGAAGATGCGGAAGGAGAGAGGAGGGAGATGAGGAAGGAGAGAGAGAGGAGGGAGATGAGGAATGAAGATGTGGAGTGAGATGGGAATGAAGATGAGGAAGGAAAGAGAAGGGAGATGGATAATGAAGATGAGGAAGGAGAGAGAGGACGGAGATCGTGAATGAAGATGATGAAGGAGAGGGAGGAGGGAAATGGAGATTGAAGATGAGGAAGGAGAGTAGTGAGATGGGGAATGAAGATGAGGAAGTAGAGAGGAGGGAGATGGGGAATGAAGATGAAGAAGGAGAGACTGAGGAAGGAGATGGAGAATGAAGAGGAGGAAGGAGAGACAGAGTAGGGAGATGGCAAAGGAGAGAGGAGGGAGATGGGGATTGAAGATGAGGAAGGAGGGAGATGGGTAATGAAGATTAGGAAGGAGAGAAGAGGGAGATGGGGAATTAAGATGTGGAAGGAGCGTGGAGGGAGATGGGGAATGGAGATGAGGAAGGTGAGAGAGAGGAGGGAGATGGCGAAGGAGAGAGGAGGGAGATGGGGAATGAAGATGAGGAAGGAGGGAGAGAGGACGGAGATGAGGAATAAAGATGAGGAAGGAGAGAGGAGGGAGATGGGGAATGCAGATGAGGAAGGAGAGAGGAGGGAGATGCGGAATGAAGATGAGGAAGTAGAGAGAGAGGAGGGAGATGGGGAATGAAGATGAGGAAGGAGAGAGAGAGAGGAGGGAGATGGGGAATGAAGATGAGGAAGAAGAGATCAGGGAGATGAGGAAGGAGAGAGGAGGGAGATGGGGAATGAAGATGATGAAGGAGATTGCACGAACATGGGGAATGAAGATGAGGAAGGAGCGAGGAGGGAGATGGGGAATGAAGATGAGGAAGGAGAGAGAGAAGAGGGAGATGGGGAATGAAGATGAGGAAGAAGAGAGAGAGGAGGGAGATGGGGAATGAAGATGAGGAAGGAGAGAGGAGGTAGATGGGGAATGAAGATGAGGGAGTGAGGAGGGAGATGGGGAATGAAGTTGAGGAAAGAGAGAGAGAGGAGGGAGATCGGGAATGAAGGTGAGGAAGGAGAGAGAGAGGAGGGAGGGGGAATGAAGATGAGGAAGGAGAGAGGAGAAGGGAAATGGGGAATGCAGATGAGGAAGGAGAGAGGAGGGAGATGCGGAATGAAGATGAGGAAGTAGAGAGAGAGGAGGGAGATGGGGAATGAAGATGAGGAAGGAGAGAGAGAGAGGAGGGAGATGGGGAATGAAGATGAGGAAGAAGAGATCAGGGAGATGAGGAAGGAGAGAGGAGGGAGATGGGGAATGAAGATGATGAAGGAGATTGCACGGAGATGGGGAATGAAGACGAGGAAGGAGCGAGGAGGGAGATGGGGAATGAAGATGAGGAAGGAGAGAGAGAAGAGGGAGATGGGGAATGAAGATGAGGAAGAAGAGAGAGAGGAGGGAGATGGGGAATGAAGATGAGGAAGGAGAGAGGAGGTAGATGGGGAATGAAGATGAGGGAGCGAGGAGGGAGATGGGGAATGAAGTTGAGGAAAGAGAGAGAGAGGAGGGAGATCGGGAATGAAGGTGAGGAAGGAGAGAGAGAGGAGGGAGGGGGAATGAAGATGAGGAAGGAGAGAGAGAAGAGGGAGATGGGGAATGAAGATGAGGAAGAAGTGAGAGAGGAGGGAGATGGGGAATGAAGATGAGGAAGGAGAGAGGAGGGAGATGGGGAATGAAGATGAGGAGGGAGGGAGGAGCGAGATGGGGAATGAAGATGAGGCAGGAGAGAGGAGGTAGATGAGGAATGAAGATGAGGGAGCGAGGAGGGAGATGGGGAATGAAGTTGAGGAAAGAGAGAGAGAGGAGGGAGATCGGGAATGAAGGTGAGGAAGGAGAGAGAGAGGAGGGAGGGGGAATGAAGATGAGGAAGGAGAGAGGAGAAGGGAAATGGGGAATGCAGATGAGGAAGGAGAGAGAGGAGGGAGATGGGGAATGAAGATGAGGAAGGAGAGAGAGAGGGAGATGGTTAATGAAGATGAGCAAGGAGAGAGGAGGTAGATGGGGAATGAAGATGAGGGAGCGAGGAGGGAGATGGGGAATGAAGTTGAGGAAAGAGAGAGAGAGGAGGGAGATCGGGAATGAAGGTGAGGAAGGAGAGAGAGAGGAGGGAGGGGGAATGAAGATGAGGAAGGAGAGAGAGAAGAGGGAGATGGGGAATGAAGATGAGGAAGAAGTGAGAGAGGAGGGAGATGGGGAATGAAGATGAGGAAGGAGAGAGGAGGGAGATGGGGAATGAAGATGAGGGAGCGAGGAGGGAGATGGGGAATGAAGTTGAGGAAAGAGAGAGAGACGAGGGAGATCGGGAATGAAGGTGAGGAAGGAGAGAGAGAGGAGGGAGGGGGAATGAAGATGAGGAAGGAGAGAGGAGAAGGGAAATGGGGAATGCAGATGAGGAAGGAGAGAGAGGAGGGAGATGGGGAATGAAGATGAGGAAGGAGAGAGAGAGGGAGATGGTTAATGAAGATGAGCAAGGAGAGAGAGGAGTGTGATGGGGAATGAAGATGAGTAATGACAGAGGAGGGAGATGGGGAATGAAGATGAGGAAGGAGTGAGGAGGGAGATGGGGAATGAAGATGATGAAGGAGAGGGAGGAGGGAAATGGGAATGAAGATGAGGAAGGAGAGCCAGGAGGGAAATGGGGAATGAAGATTAGGTAGGAGAGGAGGGAGATGGGGAATGAAGATGAGGAAGGAGAGAGGAGGGAGATGGGGAATGAAGATGAGGAAGGAGAGAGCGGAGGGAGATAGGGAATGAAGATGAGGAAGGCGCGAGGAGGGAGATGGGGAATGAAGATGGGAAGGAGAGAGAGGAGGGAGATGGGGAATGAGGATGAGGTAGGCGCAAGGAGGGAGATGGGGAATGATGGTAAGGAGAGGAGGGAGATAGGGAATGAAGATGATGGAGAGGAGGGAGATGGGGAATGAAGATGAGGAAGGAGCGTGGAGGGAGATGGGGAATGAAGATGAGGAAGGAGAGAGAGAGGAGGGAGATGAGGAACGAGAGAGGAGGGAGACGGGGAATGAAGATGAGGAAGGAGCGTGGAGGGAGATGGGAATGAAGATGAGGAAGGAGAGAGAGAGGAGGGAGATGAGGAAGGAGAGAGGAGGGAGACAGAGAGGAGGGAGATTGGGAATGAAGATGAGGAAGGAGAGAGGAGGGAGATGGGGAATGAAGATGAGGAAGGAG